>NC_072350.1:2735625-3039583 GCF_009556855.1 Talaromyces marneffei | reverse complement strand
AATTGACTTGAATTGACCAATGAGACAGACACGATTAGTTACTACTCGCTGTTAGTCATAGTAGCTACTAAACCCACAACCAATATAACTCCTCCGTAGCTTTTGCCCAGGTAGCTCGCTACCTAGCGAAAAAAAATGGCTCATTACAGGGAGACGCGCCAGCCAAGCTTGATAGGGGATAGATGTATTTTTTTCCCTCTCGTTTCTTGTAAAAAGACCGGGTGCATGGTCATTGAATCGGAGAATTTCGATTTGATCTGAGATTTCCGAGTGAGCAGCAGCCATCGGTCATATCCCCCCCTCCCCTCCCCTGCCTCTTTTCTCTCAAGGCAAAATTTGCCAAATATAGAACTGAAGATGATTGTTTTGTTTCCTTTGCATTGAATATTCTGCTCTCCCAATAATTCCGGAGACAAAAAAAAAAAAAACAAGTTAATAGTTTTGTCTCCTGGCGTGGGTACCTCCCTTTTGTCCCGGATAATGGACAAATTAGTCAAGAACTCCTTATTTATGTTAACTACTACGGAGTAACCAAGTGCTCGGTTGGCCAATCAGAGTGCTTGAAACAGGTCTGTCCCTGAATATCATCATCATGTTAAGGAGTTAGATTCTTGTTTAAGGGAGCTATGGACTCCACATGGTAAGTTAGTATGGAGCCGAGTTTAATAGTTTATGCGAAACGGAGTATGTGCTGTATATGTATTACGTCGTGTATGAAAAATGTATGAAAAAGGGAGAGCTTTGGATGATGTACGACATATGGCGATCGCTATTTAGTAGGAGCTTATTCTTGACGTGGGCACGGAGTATTAGGCTAATTGATTGATTGATATCGTCGTGTATGGCAGTCTTGTAGGTACGTAGTGACACATGGTCGCGACCAAATGAACGACTGTCTCGGCATACCAGACCTACGTACGACACCAGGCGCTCGTGCTGACGCGACGCGTCGATAGACATGTTTGCTCTTCACATGTAGATCATCATCCATCCAGTCAAGTAACTACGTAGTACAACATCGACGTCAATCAACCCCCGGCTAGTACGGAGGCATTCAGGTCCTCAAGCTGTCCGTCTCCGTTCACAAAAGCTCCATGGCTGTTACTAGCTCATAGCTCCTGACAAATATTCAAACATGTAGCCAGCCACTTTTCCTCCAAATCAATAGATTGTAAGTACTAGCTTGTCTGAAGTTGAAACATCCAACTATACAGAGCGTCAAACCATCAATCCCGATTATTGACGACTCGCGACCTGTATGAGGGACATCTTCCGTGCACGGCACAGAAGCGGTACGGAGGAAAAACATGAAACAGGCATGGCTGTATCTTACAAGCCTGCTCCGTAGCGGCGGTAAAGCTCCAAATAGTTCGTCCGGTAAGTTTTTAGTTAACAATGCTAAGGGTATGACTAATCCTTTTCTGTGCTGCTCAAACACGAAAACGCCAAAAAAGCTACGTTAACTAGCAAGCTAGCTAGGTAGCTAGTCGCGTTTTGATTCAAGAGGGTAGGGTATGTACGGAGTGCTACCCTCGGAAGAAGGCCGAATTGTCTGTGCCTCCTACGGAGGTACGTACGTAGTTAAGTTACTCAGTAGCCTGGCACCTGCTTTGATCTTCTGCGTTAACTTAGTTTGATTAATTGCGTACATGACAAGTGTCAAATCGTACCTACCCCCTCCTCGTAGATAACAATTGTATTGTATTGACTTCAGTAGTATCTATGCCCAGAGGATTTCTTATTTTTGGGCCATGTACGTAGTAACTAACTAGTTAGAGTGCTACGCTGACTACTACTCCTACATGCCTCTAACTTACTACGTACAGTAGTTGTGTACCGACAAACTAAGCCGGACAGGGATAGCTTTTGAAGCTTTCCCCAGAATGGATTACCGCATCTTGTCTCGATCAAATGGATCGTTACATAATTATTACATATTACATACATAACTAGTTAGTAAAGGTGAGTTTGATACGATGACGCTGTACGGAAAAGTAACATCCACTAGCCATGCATGATGCAGATGCTGATGCATGTCTGATTTGTGGGTTGATTGGTCAATGGGCCTGAAGCATTATCTTTACTGTCTGATTGGTTGAAGCTTGCCGAGCTGGTGTGGAGGTTGCGAACCAATCATTTTTTATAAATTTTGTACTCAAGGTTTTCGGGGAGAGATGTGATGAGACAAAACATTGGAGGGGGTAGGGTAGATGAGTGACAGGGGCAGGAAGCTTCGTTGTCAAGGAATTGGACGAGTAAAGAATATCGGATTATATGCTCTTAATCATTGTGCTAGTTAGTTAAATTATGTTGTAGTTGCATACAGAGTAACTAACCAACCTAACTAACATAGTTAGTCCTGGGTACATGACTTAGTCATCATCTTAATCAGCTAACTAAGTTAAGTTAGCACTAAGTTAACTCTCCTCTTTCACCTACCCCAAGAAATCAAAAAAGCAAATGTTGACTAGTCGCTGACTCAGGCTAGCGATCATTGTCGCTATTTTCCCATATCCCACGCCCAGCGAATAGTTACATATTTGCTACATGAGACGTAGAGTAACAAGAAAAACATGCATAGAATCGTGACAGAAGATTGAATATAGGTCTTGGCGACGCAATCCGGCTTAGCACATGGCTTGGCAGGACCCATTGTGAATCCTGGACGTAGATCATTACCTGCGCGATGCATAGAACACGGAGTAAGTTGTCTTCAAACTTCAAACTTCAAACTGATCCATGCATTCTGTGAAGCCGAGTAGCTTGAGCCGGCTATATACAGACTTAGGTAACTTAGACTTTACAACTCATTAGAAACGTGTCTCTTACTTGAGACGTGTCGGTGTGACAGATCGAAGTTGTACAATCGACCACACCGACGGGATGGGGTTGCAGGGGATCATCGGCGCCAACGGCGATGACATTCATACATCGAATCCCGTACACACGGAAGCTTTAGATTTCTGTCAGGTAAGCCGAATGGCAAAAAGTATCAATATCCTTGTCTTGCCGGTTATACCGAGCGAAGCGCAGGCATTCGGAATGAATGATGGTATGTAGTATGTCTGGTTTTGGATTTAAGATTTTACGAACATCATTTTCGTCGCTGATTACTGGACGGCTGGAAAAATGTCAATACGTACTCTCATTAAATTCATTCTTGCATATACAACAGAGTTGGAAGTCCACCCCAGAGCCGTCTTTGCCGTCGGGGAGATAGCCAACCCACAAAACGGTCTGAAACAGTGTTAACACTTAACAGACAGATTATTGAGGAAGATCGCAAGTAACAACCATAGCAAGTTTAGTCTGGTATAAAGTGTACTACAGAATCCGTAGTAAGCATACTGTCATCTAACTACCACAGAGTATTATTCGTAGAAAGCAAGAGAAGAAAAAGAACAAAAAATCGCGCATACAAATCTGTCCGACCGCCGCCCACGCCTTGAAAAGTTGACCGGAGCAGGACCCTCAGCACACTAAACCCAAAGCGGAAGAATACAGAGAGCGAAGAGAAAACGTGCGTCCTGGCTAACTAAGCCGAATACGGGAAAAAAACTAAACACAAAATTTACGGCGCCCTTCTGGCTTAGTCTTTAAGCAAATAAGAATTTTCTACGATGACATTCCACGTAGTTTATGTACGGAATAGCGCACGACTTGGCTCTCCCCGTATGGAGAGACCGGAAAAAAAAAGAAAGAAAAAAAAAAAAAGAAAAAGAAAAATTTGAGCGCGCAAAAGCAAAAATAAAATTGGGGAAGCCAAATCGCCGACCAATTAGTGTGTACGCATATGAAGTAAATCTCTGCTTGCTTCCTGGGACGGGCCAGTCGGCACACCTGTCCCGGGATTTCATCGATCATCCACTCCACTTTTCCATCGAGTACGATACGGATACAGATTTACAGAGTCTGACAATGAAGAAATCTATATTTTTTTGGGAGTCGCATTGTAATTGAAATATACAGGAATATATGCTGCAAAGTTTCGTTTATCGCGATGGCCAAAGAGTAGAGCAAAAAAGAAGAATAGAAAAAAGCAACACTAACTAGTTAAGTTAGTTAACTAGGACAATGACATCGATTATGTCATGACGCAGCAAGTGTGTGCTAACTAAGTTACGGAGTAGCTAAGTACTATTTTTGATGCGAATCTGCCGATTGCATCTATCTTTGCCTATCAAGCACGGAGTATGCTATCAAGAGAGTATGCCCTCGGAAAAGATGACTATTACTACTACGTACAGTCGTCAAAGACTCAGTCAATCCAATGCTATATGCGGAACAGGGAGAATTTCCATGGGATGGTGTCAGTGGCTGACGCTGGGATGCTCCCGGAAGGCCATACATAGATAAGTATGGCTGTAAAGAGGAATACGTACGCAGTACTACGCACTAGGACCAAGACAGCAACTTGAAGTAATCTGCCTAGATACTTACGTAGGTGTCAGTCTAAGAGCCGTATTACCGTTCGTATCCTTGACCCGGCTACTATCTGCCGTTCAACGACATGGGAGTCTGCCTACCGGACCTACCGTGCCTAGAGGACGAAAAATTTTCTTTGCAAGACAAGACTGTTCCAGTAAATTACGGCCGTATTACTGCGTACAGAGTCTCATTCAGGAACTTCTTTTCTTGTCTATGGACGGAAGGGTAAAAACGGGGCTAATCGCCCGATGCAGTTAAGTTAAATTACCATCCCGTCATAGCCGAACTGTATGCGGACGGCGGCAAAACCGCTAGGACCCATTCGGGGCAAACGGAAATACTAGCGCGTACGCGACCCTGGCGAGAAAACGGCAGCACAGGTACGCAGTAATTGTCATTACCAGCCGTAAATTAACCGTAAAACGGGCGGATCCTATGGAGCTCTTAGTTGTTTCTGTTTGTTACGCTCGCTCGTCCACACCCCCCCCCCTCTGCCTTTCTGTCCTGCTCGTCCTGCCGAAGTGGTTCCGTCCTCGTTCCTTCTTCGCTCTCACCGTCGCGCCGAACCAGCTTGGAATAAATAAGACGCCCCCATCCCTCCCTGACTTTGACTTCTCTCTCTTTTTTCTTACTCTTCCCCTTTCCTTCTTTCTCTTCATAGGATTGCCTCCCAATTCGACCATTGTTGCTTCGTGTGTCCCTTCGTCTTCCTGCTCAGTTCCCGGGCTATCGAGAGGCTGGTGAGCCCCAACACCAATAGCAAAAATGGCTGAACGGAGAATCTCCTATGCGGCCGATGTCGAAAATGGCCAGACCAACACTCGCACTTCTACTGATATCAACAACGATGGCCCCGCTCTTGATGAGTACACCGCTTTGAACCGTTACATCTCGACTGCTCGCGATCGCCGTCGCGGTTCCACCTCCAGCGCTGGTGGTCTCAATGAGGGCGAGAAGCCCAAGAAGAGATGGTGGAATTTCGGGGGCTCTAGCACTACTACCAGCAACGAGCCCTTCGTCGCTCCCGACGACTGGGTTGACACCGACATTCGCGCTGGTTTGAAGGGCTCAGACATTGAGATCCGTCGTCGCAAGACTGGCTACAACGAGCTTGTCACGGAAAAGACGAATCTGTTCGTTCAGTTTATTGGTTACTTCCGTGGCCCCATTCTTTATGGTATGTTTGCAATTTAAAACCCGAAGTCTGGTTGCCCGCTCGAATTGAGCCAATTGGGTGTCCAGACAGAGTTTTTCACTTGGTGAACTACTAGGCTAACCATGTAATCTCTACAGTTATGGAATTGGCTGTCCTCTTGGCTGCTGGTCTTCGTGACTGGATTGACTTGGGTGTCATTATCGGTATTTTGATGCTTAACGCTATTGTCGGTTGGTACCAGGAGAAGCAAGCTGCCGATGTCGTCGCTTCTCTCAAGGGTGATATTGCTATGCGTGCCTGGGTTATCCGTGACGGTTCCGAGCAGGAGATCCTTGGTAGGTTGCAACGTTCGCTCTATACTGAATCATAGTAAATTCTAATCTTAATAATAATAGCCCGCGAGCTCGTCGTCGGTGATATCGTCATTCTCGAGGAAGGTCAGGTCGTCCCTGCCGATGTCCGTCTTATCTGCGACTACGAACAACCCGGTGACTTCGACAAATACAAGGAGCTCCTCGCTACCATGGCTGAGGACACTCTCAAGGAGAAGGGTGAAGATGATGACGAGGAGGAGCACCACACCGGCCACTCCATCGTTGCCGTTGACCAGTCCGCCATCACTGGTGAATCTCTCGCTGTCGACAAGTACATGGGTGACACTTGCTACTACACCACTGGTTGCAAGCGTGGCAAGGCTTACGCTGTTGTCACTGCTACCGCCAAGCACTCCTTCGTCGGAAAGACCGCCTCTCTCGTCCAGGGTGCTCAAGACCAGGGTCACTTCAAGGCTATCATGAACTCCATCGGTACATCTCTTCTCGTCTTGGTCATGTTCTTCATTCTCGCTGCCTGGGTTGGTGGTTTCTTCCGTCACCTCAAACTCGCTACCCCCGAATGGTCCGACAACAGTCTCCTTCGTTACACTTTGATTCTCTTCATCATCGGTGTCCCCGTCGGTCTTCCTGTCGTTACCACAACCACTCTCGCTGTCGGTGCTGCCTACCTTGCCCAGCAAAAGGCTATCGTCCAGAAGTTGACTGCCATCGAGTCCCTTGCTGGCGTTGATGTTCTCTGCTCTGATAAGACCGGTACTTTGACTGCTAACCAGCTCTCCATCCGTGAGCCCTACGTCGCCGAGGGTGTTGATGTCAACTGGCTCTTCGCTGTTGCTGCCATCGCCTCCTCCCACAATGTCAAGAACTTGGATCCCATTGACAAGGTTACCATTCTTACTCTCCGTCGTTACCCCAAGGCTCGTGAGATCCTCGCCCGCAACTGGGTTACCGAGAAGTACACTCCTTTCGACCCCGTCTCCAAGCGTATTACCACTGTCTGCACTTGCGATGGTGTCCGTTACACTTGCGCCAAGGGTGCCCCCAAGGCTATCCTCAACTTGTCCGAGTGCTCCGAGGAAGAAGCCCGTCTCTACCGTGACAAGGCTGCTGAATTCGCTCGCCGTGGTTTCCGTTCTCTCGGTGTCGCCGTCCAGAAGGAGGGTGAGCCCTGGCAATTGCTTGGAATGTACCCCATGTTCGACCCCCCACGTGACGACACTGCCCACACCATCACTGAAGCCCAGAACCTTGGTCTTTCCGTTAAGATGTTGACTGGTGACGCTATCGCTATTGCCAAGGAAACTTGCAAGATGCTTGCTCTCGGTACCAAGGTCTACAACTCTGAGCGTCTTATCCACGGTGGTCTCACTGGTGCCCGCCAGCACGATCTCGTTGAGCGTGCCGATGGTTTCGCCGAAGTCTTCCCCGAGCACAAGTACCAGGTCGTCGAGATGTTGCAACAGCGTGGTCACTTGACTGCCATGACTGGTGACGGTGTCAACGATGCCCCCTCTCTCAAGAAGTCTGACTGTGGTATTGCCGTCGAGGGTGCTACCGAGGCTGCTCAGGCTGCTGCTGATATTGTCTTCCTTGCTCCTGGTCTTTCCACCATCGTCGACTCGATCAAGGTCGCTCGTCAGATCTTCCAGCGTATGAAGGCTTATATCCAGTACCGTATTGCTCTCTGTCTCCATTTGGAAATCTACCTTGTCTCCACCATGATCATCATCGACGAGACCATTCCCTCCGACATGATCGTCTTCATTGCCCTCTTCGCTGATTTGGCTACCATCGCTGTCGCTTACGACAACGCTCATTACGAACAACGTCCCGTCGAATGGCAACTTCCCAAGATCTGGGTCATCTCCATCATTCTCGGAATCTTACTCGCTGCCGGTACCTGGATTGTCCGTGGTGCCATGTTCATGGCCAACGGTGGTATCATTGAGAACTTCGGTCACCCCCAGGGCATCATCTTCCTTGAGGTTGCTCTTACTGAGAACTGGTTGATCTTTGTTACTCGTGGTGGCAAGACCTATCCTTCCTGGCAACTCGTCGGCGCCATCTTCGGTGTCGATGTCTTGGCTACTCTCTTCTGTGTCTTCGGATGGTTGACCCAGCCCGAGCACCAGGTCACTCACCCCGCTGACCCCGCCCAATTCTCATCCGACGGCCGCACCAGCATCGTTACCGTTGTCATCATCTGGGCTTACTCCATTGGTGTCACCATTGTTGTTGCCACCGTCTACGCTATCCTCACTGACATCCCCTGGTTGGACAACCTCGGTCGTCAGACTCGCTCCAAGGCCGACACTGCCATTGAGAACATGATTGGCCATCTCTCCAAGTTGGCTATTGAGCATGAGCAAGACCGTGCCACTGGCAACTCCCGCTACGTCATCGCTCCTCGTGCCCCTGAGGAAGAGGAGGACGAGTAAATGCATTAATACCCATTTTTCCATTTGCCATACATGAATGATTTTTGGTCTCGACTCTAGGGACTGAGGCATGAGGATACGGAGAACGAAATGAAACGTGGTGGAGTCAATATTCTCTCATTCTTTCTACACCTTTTTTTTTTTCTTTTACTTCACTTTCTACTACTCGCTTTTTCTAATCTTTTTTCTCTTTTTCAATATGCTGGGATGCTCTTATCCCATGCTACCAGACCACCCGATCTTTTTCTGATCCATTCATCCACATGCCCTTACTGCTTAGTTGTCGTGTGTGTCTTGCTCTTTCCAAAAATCAGTGCACAAACAAAAGAAAAGAAAAAGAGAAGAAACCCCACCTCCAAATGGGATGTTTTTTCTTTTCTTCTTTTACTTTTCTCGCTGAGAACAAAGTCTTGTACATCTTTTCTTTTCTTTTCTTTCCTGTCTTTGCTTTTTCTCATCGAGGTTTCATAGAGCTTTTTTTCACAAGTTGCTTTGTGTTACTTTTATGTGTATGTATGGGTAATACCAGTAAATTAAGTTTCAATATTTCATTTCTTTGTAATTGTAAGTGAGGCTGTAGATGTCTGTAGACAGACTACTTCTAAGTAATGGATTTTTGGTATATAGAACCCGGGAGCTACGTCTACCACATAGGATATACCCAATCTCGTCGTCAGCACTAAACTTGCGAGTGGTTGGTTATTGTTACGTAGTTAATTTGTCACGTCACGTCACACGGCTGAGGCTGAAACCACGTCGCATGCCATTCCCCCAGAAAAATTGGTCAGCCATTTTCCGATTGGCCAGCATAGCCCCCCGCCGAGACTCAATGCTGATCAGGAGCTTACGACGATTTAGATTTTAGTACGTATTCTCCATCATTACTATTTTTGAGTCTTGTGAATATTTACCAGTACCAATGTGTCGACTCGATAATAATCCCAATCCCAAACTAACAGACGAACGAACCGACGAACGAGCGAGCCGGCCGGCCGTCGAACCCCCCTTGAGTCTTTGAGGGAGAGTGCCTTGGATCCCGCCACTGCGTCATTAAGTGTGAGCTTTCTCCAGATTTTAGCTGCCTAGCTTCACCTCCTGCCGAAGCGCAACTACGTACAACGACAGCCCACACACATCGTCCTCCACGAACGAAACTCAACGAAACGAGCCTATCTACGACGAAGCGCAAACCATACCCGGAGAAAGCGCATGTTGTTGTCATGTTTCTGACTGCGCCCCGCGGGCTCTCAAAACGAGTTATAATCACTTTGGTTTCGGCGCTATTATTTGCGGTTGGCTACTTCCGATTTTATTTCAGTTATGAGCATTGGTATTTGTCGTCGGGGGATAGAGTGCTGTCGAATATAAAATTTTGTGTGTCACAGTCTCCTTTCCCCCTGGGGAAGCTTTCACTGTTTTTTTATTTTTTTTATTTTTTTTTTATTTTTACTGACGAAGCGTTTGGGCAGCGCAATCCCAACCATCCACAGCACAGACGACATCCATCCGCACCGATTCGGCGATTATATCACTCGTACGCAATGAAGAGTTAGACGGGATTGTGTCCTCGATGAGACAGTTGGAGGCCTCGTGGAACTCGAAATATAATTATCCGTGGATCTTTTTTAATAATGTCCCGTTTTCGGAGGAGTTTAAAGCCAGGACGCAGGCGGAGACGGAGGCTGAGTGTCGCTATGGTACGCCCTTTTTCTTTCTAGTGCTCTACTCTAGTATGCTTTTCTGAAGGAAATGCGCGGCTGATTGTGGGTGTTTTGGGGTTAGAGTTGATACCAGAAGAACATTGGGCGGTTCCCGACTGGATCGATCCCGATTTACTGAAGCAAGCAACGCGAAAGATGAAGAAACAAGGAATCAAATATGCGGGATTACTGAGTTATCATCAGATGTGTCGGTGGAATTCGGGTTTCTTTTACAGACATCCTGCGCTGGAGGCGTATAAGTATTATTGGCGCGTTGAGCCTGACGTCAAGTGCGTCCCGTCCCTCCTTTGCCAATTGAAGATGATATTCAGGAAGAAAAGATGACTGACAACTGACGTAGATTCTTCTGCGACATAACCTACGACCCCTTCCAATTCATGGCCGACCACAATAAAACCTACGGCTTCACAATCAACATCTTCGACGACCCCAGCTCCGTCGCCTCCCTCTGGCCCGAGACGCAATCCTTCCTCAAATCGCACCCCGATTACTTAAGTGCAGATAACTCGCTCATGTGGCTCACAGACCGCACCTTACGGCCCGACCATACCAATACCGCGAACGGATACAGCACATGCCATTTCTGGTCAAATTTCGAGATTGGAGATCTCGACTTCTGGAGGTCGGAAAAGTATCAGCAATATTTCGAGCATTTGGATCAATCCGGTGGATTCTTTTATGAGAGGTGGGGGGATGCGCCGGTTCATAGTATTGCGTTGGGGTTGTTTGAGGATAATTCGAGGATTCATTGGTACCACTTTCCTCCTTTCCTTCCTTACCCCACCACCGACTCTCATTACTCATTAAGGAAAGCATACTGACATTCGAGGGTGGGGTGATATCAGGTTCAGAGATATAGGCTACCAACACCCACCATACATAAACTGCCCCGACACATCATCCTCTTCCTCGGGAGGCGCGGCATCAGGAACCTGCCAGAATTGTAAACCGAACATCTTCACGCATAGCTGGGGCGTAATGAACGAGGACTGTCGCGTGAACTGGTTTCGGCAAATGTGTCAGTCGCGCACGCGGCACAGGAGCACGATGTTGCCGGACGAGGATGAGATTTGTCGGCAGGCGATGAATTTTGGAGCCTTCTCTGGTGGTGTGAAGTATATATAGATTTTAATTTTCTTTTCTTGTACAATCTTTTTTTTTTTTTAAAAAAAAAAAAATAGATTAGGGAGGCGTACAAATAAATATAGACGGACCATTGGCATTTTGGACATGGTTGCTGTTTTGAGAAGATATTCTGGCTGATGCTTCACTATTGAGTATATGTAACATTGGAACTAGAGAGCAACTGGGAATAGACACTCTCCATGTGCCCCGAAGACTAAAAACAATCCTTCAGAATATTGGCCAAGTCACTGCCATATCCAAACATGAGGTCGTCCGTCGCCGGCCACGAGGTTGTATCGGTCATTATCCCATTCCATCCTCCTCCTCCACCACCAGCACCAGCACCAGCCGCAGGGTCCATCATTATCATCAACCCGTTTTCGGCGGCATTGTTGTTGTTGTTGTTGTTGTTGTTGTTGTTGAAGAGATTGATGTTGTTGGGTTCGCCCATGACTTTGAACCAGTCCATTAGCTCGCGGCTCATCTGTGGGCCGTCCGTGAGCAGGAAGTCGTCGGGGGAGGGCTGGAGGTCTGTTAGGGTTGATGCTGTTGTTGGTGGTGGTGGTGGTGGTGGTGGTGCAGGTGGGGTTTGGAGGGATGATTGTAGCGGTGGTGGTTGTTGTTGATGGGGTTCGATTGGCGGTGATATGTAAGTTGGCATACCGCCTCCTTCGGGAGGGATTGTGTTTACCGCAGTGACGCTAGGATAGTTTTCTGGCGGCTGCTGGTCTTGTTGTTTCTGCTGCTTTCGTTGCTGTTGTGGTGCCGGTATCTGCTGCTGCTGCTGCGATTTCCATCGCGGCCTAACAACAGGCTGATTCTGATCCGACGGCTTCGCAGCAAGTCCAATCTTGGGCCCCAACTTCCGCAACCCCTTAATTGACCTCCACAATCTCTGCGAAATATACGAATGCATTGAGAACCCTTCAATCAGTCCCAGCGCCATATAAAACTCATCTTTGCACGCACTCGTAAACTGCGCCGGCGCATGCGCCACAGCCAAAAACAGGACGGCCAGCGCGGAGATCAAAAACCAGTTGAATGTGATTTGTTGTAGCTGATAAATGTCTGTGGAATTATTGAGGTGTGTGATGAAGCAGATTGTGTTTTTGGCGATGTCGACCACCGTTGAAGCTTCGACGGGGGATTGGGCGATTTGAGAGGGTGTGTACAGGATGGGGCGGTAGATGAGGATTTTCATTAGATTTGCGCGAAGGTAGAGCAAGGCTTTGAGGCGGCGGGTACTTCGTGGTCCGTCTTGGTGGTTTAGTTGGTCGTGTAGGATATCCGTGGAGGTGACCGCAGGATTGGTGATTTTCAGAAACTCTGGAACAGAGTTGTACCATTGTGTGACTTGCCAGTCTAGATAGGTCATTTCTTCCTTGCGGGAGTGCTGGTTTCGGGTTGGGGAGGTGATGAAGCGCCAGACTCTTTCAGCGATGCGGTTGTAGCTGATCATTGTGTTTAGGTACGGTTCATTTGCCTGCTGAATGTTTAGCTGACTGTTCATACACCTCACAAGGAAAGGTGCGACTTACCGGCCGTGGAAGTGACTGATCTATGTCACTAGAGTCGAGATGAGATGGCATTCCAGTGCCCATACTGAACCTGGTATCCAATGTGTATACAGACCAGAAAAGCTTCAAGACACCTTCCTTTCCATGTAAAACGATCGCAGGCTGAGGATACGTTTCTGATCGATGCAGACCCATTTCTAGGCATAGTCGTTGTGCTATTCCAATGGTTCGCCAAGCCATTGTCTCTTCATCAATTTGAAAGAGGTACATTGACTGTAAATGTCAGTAACAGCAAAAAGAAAGCTCATTGGAAAAGATCAAACGCACTACAAGAGTAATAAAAATCACCCTCTTGATACTTGGCGGCTGCCACACCACATCCGACGCAACATCTTGGACACCCCAGAATATTCGCATGGCCAAATCACTATTTCCATTCGCTTCGGCAGTCAACGCGCACGCAAACACTAGCTTCAAGATGTTCATATCATCATCTGAAAGCGGCCCTTCCTTTGTCGTATGTTCAGACGATGACGACAAGGGACTAAGATGGTTGTACAGTGCGTTGATCTGATTGAGAGTAGTCTCAAAGTCCAGCACAGGGTACATGATGCCCATCTCCTCCTCGTAGACATGGCACAATCGAATCGCTTCGTCCCGGTTGATGTCCCGCAATGGATCAATGATGGAAGAAGATCGTTGATGGTGAGGATCGTTGCGATGTGGTGTGATTGACGGTGAGGGCATCGGTGAGACGTCTTGAGTTGAGACGGCATTCTCATTTCGATCTCCTCTTTGGTTCAAACTGTAGTCGTCAACGTCGTCGCTGCCGCTTACTCCTCCGCCGACTTCCGTGATCCCTCTACTCCGGAGAGTTTGCCGCGCAATTCCGAAATTGAACGACGATGTAGTTAAACCATGGAAAGAGATTTTGTCTGTCGTAGATGATGATTGGGACATTTCGGACTTAAGGCCGTTACTACTACCACTTTTTTGAGGAGTGGAAACTGTGCCACGCGACAGTTTTCGCTTCTTTGGAGATGGCGACGGTGCTGCTGAATTGAAGGATTCCACTGTCCCGGTCAGACTGTCGATTTGCGTCTGCATTTTGGAGATTTGCTCAAGCAAGCTCTCAATATTACTTCCGACTAAAATGAGCGTTTCGCCTTGTCTAATAAGGACAATTGTCTCTTACCGACGATCCGCAGTAGCATCGTCCACAGCAAAAACACATTCCATCATGCGCCGACGACAACGCTGACACGGCTGCTCACCACAGCATTTGACCTTTCGCCGTTTACATTCAACACTAAACAATCAGTCAGCATATTGATTTATATATTGCTACAAGAAACAGACTCACCAAGCCTTGGCCGCATATTTGGTGCGTTTCCGCTTCTCGGGCGCTGTGGTTCCGGTTGCGACGGCATTCGCTGGCTGAGATGCATGTGCGATTGGTGAAGAGGACATGGCTCATTGCGGCGTCATATATAAAAGTACAGTATGTAGAACCGAAGCTATAGATAGATCTCATCGGTCGTTTTGTTGAGTCGACAAACAAGAGGTCGGAGGAAGAAGGTTTCACTTAGGGACTGATCGTCCGGGGGACTTCCGACTAAGACTCTCTGGGTAAGAAGCACTCAGTTCTGGTCTGTGGGGGCTGATCTCCTTGCTCTACTTGTGACCAGCCCGTCCAATCATGATACACCGGCTTAGTCACGGCTTCACAGCAGGAGAAACAAGTCACAAAAAGTCCGACGATATGCGGTCTATTCATAATGAGCAATATAGAGATGGTTTCATATGCAATCGGAGAATTGAATCCCTTTGTCCCAGAATTGAGTGGATTTTGCGGAGTACCTAGTGGGTACTGCATACAGAGCCCGGAATATGGGGAATAACCCTAATCTCACTTCAGCTTCAATGCTGAGATGATACCTGAATACCTATAGTTTCGATGGAAAAAATTGACCATGCAAATATCATATGCTGTCGTCAATCAGCGCCGAAAAGATAACTGCTATGCCGACATCCTCATGTCAAACTTGTACTGGTCGCCATGGCACCGTCGGGGGGGGATGCTTGGTATTGTAAAGGGAACGATAGTACCCTTGCCGGTAGGGGTCAAGTCATTAATACATTTCAGGATGTCCTTGATATACCGATCAAAGAGATCTGTAAAAAGGTGGACGCTTTGGGGGGGAACCTGCTGGTTGATCGCGTCACGGAGTTGTTCAAGAGCGTTCTTCAGTAGCTGAAGACTCTGCGTACTATCAGAACTATAACCCCAAGCAATAAAAATTTCCTTCTTAGGGACAATATCTTTGATAATTGCCATAATACAACCCTCTAAACCACCATACTCTATATGGTCAGCAAGTTCCTTGGCCTCAGGGTCGCTAAGGGAAGGCTGAAGTTTGATTGTCTGAATCCCCTCCGTAGTGGCTTGGAAAATAGCATTAGAGTTACGGAGAAGGAATAAGGGTTTACCGATCTTGTAATCTAGAATATCGATATCGAACTGGGACAGACTGCGGTCAATTTTGTCGATGACCTCCTTATAAATAGAAGGAAGATCACGCTGGTCCTTAGTAACGTGGTGATCGATGTAAGAGCTCGCAAGAGCCTGGGCAGAAAGACCGAAGATAAGAGGGATAAGAACTTCATGTTGATTAATAAGTGTATTATTTATAAAGTGCTGTAGTTGCTTGTAAAGCTTTTAGAAGTAAGATAGGATAGGAATAAATAAAGTCTTATATATATCCCAAGAAGGCACCACAGCACGCTGATCATATGCTAGCCTTCCTGTTACATTGTTAATAGCCCACCCCTAATATCATCTACGAGCCGAGGCTATATACAAATATAAACTCTGAAAGGGCTTCTACTTATTAGAGTACGTAGTCAGGTATAAGGACCATAGAATGGACCAAGCCTGATAAAGCATATTGTCTTATTCTATAGGCTGAGTTGGGTATTGCATAGGGCTCTTTGGCACAATAGTGGGCTAGTAGTTTATAATTCTTGATCCTAAGATCAAGGAGCAAATATTCTAACTCAATCAGGGTGTCATTGACTTGTTTAAGGATATACCGAGGACTTGATTGGTTATAACTTCATTTTTAGAAGCAAGTTTGCCTGTTAAGGGTGATCTTTGTTTAGAAATGGCTACTGCGTTTTCTTACAACTTCTATCCTTTCGACTTATTTCTAATACGCTTGCTCGAGTGTCTCTATTAATAGCTTAATATCAGTAGCAACCTAATTTCAGCGCTTTAGCAGTTTCTTGGACAGCGTATTGATGTTAAGCTAAGTCTAGATTGGCCAATGGTTGGAGTCGTATTGTACAGTGTCGGCATGTTCTATTAGGATCAGGCAGTTGAAGAGGCTCGCGGATAGGAACGTTAGGTCAATCGTGGATTTAGATTGGCTACGTTCCCACGTTACGATGCCTTCACAGCCTTCCTATAGAACCAGCAATCTAGTCGGGCAATGTTCTGGGTCACACGGATCCCTCAAATCATTCGAATGCTACCATGCTTAATCATGTATAAAGCTTATGGATGGTTTAACTCGCCCTAAATCCCTAGGTTTGATAATCATCGCCAAAGACTAGTCCTGGTTGGTTGAGGCTCGTGAAGTAGGTAGTAGACTAGTCGTATATACTATAAAATGGTTTAACTGGCTAAGACTCTGTGCCGTATGTCATAGGTTGTCACACACTGAGTGGCTTGAGGTGTGGATCCGATTAATGGGGTTTAATGGCTAGCATGGCTAGTAGTTAGATGCTTCCTATACGCGTATAATAAGTAATGTAATATTGAAATGTATCAATTGCTGGGATAAATGGCTATATCCTATGGATGTCCTACAGGGCACATACATAGTATCTCCATGCCATCATCGAGGGAGGGAAAAGATAGGCATAACAATCCGGCCATACAAAAACATACCATAGTTTAAAATTTCAGTTAAAGATCCTTGGTTTGCTCCTGGCTGGCTGCAATCCACTTCTCCAACAACACCGGATCACGCGCCTTGAGCCCAACCTTGAACGGCTTCGGCTCTGTGGTAAGTGCCGTCGGGATAGAATTGCATTCCAGCGCGTTCAAAATGGGATAGTCAGCCAGATTCTGAGGAGGATGAACTGTGAACGCCGTGATAATCCGGATAAAAGCTGTGTAGAGTTTGCGATTGGCGAGATGAGAACCGACACACATGCGGGAACCGGCGCCGTAGCCGTAGTGAGGAGTACCTTGGTTACCTTCGGAGGTGTTGAGGTAGCGTTCTGGGATGAATCTTTCGGGTTCTTTGAAGTAGGTTGAGTCGTAGTCTGCTGCCCAGGCGTTCTGTGAAATTTATTAGCTATGATGCTCAAGGTCAGAAGATAGGAGATACTGACCATGAAGAACGTCGTATTGGCCGGGATCGTAACGCCGTTCCATGTGACATCCTTGATACTCTTTCGCGGAAGACAGATGGGAATCACAGTCCAGAAGCGGAGCATCTCTTTGACGAGAGCCGTGATATAGGGTACTTTTTCTTCAACGAGGCATTTGTCCCAGGCGTCATTGTTGGGATAGACCTTCATAATCTCATCGTATGCTTGTTGCTGAATGCGCATTCCGTCTTCAGATGCAAGGTAAGCCAGACCCATGACTAGGTTTCCAGGAACCGTGTCAAGACCGGCGGAGACCATGGTAAGACAGAGGGAGTTAATTTCAGCTGTTCTAGTCAGCTCAGGTACTTTAACCTGCGGTATAGGAAACTGGGATAACAGACATACCTTCATTGAGCTGAGCCTCCGGATCCTTCAAGATATTCCCCGTAATACAAGGCTTATCCGTCCCATTCGCGATACTCTCCTTCAACAAATCCAGCAAATAAGTCAAATACTTGTCCCGTCTCACCCGAAAATCTTCAGCCTCAGAATTCTTCTTGGGGAACAAGCGCAACAACGGCACATAATCCTGCCAATTATTACTCGTACTCCTGAAATTCGAGACGCCGCGCTCAACAGCAACAATCTCCTGCAATAGACTATTATCCACATTGCCATCAATCCGAATACCATAGTTGAGTGTCAAACTGGTGTTGAGCGCATATCGCTGGAAGTACGGGATCGGGTTGATATCGATTTGCCCCTTGTTAGAGTCACGGTACATTTCCTGAATGCTGGTGGTTGCTTCCAGGTCAATGATGGGCATATAACTCTGCACGGCGGGTTTGTTGAGTGCTGTAGCAGCAGCTTTGCGTCGGCGTTTGCATGATTCGTCCCATGGCGAGGTACCGATTGTGAAGCCCTGGCTGCTTGACACAACGCTGTGGAAGGTGTGGAAAGTTGGGCGGGAGATGAGGGCTGACTGTTCTTTGAGCCAGAGCTGTTTGACGGATTCGAAGCTGTTTGCGAATACGATTCTCTATTCTTACGTGTTGGCTAATTATCTCGGAAGGGAGAAAAGCAGGGGGCAAAATCTACCTTATTGCCCATTCGCACCTGGAATACAGGCCCGTATTGTTTTGCCCATTCCGCGGCTACTTTTGCATGATTCTCGCCGAGTTGGATCAAGTTGCCGAATATGGGCACGCCGGGGATTTCGGGTAACCCTTTGATTTTGGGGGTATCGGTTTGATTGAGATATCGATAGAGGAGGACAAGGACGGAGAGGATGGCGAGTACTACAGCTTCGTGCGCCATTTTGCGTTTCACTGTGTACTCTATAAATGATTATTATTATACCAATACAAACTTGAAAAAGAGACGAGCTTGGTTATATAATACGTAAAGAAGATTAAAAAGAAGATAAGGAATCATTCATTCCGCCAGCACCAAAATGGAATTAAATAAGTGCATGCGATACGATGCGATGCAATGCAATGCAACAACAGCAACACAGCAAACTGTGTATGGCTAATCCCATGCAGACACCCCGGTTAGTTTAGTTCCAACAATGCTGCCGTTGCGGTAGGTGCTCCGTCCCCGTGAACCTCTGCTAGGAGCAATTTAACAGGTTGGATATTTCATTTCTCTGGTTAGAGTAGATGAATGAGTGAGAAGGTACCTAGGAAAAGCGTCTCGGAAAGCGTTCCGCGCATAGCCGTTGTGAGTGGACGGATGATTATACCGGTAGGACCCCGTCTAAACTAGGTAATCCTTCTATTCTATCCGCGCTGGAGACAAGACCGGTCTTCCTTTGGCCAATGAGTAAGCACCATATCATGAATGGTCGTGCGTGCAATTGGTGAGACTGGGAGAGCTGAGCAGTGACCGAGTTCGCACTGCAGAAGAAAACCGAATGACCCAGGACGAGTCAAAAGACCTATTAAAAGCAAATGCGGGGTAAAGAAGTATTTCTGCTGTTTCTATTGTTCTCCAAAACCCATCCCCGTTTTTCTTCTTCTCCAGGTTCTGGGCTCTAGATTGTGGAGTATAGATCTACTGAATAGTTAGTGATCTATGGTAACCGGTAGGATCGATGGTTTTTCTCTCATGATATGCAATAAACTAGCTCTAACCTTTGCTTGCAAGATGAATAATCATACTTGGCTTGACTACCTATGTTGAGTAATCTGAAATACGGCTTTCTCGGTTTCCGTACTTGAAGTTTATACTGCAGATATTAGATAGAGGACACAAAGTCAGACTAATTCAACTCATCTGCCGGAATATAAACCTAGATAGTCGTGAACCTAGCACGTTTAAATCTGCCAGACTACTTTTTCATACCAATCGTCTCCCTCCTCGCCAGATGCAAAGCTGTAACCTCATTCTCATCCTTCAACACTCCAACCTCACTCAAATACCGCCTCAACCCTTCATCACCTTCAGCATGCTTCACGCCACCTCGATGAATCATCTGAATTGAATCACGCAAAAACAGTTCATAGAATCCCGTCGCGAACAGTGTGGCGGGAATGTTGACCAAGATACCGATCCAGCAGTACGATTTGTAGGAAAAGGCTTCTCCGCCGTAGAAGATGGCAGCCACAAATCGGGGGCCGATGTCTCGAGCCAGGTTTGTGGCGATGGTGATGTCGGCGAAGTTAGTGATCATGACGCCGTAGCCTATGCCGATGACGATGGGCATGGTGGAGGGGGTTACGAAGGGGTTGGCTGGGTCGATGGCGGACCAGATTACGAGAGCCTATACTCGTTAGCTTTTCTTTATTCTTTGTTCTTGCTTTCTTTTCTCTCTCTCTTTTTATTTTTATTTTTATTTTTTTTTTTGGACAGAAAAAGGGGCATGCTTTGTTTGTCTCGACATACAACGAAGCAATCAACGAAGAACTCGGTCCTAACGAATTCAGAATCAGCCTATCGTCAAGGAGTTTGACAAGCTTACAAGAACAGATGGCCCAGAGTTTGTCCCTCGGCTGGAAACGAGCAGAAGATTCCGGCAGGGCCTGTGGCCGACACCATCGGCAACCCTGCAGCTGTTAATGCTTTTTCATATGTGACGATCTGCTCTCGATACATGCCCATGACCAAGAGAGAGGCCATGAAAGCGCCGAAAATCTGTGAGAGGATATCTAAAGCCGTGTATGTTGGCACTTGGGACTCACGAGGGAGGGGGGATAGCTCATACAGTGAGGAACCTTTTTCAATGGAAACCCTTGCCTATTCAACCCGGTCAGTCGGAATCATCTGTCAGCCTGATAAACAGGACGCACCAAACAGTCAAAGCAATAGTCACGGCCGGATTGAAATGCCCACCGGAGGTCGGCCCGGCAATGATGATAGCAAACATGATACCGAGAGCAAAGGCAAGACCAATTTGCAGGAAACTACTATATGCAGTGACAGGAGGGTCGTTTGAGGTGCTATGAACGGTAAAGGAGGCGACGGAGGCGATGCCGGGGAAGCTGTGCACAAAAGTTCTGTCAATATTGGATCGCCATTATTGTCGATATGATGGAGTATACTTACACATAAAAGAACACGCCCGTCGCCTCGCCAACACACTCACGCAACCATCTTGGTCGTCGTCGCTCATAGTCTAGCACACGCTGCGAGACGGGCTTGTGTTGAGCAACGTGGCGGATGGCATGGCGTTGGAGGGCATCGGTGACTCCAATCTCGATATCGTGAGTCTGCAGACGACTACAGTCACTGGATTGAGACATTGTCTCTTCCTTATATCAAAGTACGAAGGACAGAAAGAAAAGAAAGAAGAAGAAAAAAGAACAGGGGTTGATATATTTGTCAACGAAGTCAAGTACTTTCACACTAATAAGTGGGACGAATCCATGTGACAGGGTCTGGCATTGATGGCCAGACTCGTTTATATATATAGTCTCAAGATCTGTCAAGGGTCAAGACTTAACAAGCAACCGAAAACACCAATCCCTGATAAAACAAACATGGCGGAATGGCCCATGCATCATTAGTCAACATCCGGACTGACCGCAGTTGTGTCCAGGCGAAGTAATACGGAGCATGGGAGACATCATTTTCTTTTCTGGCAGTGCCAGCTCGCCTCGCTTTTCCAACTAGAGTTTCGCCAATCTAGATACAAAACGATCTGGACCAGACTACCCATCAGGGAAAGTTCTGTCCGGGTGAAACAAGAGAAAATGCGGGGTTTAGTCTGGCCACCGTTTCGTTGGTTTATTATTTTTATTTTGTCTCCTCGTGTGCGTATAGAGAAAAGAATGGAATCGGGTGTTGTTCTAGCGCAGATGGGCAAATGGCAAATCTGAGGCAAGTTACATGTAGCGGCCTGTCTTAGTTTGCGATCTATCTTCCCTATGTATGTATCTTGCGGAGTTGTGTATTTTAAGGGGTCATAGTGATTGACTCAGTCCGATTGGTTACAGTTTTCTAGATGTCGCCAATCACAGCAGATGAATCAAAATTACCACTAAGATACACAAGCCTGCGACATAGGGATGGTATATATACCTATCCTATTCTGTCGTCGAGGGCTCGGTGTTCCGGACGCTTGCAGCAAAATGTGTTGGAAGATATGATAACCAGACCCCGAAATACATGGATAATCACACCGGGAACGTGTTCGGAGGTCAGAGAGAGAGAATTTTCGAGTCCCTTCTGGCCATCAATCGATGACTCAATAGGCATGGTCAAGGAGAAATAGCCCGAGATTGACAAAGACAAAGAATGCGCGCATATTCATTCTGTGTCTAACTACATAGTAATGTGGTCAAGCGTTACTACATACCACATACGCTAAGCTAGCCATTGGCTAAAAACCCAAAGTCCTTCCGGCCATACAAGAACAAGCACTTAAGCCTGTTCTAGTGCGGATGATACCATAGAAGATCAGCATAGCCGGACGAACCATACAGAAGCGTCGAAGATGAAAAAAAAACAGCCTTGGCAACTAGTTAATACAGTTCCGACAGCGGTAGACTGACCGCAACAAACTACGTAGCATTCACTATGTACTATGTAGTATGTAGTCTATCTGACAGGGATTTATCTGTATGTGGATCTCGTGGCTGATCGAAGAAGTGGAGGCTATTCCATTTTCTGACAAGACCAGGATCAAGGATCTGCCGCAAAGTCTCCTGTGACTGCACAACGGCAGGGAGATTGACATTAGTAATTGGATATACGTAACCACGTAGTATAGGTAGTTATAAGAAAAAGCCGGACGATGCTCATATGGATGGGCTATGTTGATGTCAATGCACAGCCAGCATTTGCTACCCTGTTTGATATCGGGACAAAGGAATTGAAAATGTATACTACGTAGGCTCTCAAGTTTAAATAGCCGGGTAAGTCTCTTGCTAAATGTGAGTTATTGCTCCTTCATACTGTCGATCTTGTGAATTTGAGTTATCTACAGGGTCCATAGTGCTTCGGATTGTTCTGCCTTGATCGACCCAGATCGTGCTATTTAAGTTAGTGGCATAAGTAGTCACCGTATTAAAGTTTACATCTACTATGTACTACAACATGGCATATGCTGTTCAACCGGTCTGCGCGGAGATTTCATTCGATACATTGACCACCTTATATGTTGATGTTTCAATGTTCTTGGGCCTCATATATATATCATTTCATATCACGGATCATTCCTCATTACAATATTACCCACCCCATGAGATCATACCGTGAATACTCATCCCACCAAGAAGGGACTATCTTCACTCAATATGCTCACTCTGATTCTTAGCAGCCGTAATAGCTTCTTCGGTAGCAACATCGACATCTTCAACTTCAACGACGCGATCACCGAAGGCCGCCGCAATTTCTTCCAATGTTTTCTGTTTTGTCTCACTATCAAGAAACCCCCAACATTAGCCATATCCCTGAAAAATATTAAAAACGAAAGGGAACCAAGTAAGGGAGGGAGGCATGGAAGAAATACACACGGAAAGTAGAAATATGCAATGGTCAAGAAGAACGCAGTACACGCAACGAAGACGTAGTAATAGTTCTCGTGAATGGTTGCAAAGGCGCTTGGACCGGCCTCGGTGACTGTTTTTTGAAAAGAGCAAAAGAATTTAGCCAAATGTGTCAAACATTTGTGTCTGTTGATTTGATTTTTTTTTTTTGAAGCATATACTACTCACTGGCAACATTGACGATGAAATGCGACGCAGCAGCCAAACCCATGACTTTGCTTCGCATGTTGATGGGGAGGACTTCGGCGCCGTAGAGCCATGTTGTGCTGTTGAGCATGCCATCTATCATATTCAAAAAAAAAAAATTAGCCAAATGGTCACCTTTATTAAGTCCTTTTGGGGCAGAGAAAAGGTGGAGAGAACCGTACAGTAACAGACAACAAAAAGATAAATCCCCAAAATGGCAAATCCTTTACCAACGCGGTTGTTGGTGTTTTGGAATTCGCGTTGCATGACGGCGGCATAGATTTCGATGAGGATGATTCCTCCAAGACCGGCGATGATCATCCTATATTTTAGAATGATTAGAATGATTAAAATGATGGGTTGATAGGCAAAGGAATAGGGAGCTCACTTTCGTCGACCCCATTGATCAGTAAGGAATTTGGTAGTCAATGTGTTGGCCAAGAAGGCAACTGTGCCGTAGACGCCGGAGAGAGCGAGGATCAATTTGGCGTTGATGCCGAGGGATTTGTAGAGAGTCGCTGTTTTGAGGTCAGTGCGGGCGTCTAATTGGTTATATATTGGCCTTCTTCAAGTCTTACTTTGGTAGTACTAAAAAAAAGAGCCGTTAGTAATTGAAACCAAGCCCACTAACTACTTGGAAAAATAAAGGCGGGACTCACCTGGATAACATTCACACCCGTCAGAGAAGTCATCGTCTGCACCGCAATAGACACCAAAACACGATGACGATACAACTTGAAAATCTCCTTGTACGACCTGAGCTCTCGCTGCATCTCATACTCAATCTGAGCTTTCATCAGAGTAAACTCTTCATGCAGTTCATGCGAATGTAGATCTCTTCGGATCTTGATAAACTCCTTCCTGGCCTGCTCAATCTTACCCTGTCGGATCAATTGACGTGGCGAGTTGGGCATAAAGGTGGCCAAACCGATAAACATGATTATGCCCCAGGGTAGTTGGATGCCGAGTGGTAGACGCCATTGCACTGTGCCGTTGGAGGCGTAGGAGCATGCGAAACCGACCCAGTTGGATGCCATGGTTCCAAGTGCGATGCCGACGCCGGATATACCACCGATGAGACCGCGGGATTGTGGTGAAGAGATTTCAGACAGGTAGACGGGGACGGTGGCGACCATTCCGCTATATGGGAACGAACACATTAGAGTTTTCTGTCGTCTGGATTTTCTTTTGGGGAAGATGAATATGTACATACCCAACAGCATACCCAGCCAGAGCACGTCCGGCCAAGAACATACCAATATTAACGGATGCGGTTTGTATAGTGCAGCCAATCGTCACGACGATACATTCAAGTTGCATAAAACGAATACGACCAAGTCTGTCACCGATGAACGTCTGAGTAAGAGCACCGAGGGCTTCACCCGCGATATAGACTGAAACGACTGCACCGGTTAAACCATGGGAAGGGTGGCCCATGTAATCAATCCAGCTTTGATGGGCGATTGCTAGTATCTCAAGTCAGTTCTCTTTCCTTGGTATCCCGTTGCCGCTATAAACGAGGCTCACTTGTGGTGGCAATGCCGGTATCGAAGCCCTAAGATAGTGTTAGTTGTCGATGCCATGATACCCGATTATCGAGTGATGAGCTGTTCGATTGGAGATACAGTACATACAAAGAGAAAAGTTCCAATGGCAGCGAACAAGGCCACGCCAAAAGTATACCAATTATTACCCGCCATCTTTTGTATCTTGATCCCAATGATCACAGATTCCAAGGTTGTATGACAGCTTCGGATAAATTCTTGCAAGAACGACAAATAGACAGCGCATCTGCGTTCTTTTATATATAGAGAGAGAGAGAGAGAAAGCTACACGGCAAGTCGATCCATACTTGTTACCGGCCGAAACTAAAAGGATGGCCAGAGAACTTCAAGTGGTCGTCAAGGGGTGGCCAGCTTCAGCAGACTCGACACTAGTCTCTTGCTATAGCGTCAGAAAACAGACAACGACTCGGCGCAAAATCCGACAGACGTCAAAACATCTCAATCTAAGGTAACTTAGTTAACTACAGAGTAACTAGTTAAGTTCCATGTAAGTTATTACCTAGGTTAAGTAAGTGGCTGACAGAAATCACTTGGCTGAAAGTCTGGGGTGCGGAGGCGGTTGTGGGGGTTCCGGGGTCCGTGGGGAAGAACATGCCGATCCCTAAGTAGGACGTAGCTAATTAGGGCTTATGATAACTATATAGTAGAGTAGGACTTGAAACCCGAGTTTTGTGAATAACATCAAATGGATTTGTCAGAGACTATATAGCTGTTGTCTACGTACTCCTATGCATTAACGGCCCCGTCTATGATATCTAATAGTACGTATTGAGATTTACGTGGTTCTATTTGAGGAAATCCGGTATGGCGATTATTCACAAACCCCGCAAATTGCTAGGAATGGAGCAAAAGGATCTACTAGTACAGGCAGGGAAATACGTACTGCTCTAAGTAATGCCAGCATCTAATTCGGCGAGAAGAAAACAAATTTACGGAGTATACTCTGTAGTACGGGTTGCATGATTGGTGGGGGGGGGATTCTTTTGTCCTTGTGCGATTTCTTGCTTTTTTTTTTCCCGAGTCAAGTCATAAACTTACTGGATTGACGTAAAATGAGGAAGGTGTGGCTAAATGGCGCCCAACCACTCACTCTACAGAGTAGATTGATTGCTTAAACAAGCCCTATTCTTCTAGACTGGTCAGACTTGTACCTAGATTACCAAAGACCCTTCTTCGAGATGCTCTCCCCATAGCCATCTCAAGTCAAAAATATCGCACACACATAGGTCAACAACTTACTTGGCCGTCTTAAAAACAAGAGCCACATAGAGGGAAAGCATGTTCACAATACGACCAAACTCGGCCTTCGCGTGAATTGAGCCCGAGACACCACTAGATGAAACCCATATCCTGACTCATATCACGAGAATAACTAACTTAACTTAATCCTGTGTCTCTCCACCGCGAGTCTCGAGGTCCAGGGTCGGAGTTGTTCCGTACATTCCCATTTTTCTTGGAGGTTTTCCGTGTTCTGTTCGGGAAACCTGAAAGAGTAATCCGTACGGTAACCGGTCTATCTTTACAGCGGCTTGGGGCGACAGGCGAGAACTTTATTTGCATCTTGAGTTCTGGAAGTTTATCATACACGGACAGAAATCAAATCTGATGACATGACATGAGTGCTCTAACTTACCAACCTTTTATGAACAAACTGGGGCTGGAATCCATTTCTCCTCTTTTGCTCTCCTAGCCTCCGTCATTGAAGATAACTAACTCCCCAGTACCATCCGCATTGATACAGACACAGCCAGTAACTAGCAATGAAGAAACAAACCTAATCTGTTCAATGATATCAGCCAAGTATCCTATAGTTATAGGTAGGTACATGGATTCACAAATCCGAGACGATGTCTAGCCAGGTCGGCGGAGAGAATGCCGTTTTTCGGACTTGGTTCCTGGGTTTGTAGTTGAAAGTTCGAGAAGCTGGTATAGATATATATATGTATGTATTCCTTGATGCCTAAATTACTTTAAAGTCTATCTACATGTGCTTCGTGAAAACATCGAGGATCCGAAATGCCTATCGTGCAACATCAACGCCACATAAATTTGAAAAACAGCATCAAAAGGGTATGGAAAAAAAAAAAAAATGAAAAAATACATGTACCACCCCAAAGCATAAAAAGTCGTGACACAAGATCTAGGTATAGGCGACAAATTATACGAAATTAAAACTCATATCAGTCAACCCATAATCACCACCATCCAACATCGGCAAAAACGGTCCTGCACCGCTGCTGCCCATACCAGCACCGCCGCCGCCCACCATCATGCCATGATGGTGATGATCATCATCCTCGGCGTTGAGATTACCGAAGTTCGGGTCTAGGGACAAGAATGATGGTTGTTCGGGGATTTCGCTGACGCCGTTGAACAGGGTGTTGTCGACGGAGTCGTGGTGCACGAGGGAGGGACTCATTGTGTTGAGTCCTCTGTTCCTACTTCTGGGTTGATGATGATGGTTGTCCCATGATAAGGGGACGTTGGAGTGCGAGCTGCTACTGTTGACGCTACCATTAATGCTGCCGTTGATGCTGCCGCTGCTCATACTACCCCTCGAACTTTGAGCGGCAGAAGATTGAGCAAGCATCTTCGCAAGCCCATCGGCCATCCAAGGCACGAGATGATACTGCCCACAATTCACGTGTCTGAAAAAATCGAACACACGCTGAATGAGGGAATGGGTGGTTGCGACGTCGATGCCGAGATCATCTCGATACCGATCCGCGACTTTGAGTAACACGACGCATGCGAATGCGACCATTGTGTGGAAGTAATGCGGTACACCGATTATGCTACGACGAATGTCGGCATCGCCGAGCAACAATTCCAAAATGGTGGTGGCGTGGGATACGGCTGTTGAGGCTGCGTCTTTGAAGTAGGACGGGATGTGTTCAATGAGATCGCCGGATTTGAGGCCGCGGAAAACGTGAGAGTAAAGATGGAGTTTGCCGAAGTGGTAATGTAGGAGGATTCCTTTGGAGGGGAAGTTGCCGATATGTTCGTTGGGGTCTACAGATATTAGTTTTATCATCTGGGTTAGAGAGAGAGAGGCTACGGAAGGAAACTTACAGAGTTTGGAAGACCAATGGGCAAGCCATTTATCGAGGTGGTGGCTGAATGTGTTGATGTGAGGCATGGCGCCGCGAGGAATGGGCTTTGATGCATCAACACCAAAGAACTCGCGGATCTGGCCTAGCAATGTCATGAGTGCTACCTGCGACGAAATGCGTATATCCGACTGCGAAGCATGCGGTGACTCGAGATATGCGCGCCACCCACGGATGGTGTCATCTTCCCGGATCATGGGTGCTCGTGTGTACAAGATCGACAAATGCTGGTCACATATATACAACAAATACCACAACCGAACAGGGTCAATCGAGGCTTCAGGGTCTGACGGATCCCAGCTATCGGGCGTCTGCGCAAACCCATTCGTCGAATCAATAATCCGGTAATAAAACTTGTGAAGATTGATATCACTTGCGCGTCGGACTGCCAGACCAGCCAGTGTCCACGAAACATCGCTCAACCAATAGGACCCAATCACCAAGGCACGCAAATAATCGAGACCGACGCGGCGCTCAAACATTGAGCCGGAGACTAATCGGCGGAATTCTTGATTGCATGTTTCGTATAATTGACCATTGCCGGCTTGATGTGATGCTGCGACTGTGCAGATGCAGGCTGTGAGTAAAGAGGAACTTTGACGGAGGCTGTCCAGTGTCTTATACTTGCTGGCTAGACCGTAGATGTAGGGGTCTAGCTGGGTTTGGTAGAAATGGAATAGTTTTTCGGCTTCGTCGATGGGGACCAGCCCGCGGGAGATGAAATCGTCGTGATTAGAGGGTTGTTCTTCTACAGTCTCTCCTCGTAGGGAGCGTAGGCGGGTTAGTTCGTATAGTGATTCGATTGGGATGTGTGCTGAAGTCTCTTGAGCCGGTTGTAATCGATGATATTCAGGATCCCTAGCGGTGATGGACTCGGTTGTGTGAGTGATGGGTGCTTCTGGTTCTTGGAGACCACCAAGCTCTGGTAGTGGGGTGTGTAGAGCAGGTAGCGATGGGAGTGACAATGCGCGCAACGTTTGTTCGAGTGCGGAGTGCATGATGGTCAGGTCATGGCTGACTGTTTTGCGCCATCTGTGATAGCTGTCAGTGACCATTCCTTCTACCACGATGAAAGCGGGCATTACCTTGACTCTTCATCGATGAGCGTCTGCAAGCTCTTGTTGAGTTTACACGATAAACCTCTTTCCTTGCATCGTTTGCATGGAGGATGATCATCGTCCATGTCACATTTTATCTACTTCGGATTAGTTTTCCGTTCTGAGTGTCTCTTTTCTTCGGACTCTGGCCTCACTTTTTGCTTCCGACAAGCCGCACAAGCCTTCACCTTGCGCGTAATAGACGGCCATGAAATCTGCTCATTGTCATCCGAATGAGTGCTAGCAGCTCTTTGACGTGATCCAGACTTTGCTGATCGAGGCTCCGACCCGCCATCCGTCAATGTCGGAGTGGGAGGATGCGAGAAATTGGCCTTGACGTCGTCCGGGCTACTTGGGCTTCCGGGTTTGATGTGGATGTCTGTTTTTGAGGTTTTGTTTGCGCCGCGACGGGCTGACTGTGAAGCTGCTCCGTCGACTTGATTCCAGGAACGTTTCGGCATGGTGAATGCACGCTGCAAGGGATGCTATAGAAGTGTGCAGTGTATTTAGTGTAGCTTTTCGATTCAATGCATCAATGTTCTTCGTATTCAACTCAATTCTGATCAATAGTAAAGTCTTCGTATGTATGAACAAGAATGAATTCTAGAGAAAGATGAAATCCGGAGGAAGGCAAGTCAAGAATTACGAACAAAAAGAAAAAAACCACGCAACCCCTCACAGGGACCACTTCCCCAAAATCTAAATCAATCGCATCACTAACTAGATAATTGGTACCGTTCGACAATTGGGTCTGGACACGAGCTGCCAACAGCTAGGTGGGATTAAAATGACTCAGAGCGATGAACACTGCACCACACACACGGCATTACTGATATGAATAGCCGGCCCAAGTTCTGATCTCGCCCAACCTTCCCTACGATCGGCATTATTCCGTGAATTTCAACCCCCAGTACGCTAGCTAGCACGCACCCTCTCCACTGCGGGGAGTTGACGTTCAACCTCTAAGAGAGCTGCAGAAATTGCCCAATTTGGAAATCAGCGTCGGTACCGAGTCGAAGGTGGAGCAGGTCTGTTCTAGGCAACTAAAGCCGGCCCCTTGATTGGCCTCGTTTTTTTGCGGAACTTGACGTGGAAAGTTAGGGGGGGGGCCCCATATGCCATGCTTTTGTTATCCCTAGCAAGCTAGCAGCCTAAAAGCAAGAAACTCGCAAAATGTGATACAAGCATGCCTCGGGCCGAATTGATGTACTACTTGTACTAGTATTGCGTTCGTCTAATTGTGCGAACAAGGTTTCCCGGTTTCCTGGGTCATGGCGTTGGTTTTGCTTAAGATTGATTGATAGGATGAGCCAGGGACAGTGGCAAGTGATTTTGAGGGTTCTCCTGCCTCTTCTGCAAGCTGGTACCAGCCACGAAGCAGAGACATGGAATCCGGCTAATTCATTAAATGACATTGTGGGCTGTTGCGCTCACATGGATAGTTATTAACCCTCAGTGGTACGTGTGCTCCCCACGGGGAGAAGACGGCGTGGGGGTGCAAGTACGTAGCTATAGGCTCATGGGGGGTACACATCGCATACATCATGATCGTGCCCTCGTATTGACGGCGTCCTTCTATTAAACCAGCAAATTACATCAATACCAGTTTGTCCAAAGATTGTACCCTGTATAACTCACTACGTAACTCCCCACAAACCTACCACGTAGTATTCCCGATTTTCCAAATAACTACTATGTTCATAAATGAAGTCATCAACCAGGAATCCCTCTGCAAGTTGTCTGTACAGAGTAAGTGGATTTGGGGTGCCATCACGTGGAAGACAAGACACCGCCACAGCTCGCCTGGACCTGGCTTGGGCCGCTTGGCGATATTTCAACAAAACGTCGGGATAACCCCACGCTTGGAAGCAATGAAACTAGCGTCCAAGCGTATCGGATAAGTATGGCGTGCTTGAAACCTACTCTAGTCTGACTCTGTACGGAGTACAGAGTACAGAGCAAGAGCATCTCTCGGGCGAGACGGCATCTTCCTGCTGTCACATCAGTTACCCACCATGTCTACACGCCGTTTGCTTACGGTTTATTTTTAACCGGTTGACACCTGTGTCTATCTATAAACACCTCTCTCCCAATCCACTCCTCTAGCAATCTTGCCTCTCTCTCTCAATTGAGTCTGTCTGTCTGTCGGGCAAGGCAAGGAACGCAAGGCTGGGGACATCCATTAGCCGATGCGGCAGTATTCTCCTCCGACGGAGCTTCCCCGGCAGTTGTGTTGTGTTCTCCGAATCAGGACTAGCGCGACATGCACGGCATGTGCCATGTTCTAGTTTAACGGTTCATGTGACGATAGTGCATACGTACGACGCTTCCTGATTGGAGCGAAGTTTGGCGAGTCTGGAATAGCTTTCCAGATGTACCGTAGTATGTACCTACGGAACTTACTACATAGTATACGTATGTAGTAGTACTATGTAGGGTTGACCGCTACAGACTCCAGAGTATGCGGATTTCCATATATGTACTAGTACCGTCGGGGGATGGAGCTCTGGCCCCACGAGATAGAGCGGGAGCCTACAGGTACGCTACTCTGCCTTTGACGAAGTTCCATGACAGCAACAGGTTGAGTTTGAAAGATCAACGTTTCCAAATGTACATTATTAGAATCCTTTTATAGGTATAGTCCTTTCCAGGAAAGCTAGAATGCGAAGCAACATAATCAAAATCATCATCAATTCATAAATCATCAAATCATCACTATATACAGACTCCCCTCCGCCCACTCCAACCTATTCAAACAGCCAGCCAGTGGAAATCAATCCGTTGGACCACGGCCCTGGCGTTGATATGTTATTATTACCTGCCATCTCCATCCCAATCGGAATACCAGCCTGAGTCAAAAAGTCTTCGATGGAGGGATTATTCAATCGACTCTGCGTCAAGAATGCACTGTTATTGTCATCGAGAGGGTTCTGCTGTCCGTCACCGTCATCATTCCGGCCGATGTCTGCACCCCCCGGCATAATTAATTCAGCTATATGCTCCATCGCCTGCGCGGAACCATTTCCATTGCCACTGGTACTGCGATCCGCGAATTCCAGAATCACTTTTCGGATCTCGAGGAAATGCTCATAAAACCCGGCTGCGGGCAGATTGCCATCTTTCACGATCGACTCCATAATATCGGATGCAGTGTCGACGGCTTCGCGGTCCGCGTCGCTGTTGTTTGTACCCAGGATGCTGGACATCATTAGAATGATGGTCGAAGAAAACAGGTAGTGCGCATCGAAGTATCCGTAGATTGCCATTCCGGCGTCGATCCAGAGTTGGGTTAGGAGGCCGTTGGAGCTGCGTGCCGCGTGGATGCACGCGTCTGCTAGGGCCATGGTAGTTGGTGACGGTGCTGTCGAGCCTTGGTCTTGGAAGCAGGATTTGAAGACATGAAACAGAATTGGGCGGGTGGTGAGTATGACGCACTGTTTTTGCACCAAAGTTTAGACTCGTGAGCATGGTTTAATACAGAGACGGAAATGAAGTAAAGGCTTACCTGGTTGAAGCACAAATGCAACGAGGCGACATTTCTCGACGAATATTTTAAGGGCTTTGTTTGTGATATCTGCACACTTTCCGGCAATGTTTCCGCCCACGTCCTTAGACTACGGAGAATCTTCTGCACACTCTGCACAAATGCCTTGGTTTGACTGGATCGACCATATATATCAGAAATGATATCACCCGAGATCCTTGCCAGCTTGACATGTGCAATAAGATGTGAGGGGTCGGAGAATTCTTCTTGTTCACTGGGCGTGAGATTTTCCATTGACGGTAAGTCGACGTCAATATCACTGTCCTGGACAGTGACTGGGTGACCCAGCTTTGAGCTGGTCATACGATCGATAATGTATACACTCCACCAGACCCGTATGCGGTGTTCTCTCTCCACGGCAGAGATTGCGTAGCCTTCGGGGACGTTGTGGTGTAGGCCTAGAGTAAGACACAGCCGAAGTGCCATTCCGGCGTAGGAATATGCGGATTTTGTTCGGTTGAGTGCCAATGAATACAAAGCCTTTGCATGTCAGAGTTGAGTTGCGCTGCAACACATTATTCGGTATATATGAAGACGACTTACAATAATCAACAGTGCTTCTACATATACCACCGAAGCCTCCTCGTGCATATCCTGGGTAAGACTCATTGCCTGCACAAAGTACCCTGTACCGGGTACATCGGGTCCCTTGGTCGATCCCAATCGTCGATTGGAATACATCTCCCCCATGGAGAAGAGCGCAAACAATTTGCACACAAAAACCGGATCCTCAAGCGACTGAGTACGATAAATTGTGTCCATTCTCTCTAAAGTCGACTTGCGTAGCATCAAGTGATAATCATTACCCAAGAAACGCAACGCCACTTTAAGCAGCAAATTCGCATAGGCACGATTAGGCCACTCAAATCTGGGGGCTGGGGCTGCCATGCGCAGAAAAGCTTTGTGTTTGGAGTACTTGGATCGTGATAACGGCGCGACGGGTTCATTGCCATTCATGAATTGTCGTAGTCGCGTACCAAAGGCTGTGCATGCCGCTTCACCAATGTAAATGGGCTGCCACGACGCGCTATCTGTTACGAACCAGGCCTTGTCTTCTATAAGAGGGTTTTTGAGATCAACGTCAACATTGCCGAATCTTTCTGGAGAGTCGTCATTTTCCTCAAAGGTTTCGGGCGTGTATTGTGTTTGTGATGGTTGTTTCACTATATCTTCTTCCGAGATTTCTTTGCCTTTTATAAGAGAGACCTCGTGCTTTAACCAATTTAGATAGCTTTTAATTTCACCTGTATTAGCAACGGAAACCCCGAAACATTGAAAGACCATAAGACTTACCTCTCCTGCACCTGGACCTTACGATCTCTGTATGGGTAAACACACTCTGTGCCTTCTGGTTTTCGAGCACAGTTGCGACATGGATTGCCACCCGAACACCTCACCTTGCTATCGTGACAATTCAAACACCTAAAGATATTTATGAGCATCCTTCTAAATCAAATGAGTGAGAGATGGCTGAACATACGCTTGTGCGCTCCGTTGACGTTTCGAAGATCGCTCACCCAGCTCTTCCACAGAAACTGGAGAATTGTCTTTTGCCGCCCGACGAACGGTTTTGGGCATTTTTGTCTGTTCTTACCCCGTATTTGTCTTTATTTGTGGATCTATTTACGTGGAATTGAAGATGAGGGACGATGGAGGCTCTGCCGTTCCAGTGGGTTAGTTACATACCAGAGAGGATCCGAGTTCCATTGTTAGGGGGAAACCGGTCGGCAATATCTTATCAGAGCCGAGACGTTCGGCTCGGCGTTTGGCTTGCCGTTGCCGCGATCGAGAGTTTCGAGACTCAGATCTCATACTCACGCCCATCGGCTGGACATTGCTTTCGACCGGAGGCTATGCTTCTTTATCAAACCGAATATATATGCCTTGACAAATCGTGGGTCGCCACACGACACCCAAGATGTATGATATAAAGACGCCCCTGCAGCCTTGTCTTTTGGTGGCTTACATCCATCAACACCACAAACACCAACAACATAATCCTGACAGCGAAGAATAATCGGAACAATGGCTATAGAAAGCGAAACCAAGGGCATTAGAATTGCTATTGACAGGGGCGGTACATTTTGCGATTTGTACGTTTTTCATCTCTGCTCTCGCTCGAGCCCTATGACTCGTCCATTTACTAATACATATCGAGGATAATAGCTGGGCAAGCATCCCTGGCCGGGAAAATGATTTAATTTTCAAGTTATTGTCCAGAAATCCTGGGGAATATGACGATGCGCCTATCGAGGGTATTCGGCAGATTCTTGAACAGGCTACTGGGCAGACTATTCCCAGAGGGACACCTTTGGATATTACACCGGTCGAGTCGATACGTATGGGTACAACAGTTGCTACAAAGTGAGTATCATATCCCAACAGTCCCGAAACTAAATGAGCACCGGCTAACTTGGACGGAATAGTGCTCTCTTAGAACGCAAAGGAGAGCGGGTCGCCCTTCTCATCACAAAAGGTTTCAAAGACCTTCTTGTAATTGGCAATCAAGCCCGGCCCAGTATTTTCGATCTCTCTGTCTCGAAACTCGACCGTCTATACGAGAAAGTTATCGAAGTAGACGAACGTGTCACTATAGAAGGCTTCGCCGAAGACCCCGAACCTCAACCCATCGATATAGAGTCCGACCCAGCTTTGGTAAAAGGCCTAACTGGAGAAGCGATCCGCATTTTACAGAAGCCAGATCTTATACAAGTCCGTCAAAACCTTCAATCGTTATGGGACGAAGGGTATCGCACCTTGGCTATTGCGTTTATGCATTCCTTTGCATTTCCGGATCATGAGGCTGCCGTGGCAGCAATTGCACGGGAAATCGGTTTCAGAACATCGGTGTCTTCAGAATTACAGCCTATGATTCGGATTGTTCCTCGAGCTCAATCGGCGACCGCAGATGCTTATCTATCCCCAGTTATTGCACAGTATATTGAAGGTTTCCGATCGGGCTTCAAGGGACGCTTAGAAGATCATAACGCCAAGAAATTACTCTTATGTCAATCAGATGGTGGTCTTACCTCATTCACCAGATTTACAGGCTTGCGTGCAATTCTCTCTGGTCCTGCTGCTGGTGTTATCGGATGTGCCCGCACTTGTTATGATGAGGAAGATGCAACGCCCGTGCTTGGCTTCGATATGGGAGGAACAAGCACAGATGTGTCCCGTTATAGCGGTTCGTTTGAACACGTCTTTGAAACCACCGTCTCACAGGTCGCCCTTCAAAGCCCTCAGCTAGATGTCCATACCGTAGCAGCTGGTGGAGGCTCCATGCTCTTCTGGCGCAATGGCTTGTTCGTTGCCGGTCCCGAATCTGCAGGAGCATATCCCGGTCCAGCATGTTACGGCAAAGGAGGACCTCTTACAATCACCGATGCCAATTTCTTTCTTGGCCGTATTCTGCCGGATTACTTTGCTCGTCCTCTAGACTTTGATGTTGTCAAGAAGAAATTCTTGGAACTCACTGAAGTCGTCAATGGAGAAAAGAAAGGCACAGAAACCCTAACACCAGAACAGGTCGCTATGGGCTTCCTTCTTGTTGCGAATGCATCTATGACACGTCCTATTCGCGCTTTGAGCGAGGGCCGTGGTTATGAGACCGCCGCTCATAATCTAGTATGCTTTGGTGGTGCCGGCGGACAGCATGCAACTGCAATTGCGCGTAATCTCGGCATCAAGCGAGTACTGATTCATCGTTTCTCCAGTATCCTATCAGCCTATGGAATGGCTCTGGCAGATGTTGTTGTCGAGCTCCAAGAGCCCGAGTCTGGCGCTTACAACGAGGATTCCGCTCCTCGTATCGAGAAGCGAGCTGATGCGCTCCGACAACGAAGTACCAAGCAACTCATTGAGGAAGGCTTTGCTGAAACTCAGATTTCACATGAATTGTTCCTCAACATGCGATACCGTGGCAGTGATACTTCACTTATGATTTCCGAGTCTGATGCCTCCACCTTTTCCGAGGGGTTCATTGCTCGTCACAAGCGCGAGTTTGGCTTTACTCAACCACGCGAGATCCTAGTTGATGACGTGCGTCTCCGATCCGTTGGCAAAGCTGTGGACGTCAAGATCAAGAGTCCATTCAAGCAATTGAAAGAAATCAATCGTTCATCTCAACAAGATCTAAAACCAGCTCTGGTTCGAAAAGTATATTTTGAAAAAGAGGGATGGACAGACTCGCGTATCTTCCATCTACAAGATGTACCTAAGGGAAGCGTTATACTTGGACCAGCTATGATCATTGATGCAACTCAGACCATCGTCGTCGACCCTGCTAGCGAGGCGACTGTTTTGGATGAACACGTTGTCATTGATCTACTTGATGCTGAGATGAAGAAAATATCCGCAGATGAGGTTGATCCTATTCAACTATCTGTGTTCAGTCATCGCTTCATGAGCGTTGCTGAGCAGACGGGCGAGACTCTCCGAAAGACGTCGATTTCCACCAACATCAAGGAGCGTCTTGACTATAGTTGTGCAGTCTTTTCGGCAGACGGTCAATTGGTCGCCAATGCACCCCATATACCTGCTCATCTAGGATCAATGTCATACGCCATCGCATATCAGGCAAAACGGTACACCAAAGGGGAACTGAAACCCGGCGATGTCATCCTATCAAATCATCCTATTGCCGGCGGTACTCATCTTCCAGACTTGACTGTTACAACACCTGTTTTCGATGAGAATGATCCTACAAAGATTCTCTTCTTTGTCGCAAACCGTGGCCATCATGCCGATATTGGTGGTATCGCTGCGGGAAGTATGCCACCCAATTCGACTGAATTATGGCAGGAAGGTGCCGCCATCGAGTCATTCAAACTGGTGAAAGAGGGCGTCTTTGATGAAGAAGGCGTTACACATCTTCTCTATGAGGTTCCGGCTCAATATCCCAGCTGTAGTGGTACAAGAACATTGAACGATAATATCTCCGATCTCAAGGCAGGAATTGCGGCAAATAACAAGGGTATCCATCTGATCCAGGGGCTTGTGCGCGAATACAGCTGGCCCGTCGTCGACCTTTATATGCGTGCAGTTCAAAAGAATGCCGAAGATACCGTTCGTGGACTACTCAAAGACTTTAGTCGTCGGTTCCAGGGCCAACCTCTCGAAGCAGTTGATTACATGGATGACGGAACCCCGTTAGCACTGAAAATCACCATCGATCCAACCGACGGATCCGCCAAATTCGACTTTACAGGCACCGGTCCCGAAGCGCTAAACAATCTGAACAGTCCACCAGCAGTAATGTACAGCGGTATTATGTACTGTCTCCGATCCATGATATCCACCGACATCCCCCTGAACCAAGGCTGCCTAGCACCCATCAACGTCGTCTGCCCACCCAACACAATCCTCTCCCCAAGCATGAAAGCCGCAACGGTAGGATCAAACGTTGAGACAGCACAGCGCATTATCGACGTTATCCTCAAGGCATTCCGAGTCATGGGTGCTAGCCAAGGAACATGCAACAACCTCACTTTCGGCTACGGTGGCAAGGACCCCGTTACTGGCGCTGTGACTAAGGGATTCGGATACTACGAAACCATCGCCGGTGGTGCAGGTGCAGGCGCAAATTGGGAGGGTCAATCTGGTGTTCATACAGGCAGTACAAATACACGTATGACTGACCCGGAGACCTTTGAGAAGCGTTACCCCGTGCTTCTGCGCGAATTTAGTATCCGCAAGGGCAGTGGTGGCGCAGGCCGAAATCGGGGTGGTGATGGCTGTATTCGCGACATCGAATTACGACGTCCATTACAAGTAAGCATCTTGTCCGAGAGAAGAGTTGTGGCGCCGTATGGTATGGCTGGCGGCGAGGACGGAAAGAGAGGTGTGAATATGTGGATTCGGAAGGATCCTATTGATGGATCTGTGCGGACTATATCTGTTGGAGCCAAGGCATCTATGGCGATGAATACGGGTGATAGGTTTATTGTACAGACTCCTGGTGGTGGTGGTTATGGTGTACCGGTGCATAAGAAGCAGGCTGTTGAGGTTTTAGATGAGTTTGTTGTTAAACGTGCTGTTATGTAGATAGCCTTGTTTATAATTATGATAATGACATGCCCTTTGTTTTTCCCAGTCTCAATAATCACCTCTATCTTATTGCCAATATTTTTAATCCCTAGAACCATATAACTCTTGTTTAAAATCTCCTTATTCATGCCTGCCCTGTAAGAGGTGGACACAATTTCTCCGTCTCCTAACCCTAAACGGAGATATAACTACCACGCGTAATCTGCAAGGTCCAGGCTATACACGAATCAGAACGCTGTTTTCTGAAAAAGAAGCTTTCTTGATAAACATTCTGATCTGATGTAGAGGCTTGGTTAATTTGGAAGTGTACATTTATTTCTCTAGCCTACCAAGGGAGATAATCCAGAGGTGGAAGCTATCGTTTCCCCGCATATACCCCCGGATAAAATTTGAGAATGTTGTCAAGTCCTTTGCATGTGGTAAGGCTATATAAGAAGCCCAATTGCTGCTTAGATTCAATTTTCTAAAGAAAGGGTGAGGAATAAGCTGAAGACATACTGCTGTGGCTTGGTACTTGAAAAGCAGGGCCTTGGAATACAAGCACCTTTTTATCATGAAGTTTCTTGATACCAACAAAGTCCTTCAGACTTTGGCTACATTGTCCGCATTTCTTCCTACAGCTCTATCAGCACCAGCAAGCAAAATCAACTCTCGACTGCCTTGCCAGGCCGGCGTCCTCTCAGCTTGTCCCCACCACACAATCATCGTCTCAAAGGAAAACACTTCCTCTTCTTCCAAGCACGCACAGTTCACCTCAATCCAATCCGCCATTCTCTCTCTTCCCCATGACAATTCATCAGCCACAATCTTTATCCGCGCCGGCAGCTATACCGAACAATTGAACATTACTCGCCCGGGCCCCGTCACTCTCCTCGGTGAGACAAGCCACCCATTAAATGCTAGCGAGAATCAAGTCACCGTCTATTGGAGTGCAGCAAACAATGCCACTTATCTAGACAATGCATTTACTAGTGTATTAACTGTAGCACCGACGCAGAATGCCTCTCTCACCGGTGCTGGCCCAACGGGATGGCCTGTTCCGGTCGACACGCCGTATGGCAGTACCGACTTCAGGGTTTATAACATCGATTTCAGAAATGTGTTCTCCGAGTACTCTTCTGGACCATCGCTGGCTGTCAGCGTAAGCTATGCGAATGCCGGGTTTTACTACTCTGGTTTCTATTCTTATCAGGATACGGTATACTCCAGCTCTCCCCCTCTACTTGTAATGCGTCCCCATTTCCACTGACATATATTGAATTAGGTATACATCGGCAAACTCGGCAACGCCTACTTCTACGACTCCATCATCGCCGGCCAGACCGATTTCATGTATGGTTTCGGCACAGCATGGTTCCAATCCTGCGCTTTACAACTCCGTTCTTGCGGTGGTGGTATTACAGCCTGGAAAGGCACAAACACCACATACGCCAACAAATTCGGGGTCTACGTTGTCGATTCCACCATCAACGCTGCCAATACCTCAATCGCTGCAACGATTAAAGGTAAATGTGCATTGGGAAGACCCTGGAATTCAATGCATAGGTCAATCTTTGCGCGCACGTATGAAGATGCCAGTATTCAGAGTAGTGGGTATAAGGATTGGGTGAATAAAGGCGTTGAGAATTATACGCCGGGTGTGACGCTACAGGCGGAGTTTGAGTCGTATGGGCCTGGATGGAATGAGACGGGACGTGTTGTCGGGGGTTGGGATACGATATTGAATCAGACTGTGTGGAAGGAGTATGATGAGCCTGCCAAGGTGTTTCAGTTTGGGTATGTGGGCGGTGGGTTTGGGTATGTTGACTGGATTGATCGCACGCCTTGGGCTTAGATGAGTGGACCTCAATACATCCATCCTAGAAGGCGGAAGATACTACGTATCTAGAAATACCAGAAAATAAAAAATACATGCTTAGATACCCAAGCCCTAATGGGTTGCCCTTGCCCTACTTTCCTCATCGGGATGTTTCCTCTCAACACTCAACAGGCCGTTTTCTTAGACCCTGCATGTGTTTAGGAATTAATATAAAACACTTCATGCTGCTTTATAACCATTGTGCTGATTTTTGACAAGTTTGTCGGCGTAGAGAAACTTTGGAATGATATTTCCTCTTTGGGACAGCTCTCAGATGACATCATACTTCTGTCAAAAGGATCAAAAACACCTCAACATCGCGCATTTGCAATCTTCGTGATTTATCGCGTAAAAACCACGAAATTAACATCAACAATACAAGAACAAAGAGACAATGAGATGCCCACCCCGCGACCAGCCCTTCTCTCCTCCATCCGCTCCCTCATCTCAGCATTCACCTCCAATGCCTCCACGCCCGCCATCCTAGCACACTTCACTTCCTCTCCCGCACCCCTCGTACACGAACATGGCTCCCCCCTCTTTCAGCCCTTTCTACCATTCCTCGGCCGCGACTTCATCGGTCTCCAAGCCGTAGGCGAATACTTCGATTTACTCGCGCAATACCTCACCATCAGCGACGCATGCTTCGACGATGAGGACGACTGGGTCGTTGACCCACAAATCCTGACTGTGTGTCTTCGTGGCCACGCGCGATTTACTTCCAAGGAGACGAAGGAGAGTTGGCTGGAAACCTTTGTGTGGCGCGTTGTCCTGTCCGAGGATTTAACGGGGGAAAGTGAACCTGATGCCGGGCAAGGGCTCAAGGTGCAAGAGTATAGGGTTTGGGCTGATACGGGAGCTGCGTTTTTGGCTTCTAGAGGAGAATTAAAAGATCTCGAATCTGCGAATCGGGGTAACGTGAGGAGGTCTGTTGCTGGAGCTCATAAGGTGGATGAAGTTTTGGGAGGGGAGGATTATCCAATCAAGGACAAATTGGGGGCTGGACTGTCTTTCGGTGGGAGTTCGGGGTGAAAAAATGTTTTTTGGATCGGTAGATCGATTGTATTATTATTTCAGATTTGCTAGATCAGGAAGTGAAGAAAGATGTTGTGCTAAAGTTACAATTTTGAAACAAAAGTTGAAAGCAAAGAGTAAAAGCACCGCAACTCCTGTTCCCATCGAGATGAACGGTAGTCTCGACCTGGGACCATACCTACGTATCAATCATTCTAAAAGTTGACCACAAGAACGAAATGAAACGAAGAAAAATATTACTGCTTCCACGACTTTCCGCAATTCAAACAAGTACAGAACAATGTCATCGGTTCATCAGCACTGCGCGTCTGGGCCTCGGTATAAGTAACCTTGCGCTGACCACATTTACCGCATTGCAGGCTTGAGCTGATACTTCGTTCGGCCTGCGCAACCATTGCCTTGTCCATATTCTCCTTTTGGATCTTCTGGTCCAGCGCCCTTCGCTCGTCAGACTTGAGTTCGTCGTGGGTCATGTTGACAAACTTGTCCGGCGTCACATCACCCGAAAGCACACGCTGTCGAAGTTGTGGATTTGACTTGTTCTTCAAGTTTTGGAAAAGACTTCGAATTTTGGTCTTGTATTGTTCTTTAGTTTCGGGCCCGAACGATGTGAACGCCGCAGCTTCTACAGCTATCGCCTTCGTCAACACGATCTTCGTAGACTCGGTAGACATAAACGATAATCCATCGTACATCAGACCAAGACAGCTATCGCGGGTCTTATTATTCGTGACGTTCGTATCGACACCATCCGCCTTCCACGACCGTTTTTCGGGTGGAACTGTCGATTTCAGAGCCTTCTCACTAGGTGTACTCACCGGCGCGGGCGACGCCGTGCCGGTTCGCGGTGTGCTAGAACGTTGCGGTGACCCATTTGACTTTTGCTTATTCACCTCGCTTCTCCATCTGGACACAATCTCGGACGATAGGCGCGCAACATCGGGTGCTTTGTGTTGTTTTAGTTTATTCACCACGATACCGATTCGAGTTGAGCGGAGGAGATCTTCTGTAGGTCGAACGCCCTTTTGGAGTTCCTTCAAGATGGTGATCAGGTTGGCTGGTGGCTCGCTGGATGTCGCGGCTTTGGTAAGAGCCTTGGCTTTGAATTCGATTTCTTTGGCGTCCATTTTGGAGGACCTGGCAAGAGTCGAGTTAGCGCGATGGATCTTTGTATGGGAATAGGTCCGTCTGTGTAATGATAGCAGCGACCCTCATTCTAGTCGCACAAGCATGGTGATGCGATGCGTCAAATCTCGAGCGCAAACAACACATGATTCGAGGTATACGTACCACTGATAACCCACTAACAATAATGAGAGTCGATGGCAATGGGGTTCAACCCAACAGGCAGATACGCAATAGCGCAATGAATCAAAGGTGGTGGAAGTGAGCAAACACTATACGACCAGTCCCGATGCTAGAAAGCTCATAAAATTTCGGATTGGCGGTAGACAAGCAACCAGCATCAATAAATAGCAGACAAAGTAGAAATAAAGAGACAAAAATGAAAGATAATAAACTGCAAAGTGATCCCGAAGTAAAGAGAGAAGCTGTTTTTTGCGACAAAAACACTTTGGGAAGTTGTCCGCTTGACCGCTCGGCAATTGATTTGATTGGCTGCCGCCTCTGGTAATTATCTACACCTCTTATACATATGCCTAGTTTAATTTATACAATGTGAGTTCTTTTTCTTGTTGGAATATTCTGGTATCTTGATTAAATGCTAAATAAAAGAATAAACATGAAGGACATCATGGGCTGAGGAAACGGTGGTGACGAGCAACAGCAACGATGGCCGGGGCATGATGGGTAGGTAGATCGAGTCGGCATGATCTATGTTTATTTACATTGACAATAAATGCAGGACAAAACAGCAATGCCTTTTATCAAATCTTTCATCCGTTCGGGTGAGGGGTTGCAGCGAAGATTCATGTAGGTGATCCAAACGAGTTGGAAGTGTGTAAGGGGGTGATACGGTATTTGCGCGATGCGTTATGCTTCCTTTAGAGTCATGCTTCTTGATGATGGAAATGCACAAGCACTGGCATGACAAAATTAGATGCCTGTCTTGCCAAGAGCCTCAGCCAGTGCATCCACATCCTCGTCCTTCTTCTGGCTGACTGGCTCATCCTCGGCACGGACAGTCTCCTTCAGTGTCTTCTCTGCCAAATGTGTTCGTATCTCCTCCGTCTCTTCTTCCTCTTCTTCCTCCTCTGCCTCTGCCTCTTCCTCTTCTTCCTCTTGCTCCTCCTCTTCTTCTTCCTCAAGTTCGTCGAGCTCATCAAGACCCCAAGTATCTTCGGGATCTTCATCAGTACCATGCTCCTCTTGTCTCTTCTCGAGCAGCACGCGCAGATCCTCAATATTTGAATCATCCTCCATGAACTTATTTCCATTCAGCTCGACTCGCTTCAAAGCTGGCAGAGAATTCTTGGCCGCAAACAATAATTGCTTGACACCCTCTGCATTAATGTCGTTAAATTGCAGACGCAACGTCTCAACCTTTTCATTTTTACCAGCCGCAAGAGCCTGCGCAACCTTGATCCCACCGCGGGCTGAAAGCAGACAATCTCCAACACCAAGTTCACGCAACGAAGCCCATCCCTGAACAACCTTGGCCAACGCACTGGATCCAAGTAAAGTGAAGGTATTATCCTGCAAATCCAGAACCTCCAGACCCGAAGCATGACTCAATCCGTCCTTCAAAAGCAGCGAAATGCCTTCCTGGCGAATACCATTCTGTGTCATCTTCACAGAGCGCATGCCCTTCGCATGCGCCTTGTAGGCCGCAGCCCAAGCCTCCATACTTCCGTTTTCGAGACGATTACGCCCACAGACAATCGACTCTAGAAGTGGGACGTCCTTGCCCTCGCTGCGCGCCTTCTCTTTTTGTGCTGCCAATTCCGTAAGTGCATCAGCGACAAGCACACCGGCCTTGGGACCCAATCCGTTATTGTTGAGAATCAAATGACGGAGCGGCACAGCCCGGGATAGGTAATCGACAAGTGGCGCTTGCGTATTGAGTCCAAACGCATTATCGGACAAGTTGATGGTATGCAGATTCGGAGCCTCCAACAACGCATTCAGCAACGCAGATAAGGCGGGGGGAATCTCGGAAAGAAGGCGCGATGTGAATATATCATCTAGATTAGCGACTTGTAAATTCTTCTGAGTTGCGAGGGCAGTTGCGAGACGTTCTGAGGCTGCGACACCGAGAGTATTGCCGCCGAGGTGGACTTCTGTGAAGGTTGTGTCTTCGAGGAGAGGTTTGGCATGGGTTTCGATGTCCTCGGCGGTATCGAGTTTGAGCCCTTTGCCGTCGAGAGAGAATATTTTGGCCATTTTAACTGTACTCGGTAGGAAACTTCTCTATAAGGATTTGTAAATAAACGGAATATAAGGGTAAAAAGGAAGCACGTCGACGAAGAAAAGGAGGAGGGGCTGTATTGTTTTTTATTTTTTCCCTTTGAAATCTTACTCGCCTTCGTCGTTTAAACCCCGCCAGGGCAAAAATAAGCTATAAATAGACTAACTTATTTGGGACTAGTGGAATCTGACCATTGATGATATCTCACCGCTTACCAAACCATACCAATTCTGCCATCGGAATCATTCGATTTCGAGATCTATATTACTAATTGCGTCTTTCGTCAAGTTCTTGTCTACAAAAACACAGCTGCAATTCTCCCTTGAAGGAATTTTCTCTATCGCCTTAATTGCATCAAAAGACACATACATACATACATACCTTCCATTACCAAAATGTCGAATTGGTTCTCAGGCTGGTTCGGTAAGTTCCTCTCGTACATTTCACAAACACTCCGCGGAGGACCTTTTCAAAGCTCAGTCTAAGCAATCTGTTCACGAGCGCGCGCTCTCTCTCTCTTCTCACTATCTAGACAATAGCTAACTACTTTCCTCTACCACAGGCTCCTCGAGCAGCGCAACAGCCGCCCCCAAACAAACCGAAAAACCCAAGGTCCGTCCCATCTCACCCACCCAAGAACGTCGACTATTGAGCTCTTTTACTAACGGAGAAATAATAGCCATGTTGCGTCTGCAAAGAAGAAAAGACCGCCCGCGACGACTGCATGCTTTTCTCCAAAGCCGATGATCCCGCGCAGACAGATTGCAAGCCGTTGGTTGAGCAGTACAAGGCTTGTATGGCTGGATATGGATTTAAGATCTGATTGTGCCTAAACGACAAGAAAGAAGAAAGAATTAGGATAGACTCATGTTAGATGAGACGAACACAGCATACATTAGCATTTGGGATACGTTCGAGTTCGCGGATACACACTCCTCTCTTAGAACGATTTATTTGGGTGTTCTGGGTTTAGTTTTGTATATATATGTACTATATTTTAGAAAGATGATTTGGACTTGACTGAATTGAAATGTGGTATCAAAGTAGAGTACAGGTAAAAAGATAATTGAATATATAGATAGAAAGACTTATTGAGTCTTCTTCTTCACATCCCCAGTCGGTTTCTCCTTCAATCTATACGCCTGCGCGATCAAATTGCCCGTCGTCCAGAGATACGCCAACGCAAATCCGCTCGCGCCAATAAGCACATTCAGTACAACCCACAGATCTGGTTTGTTGGCCGGCGGTTGCACGAATTCTTCGAGGATATGCCAGCCAATCATACTCAGGTAAAAGATTGTATGAATCAACACCGTAAGTCCACTCACGGAGGCCTCTTTGGTCGTGGTCGTGATATTTCGTGAGCGGAAGATCTCAATCGAAGTAGGGAACAGTCCCAACAGGTACGCCCATAGGAGAGTGATGACAAAATATGGGATACGGAGTTCTTCGCGTTTAAGTAAGGGGTAGATTGTCCATGCGCCGAGAACATTGGCCCAACCAACCCAGGCACGATTGACTTTGTTCAGGCCGCCGTCTCCAGTGAATAGAAGGGTCATAGGAAGTAAAGGTAATAAGACACTCTTTTCGTGGACTTGGAAAGAGAAGAGGAAAAAACCCCATGCGGAGCTGCTGAGCGCAAGTAAGAGGAATTGGGGGCGAGGATACCGGAAAATGACGATGCAAGGAATTGAGATTGATGCCAGAGTCGCGGCGAGGGATGCGCGCTGCAACAACGACGCGGGGAACCGGTGTAGTTTGTAGAATGTGTGGATAGCACACCAAGCATTTGCGACCTTGTCCTCGAACAATCCGCGCGCAAAGGGGAATATGCGATGGACAATCTGGCCGAGTTGGAGAAGTGGTGCATAATACCAAGCTTTCTCATCTAATTCAACAGGAAAATCTGCGATGAGGGCCGGTAACTGGCCGGGCAATGCGTTCCCATGAGTCCAGTCATTCAGCGATGCAACAATGAATGGTGCGAGTATGATTGCAAAAGCCGCCACTGTCGACAAAGCAATGAACAAGAACCGCCCAATCCGTATACGCGGGAAGATACAACTTCCCAGGAGAAACGAAAACATGATGGGCGCATAGTAAAGAGCCATCTGTTTAAAGGACAATGCCGCAACAAAGAATGCACATGCTAATGGTAGTCGAGCAGTCAGTATACTCTCAATGCTAGCCACCACAAGTCCCAACATGACAGTATTGTACTGGAAATGACCGTGGTCAACAAGAATATTTCCAGGCTGCATCAAGATAGCAACCATTGCTATTGAGGTTGACCACATCGGCACCCCAAGAAGACGACCGTAGCGACGTGCGAAAAGCACAACTGCGGGAATAAAGACAAGATATTCCGATACGATAACAGTGGCGCGCATGTAGAGCTTGAGAAGGGGATCCTCGATACCCCGCGATGCGTCGAGAGCGAAGAAGGCCGGATCAATCAGTGAGCCGCTGATAAGTATTAGCTATACCGTTTTATTATCAACGAAGTAGAGGTGAAGTTCATACATCTTCCCCAATAACCAGCTATGGTATGCCGTCAACGGCGGATAATCGAGCCCCCAGTACTGCAAGTCATAAAAGTACCATTTCGTGAGCGGCAGATGCATAGTCAACTCCATCCAATGTCTCTGAGCTTCAAAGTCGCCGTGTAAGGGAGGCACATTGAACCCTACAGCCCCCAAAAAAATCAGTCACGATTTCCCTTTCTCCAGCATTTCATGTGTAGTACACACCGGAATACCCCCACAAACTCACAGCCCACCGAAACAATCCCACCACCATAAGAATCAACGGAAGTATAACCCATTGCGAAGTTGCGCCGCGCGCAAACCACATGAACGAAACGAGTGGGAAAGCAGGAGCCGCATGCGGAGAGCCCGCGTCGAGGATCAAGTCATTATTGTTGGTGCCGGAGAAGGTTGTTGGTAGCTTCTTTTTTTGTCGGGGACGGTAGGAAGTTGGCGAGGGAGCCATGTTGGCAGGTCTATGAAAGAGAATCAATTGTAGGATTCCATGGGCCGACTCGTATTTAATGAATGTAACAATTGCAAGTCAAGTATTCACAATGATCAAATAATTGAAAGGAAGTTTTGTTCAGGTTCCTGGAGACCGAGACACGATAGCTTGAGGTGCGAACCGGGGACATCGCTGGACTCCGAGGGTTCGGTCTGCACTATGCCGGATTTGGGTCCGCTCAATATCAAGAAGTCGAACTACGACCTATGAGCACTGCAAATTATTTCTTCAACAGTGTGCAGGCTTCTGCTGCTAGATGGAGTAGGCTGAAATCTGAGTGCCTAGTTACATGCCCTTAGGTATATATGTAGCTCAGTGCTCTTTCACTTTGTAGACGAAGCAGCAAATCTCTCTGCCTCATTAGGTATCTAGATGATCCAATAGTAGAAGGTCTTACTCCAACTTGAGTACGTTGTGTGGTGCGACTGGACGATATATGGATATCCAGTGAATAGCATAAATAGAAGCGATAACTACATAGCATCTATGTTACTATGTAGCGTTGGTAACCCAAAGAACCCTGGTCTCAATGATTCTAAAAAAAACCACCATCTTTATATTGAAATGCAGCATTACCCCTCTGGCTAAATCAAAAATAAAATAGCGATATTAATATTTCAGGCTAAATGGTATTAATACTGTACATCTACCATTTTACTTGCGAGTACCATAGTTGATAAATCACTCATGATTTTGCTCAAATACCTACAGCTAGCACTGGCTTTCATCGAGCCTAAGTCGACTTCGGGCTCTTCCCTATACTTGGATATCCAGCAAAAGGTCTCCGCAACGAAAGCTCACTATATTACCTTGGAAAAGCATGAAAAATCAACTCAAATTAGCCCTTCTTTTCAGCACCGTCATTGCCTCGAATGCATCAACCGTCGTAACATGCAATCCTCCAACCTCGGTCTCCTTCTGTACCCAGGCTTGTGGTTGTTCCTGTCCAAATGGGAACAGCCTCTTTTGCTCAATAAATATAATTACATGCCCCGAATCAATGGAAGAAACGTGTGTTGAGATTTGTTTTTGTTCTGCGGATCCTACCCCTGAGCCGACTTTGATTATCCGCGAAGAGCCTATTTCAACGTCTTTCTGCGGTTGCCGCTGCGATGATGCGGGTTATAATGTTAATTGTCTTCTGAATGAAGGCACGTGCAGTCATGATGTAGTCCAAGCCTGTGAAGCGGCCTGTTTATGCCCAATAGACCAGATACGACACAGAATGAAGAAGGGCTGAGCAGGCAAAACGAGGAGGTGGTATTGATGCGTGTCGACGAGCACTAGTTGGTTTGCGAGGAGCAAAAGGATATCCCAGGATCATATGTAATGATACTGATATAGTCTAACTAGGGACCAACTATTGTATTGGGCCCAACTCATATCAAGAGGTTTGAACTACAATTGCACGGCGTACAAAGGAGATGTTTAAATCGTGGAAACATGCCTATTTGTTAAACGCTCATAGATGCACATATATGTAATGGTTCATCGTTGAAATCTAAGGACTCGACCATCAGGCCCAACACTAACGCCAAGATGCTCTCTTAAAAACGTAGTCGTCTCTTGCGACGGCGTAAACGCAGTACGCGGCCTGTTTCCCGTATTGTGTCTCCACTGATCACGTATCGTCTCGAATAAGCCCATATCTAATACCAGGGCTTCGCCGGATACGAATGTGTCAAGTGGGTGACCGTGTCTGGTCGCCGGACTGGAGCCATCTTCATCGGGTTCAGCCAACAAAGCCGTTCGTTCGAGACTCGAATCCTGCGGTTCTTCGGATGGTTCATCGTTGCTCGTTTCATTTCGTAAAACACCTCGCTCCTCAGCATCATGATCCTGTTCAGGATTTGTATCATTCTCCATCCCTGTTGGAGTGACCTGAGACCCGTTCGGAGTAGACTTGCGATTTACATCCGTCCGGACCCGTTCTAATATCAGGCCCAACATAACCAGATGTATCAACATAATGAGAAAGTCGAATATCACGAGCCGAATCCGCGACACTGGAGCTTTCTGCCCCACGAAATCGATAAACAGACCGCCATGGAGATAACCCCGTGTCTCTTCGCCGGCACTCGGATGGATGGCGAGTATATGTAGGAACGCGCACAGAAAATTACTGCCAAATATGGCGCCAATGTACGGTTGACTTCTCGTAGGCTCGAAGGGAGGCGCTTTCGGCGTGAAGAATATAAGCTGTATAATAACACGTAACGCAAATAAGAAAAAGGTACAACTATGACGGTTAGCATCGAGTCAATCAAGCGGAGCGGCATCGACGGAACATACTCCATATAATACAAAGCAGCAAGCTCGCAGTATATAACGATGTCGAGCTCGCGCAGTAACCGATCAATCAAAGCAATCTTCGCCTTCCGTTGCGCCTTTTGCCTCAGATCCTGCTGGGCGGGTGTTAAGGGTTGCTCGAGATCATCGAAATCAGCCACATCCGGGATGCCAGAGACATCAGCGAAGTGCTCGGCATCCCTGAAGGCATCCGGCGTGGTCATAGGGGGGTCATGAGGCAGTTCCAGTCGACGTCACAGCTTTTGGTGGATGAATGTGTCAACCGTCGGACAGGGCGGCGAGGGTACACAAGTGCGGTTGACGTGGGGGTGGAATAAGGTCTTCGGCAGGGATGCAAAATAGGAAACGAAATTAAGAGAAATGTATGGAGTTAAAGTCAATACAAGCCGTGTGAGCACTAAGCATACACCAGACGTCGTTCGTTGGTTGAGGCTCTCCTGTTCCGTCGTTGGCAATTCCTAAATACGTATGTACCGAATTCCCACTTTCACGTTGCGGCTCGGCGGCCCAACTGCCAATTCCCCACGGACTATCGTCGGTCCGGCCTATCTCTAGCCAATCTCGTATTCTACATGTACTACATGTTAGTATGGAGTAACGTGGTTGTATCGCTGCTTTGCTTTTTGGACATGGGAGGAAACTATATTCCAACCTGAGCGCGGATAATTCGCTGGCTCTACCGACTCTACTCTGGTAACTCTGGTTCTGCCAACTTCCCGTATTTCGTAAGACATTTCATTTCGTAAGACTGGTGGTATTCCGTGTGTGGACTCTGTGGAGCACTAAAACAATACGCCTAAACCACTAGTCCCTTAGGGGGTGTATCAACCTGCAACTCTACGACTCTCGTGCATCGGGATAGCCCGCCAAGGTCCCCTCTTCTAGCTTTACAGTGTAACCACCTCTCCGATTGATCCAGAATCTCTTTCTTTTCCTCATCACCCCGGCTGCAAGGTTTCCTACACTTCTACGCTCCTCTAGGAGCAGTTACAAGTGTAAGGTTACTGATATTGCTGATTACCATGCTCACATGTCCCCGTCGCCTAATTTTCAGACGGCGCCGTATGTGTCTCAGCATTGAAATCGCAGCAAACGTGTTCAGCGCTCGGCGATAGAGGCGGAGGAAGGGACACAGCGAGTGGGAGAAAACGAATGAAAGAATTAAAACAGAAGGAAAGATAAAGCAATGAAGCCGATTTCCAGAACCAATATTCTAAAGGCAGCGCTCGCCTTCTCACTCCCGATATTGTCCGCGGCCGTCGATTACTGCACATTCGATAATAGCAATTGCATCGACGGCCTAGCCCAGGTTTCCGTCTCGTTCAAATTTGACGCTATTTCACCCGTGCCACTACTTTTTTACTACGGATTCGATGCCGGCTGGGGTTCTCCCTCCAACAATGACTCGTGTGCAGTGAAGGTGGGATACTGGCTACAATATGATAGAGGGCTACTCACGGAGTTTAATTCGAATATCCGCGGCATCAATTGGACAACGGAAGTGGCATTACGTATCGGGAATTTAGGCGGTTATGTCGGCGGTGCCAATAACGGCTGTAATGGCGTTTGGGGACATTCTTGCTCGGAAAATTTGAAAACTTTCTTGCGGTCGTCGTTGTTTAATCTGAGTACTTCGGGACAACCCTATGATTTCCCGCTGGATACGGTACTTCAGCCATTGACGACCGGTAGTCCAGGTCCTTTTATTGACGGCTGCCCGGCTACTCTATTTGCATTGAATCAAATTCCCACCTATGGTATGGCTTTCTCTTCCTCCTTTCTACTTAGTGCCAAAGCAAACGCTTACATCCGGTTTAGTTGTCGTCAATGCCACAACTGCAGACAGCAATAACTCCCGGGAAGCCATAAATGTTGCCGAGCCAGGTAATCCTAGTTCCCCATGGCGGACATGGTACATTCCCGGTGTGACCGCAATGGGACAGGCTCAAGAGGTCGCCGTCGGCATTATAGCACGTACGCCGAATCACGGCTCAAAACCGCTCAATAGTCCGAACGATATTCAGCTTGAACTGGTTTGTGCGAGAGCACCAAGACAAGGTCCCCGTCGTCCACCCAATGACGGCGATCGTGACATCGATAATAAGCCCACTCAAGGATACGCTCGCGGTATTATCAAGACATATGCTTTTGACGAGGATGACTTTCTATATGACGTCGAAGCCGATAATGACGGAGATGAAGCCGGTGCAGATGTTGAAGATGAGGAATACTATGCCGACGATGACTCGGTGACAGGGACCTATGTGGATGTCCTGAAAGCAGTACAACAGTTCTCTAGGTGAGAACCATGTCGTCTTCTATCTTTCTATTACATATCTTTTCACAACGTTTCATGTTTTGAAAACATCATGCGTGTACATAATTCATTTCTAGGCGCGGGCGGCGTTTGGACAAATATTATTTCGATTTTCTGTCTTCGATCTATTGACATTGACTGCCACAACGCCTTGAGAGCAACAGAGCGTACTTGCCCACCTTCCTAATCGGTAATTGACAAACGAACGGATTCTTCGTGGCACGTGGTTACCTCCTCCCATTCTCATGTCTTTCTCCCTCGTCCTGCTTCTTCTTCTCTTTCTTACTCCAGGAACAGAATCATTTGACATAAAGTCTTCTTCCGTGGTGATTCGGAGGCGGGTGGCGCCTCGCCCCACGCTTATCCCACTACCTCCTTTCCAGGTCCCTGAGAGAGACTGCGTTTGTATTCCGTCTCTCAGTTGCCTGTACCAGTCAACCGTTAGGATCAAGACTTTCGGACTTTCGGTGACAGGCCAAAGGACGAACGCAACTCCGTCATCGGCGCCCATCACTATGTTTGGGCTGACCGACAAGCTCGGCGAGGTCGAGGAAGATACCAAAATCTATTTCGCAACTAGATGGGATCGACGTTTCACACAATTGGAATCACCTGATTCCACCCAGAAACAGCCAGGTGCCATTGCCATAGTGATACAGCAGGCTGCAGCAATGGCTAGCTCTAGCCGGTGACACAACATGAACTTCTTGGGGTATGTCGGCTACCTGCATAAATCGTCGATATAGACGAACAGAGTTTCATCTGGACTATCAACCTAATTAATCGTGACAACAATACCCGAGGCGCTTCAAGCATCGGTGCTAGCACCCCTCATCCAAACTCAGTACATTTTTCTTCTTTACTTGTGCGGGCGCAATTATTTTCCATCTGGACTCTTCAAAGCCACGAGAGGCACCGGGAACAGCAATAGGAGCATGGAGGGTTCGTGGTTTGATATAGGCATATTTCGATCAAACTTTCTTTGTCTCGACACATTTTTTCTTGGTTATCGATGGCGCAGAATTTTCTGGATTGGGCCACGCTGCAGAAGCAAGGACACCCCTGGACGATTTGATGTCTTAGCGTAAGCAAGGGATGGGGTTATCTGGGTGTAAGCCTCGGTTACACCCCCCGGCTCTACTCACTACAACAGTCATCCTCAACATTCTGGACTATCTGTCATGAGCGCAACTTAATATCATGAGTCATGACAAATATGGTGATTGATCGGTTGATTGATACGGCCGATGAACTACATGTCTGTCATCCATACTAATTCTACCTGAATAGTTTCCTATCTAGGGTATCACAGCCTGTGGTATCCAGGGGTGTGTCTCCGGGGTCTATATCATGGACCTTGTACTACCTACGTACGAACAGATGCTGCCCACTTAATCCCATGATATCTCTTATGTTCTTGATTTATTTCCATCCTGGATGCTCATCTGTTAATCAAATAGGATGGAGTCAACCGAAGAAAGCCATGAAGGCAAGGTTTATACCCGGATTCGAGACAACAGCGACGACGATATTGAAGAGCCCTTTTTGTATGACACCAATATCGACAAACGAGTCAAGCATGGCAGGATCATCCGATCACCAGTATGGGCGGTGATGACACTCATCTTAGCTGTGATATTATTAGTTGAGAATATCTATTTGCTCCGGACAGTCAAATCAGCAATGAGGAATACTGGGACATATGAGACGGGGTTTGATACAGAGCTTGGTACGCTTTCTGTGGAAACAATGACATTTCTTGCCCATGACATGATTGGCAATGCTATTTCTATAATTTTTACTAATCTCATCTCCCCATAGAAGAGATGAAGTCATCCATCAAACTACACCAGAAACGCTACACCAGCGCCATCCGGGACCACCCTAACGGCACCCTATACATGGCCTTCAACACCTCCGAACCACAATATGTTGGCCCCCCCTCCCCTGAAATCGACGAAGCCTGGAACTCTCTTCTCAAGGGACGCTACATCCACTTCACCACCAACGAAACTACCTGGCTCAACTCTGACCCCGACCTGCCCACGCTCGAACAACTCCCTTCCTACGGCTCCTCAATCCCCACAACAGGGTCTTACGGTGGCCCCGATATGCTACACAGTCTGCACTGCATAAACGCTCTCCGCAAACATATCGATATGGATTATTATCATAATACAGATATGGCGTGGTTACCGGAGGAGTATAGGAGGATGCATATTGATCATTGTCTGGAGCAGTTGAGGCAGGCGACGCTGTGTCATGGGGACATGACGCCTGTCACGCTCAAGGCAATTTGGATGGATAGGCCGCAGTGGGTGGCGTTGGGGCAGACGGAGAGAGTGCATATGTGCCGAGATGGGATGGCGTTGAGGGAGGCGACTTGGAACACGGGAGAGGAAGTTGGGAGGATTTCGTTTAGAGAGATGTAATATACCTTGTTCTATAGGCTTGCTCATGGACTTCCTACTGGTTGCTCTAGTTTAAACTTGGTTTTAACAAAAATCACTCTGAAGTTAACAAGATCTAAAGTATCATGGATGCTAGCAAGCATAAGTTGACATTTCCTTGTTGTCCGCTTGACCCCAAGCCTATGCGACCATGACTGAAGCATCATACTAGTGTCAAAGAAAGCTTAGACAGATTCGTATTATTCCACCATCAATGATAGCCTGAAATAATCCATCAAAATCAATCAACTTCAACGCTCAAATGTGAACATACGATGTCGATTACCCTTTTGGGACATCCAGCAGAAACTGAGCACTTTAATTGGCTTATTATGTTTCAAGCCAATCACAGCTCACATCTTGTCTCCACATACCACTCATCTCTTCTCTGATTGGCTGATAAATAGGTTATGAGCGTCATGACGGGTATGCTGTTGGACAATAATAATCAGAGTCCTGCTTCCGCTTTTTGCTCTTTCAAAACCTCCCTACCATCATCATTCATCTCTAATTGCTCCTCATTCAGACAATCAGCTACTGTCCTGGCCTGATCCAACTACACAACTCACGCCATTTTCACGACAGCCAGCCCGCCGGTCTCGCTTTCTAGTGGTACCGGAGTAAGCTCAACAACCCCACCACGGTGGCTCTCTACGCTGTGGGGGAAAGAAGCTCGGCTCGTCCAATACGTATCCGACCGGCGACATCCCCAACCTCGTTAGCCTGGCTTGCTGGCACTTCCTTGGATTCTGGAGAAAAAGAACCACCATTTTATTTGCTTTGACTCTTGCCTACTAACCCGGAATAAGCGACAAGACCACGGAACTTTGCAGGAAAATTCAACAGTGGTCTAGTCTCACATCACATCAATTCTCCCTGCCACCTGACAACCAGAAAAGAAGGATTTTAGACTTCCGGCTGTGCCTCTCGCTCGAAAATGGCCGCCGCCTTTGACGACGAGGATCTCTCCGTCTCGCTTGCGTCAGTGCCTCCCAATCCGAATACTAGACAGCAACGAGATCAATCGACGGCCGATGCAATGTCCGACTCGAATCCCGCAGCGATGGCAATGCCGCCTCCCCCGCGGCCAAACAATAATGGTCATAATGGACATCACAACGCCGGTAGCCGCGGCTCGTCAGCGTCAGTGCAGTCACCGGCGACACGCCGAGATATGCAACGGTTAGATCAATACAAGACCATTAAAGTGTTGGGAGAGGGTTCATTCGGCAAAGTCAAATTGGCGATTCATCAGCCTAGCGGACGGCAGGTTGCGTTGAAGATTATTCCTCGGCGAAAGTTGTTGTCGAGGGATATGGTTGGACGGGTTGAGCGTGAGATTCAGTATTTGCAGTTACTTCGGCATCCACATATTATCAAGCTGTATGTCTCCTCTGACTCTTTTTGGGCTATATGGCTAACCGAGTACTTTCTAGATACACCGTCATTCCCACAAAGTCTGATATTGTGATGGTTTTGGAATACGCCGAGAGAGAGTTGTTTGACTACCTGGTCAAACGAGGCAGGTGTAACGACGATGAAGCACGCAAGTTCTTCCAACAAATCATTTGTGCGGTCGAGTATTGCCATCGCCACAAGATCGTCCATCGAGACCTGAAACCCGAAAACTTGTTGATTGATAGCGAGAAAAACGTGAAGATTGCAGATTTCGGTCTGAGCAATATCATGACGGACGGAAACTTTTTGAAAACCAGCTGCGGAAGTCCTAACTACGCCGCACCAGAAGTTATTTCAGGAAAATTATATGCCGGACCCGAAGTGGACGTGTGGAGTTGCGGAGTTATATTATATGTTCTTCTTGTCGGCCGTTTACCATTTGACGATGACTATATTCCAGCGTTATTCAAGAAGATCGCCGCCGGAAACTTCCATATGCCTTCGTATATCTCGCCGGGAGCTGCCAGGCTCATTCGAGCCATGCTGCAGGTCCATCCAGTCCACCGAATCAGTATCGCTGAGATCCGACAAGACCCGTGGTTTCTCGACGGTCTCCCCAAATATCTTCAACTACCCCCGGAAGAGTTTATTACTACAGGCGCCGATCCGAATAAGGCGGTCGACCGTCGCAAATTTGCACCGGGCAAGTCCACTTCGGTGCAGCAGAAGATACACGATTTTGCCATCACGAAACTGGAGCACAGCATGGGTTACAAGAAGGAGGAAATTGAAGATGCTCTGCGAAAGGCCGAACCTAGTGCCGTCAAAGATGCATTCTTTATTATTGCAGAGAACGAACTGATGCAGACAAACTGTATGTCTCCCTCCCCATTCCATGATTATCACAGGCACTAACACGAAACAGCTCCTCGAGAAGACTCCCTCGACATGTCCTCTCCCCCAGCTCCTTTATCTCCCATGGCGAATGACAGCAGTGGCTACAGCTCTGTACGAGCCCCGAAAACAGCAGCGGCAGCCCTTCGTCAAGAAAACGCACTTACACCGTTGACACCACACTCACGGGAAGCAACACCACCACCAGCTCCTCCTCCAGCTAATTGGGGGGCCATGGCATTAGAAGAAGAGCCTCGCGTAAGCCATGTGCGCATTCTTCCTACGAGCCTTCCATATGTCCACGACCAGATCATGGAGCAACGGGATGGTATCCGAGAACGCGCTAGAAGACAGAGGGCGGACGCCGAACAAAGGGCTGGTCATTATGAAGATCGTACCTTGGAACAGCAGGCTGCAACCTTCAGGGCTCTCAAACCGCATGCTCGTAGCGTTGTTGATCTCGATAAGCTTCGGTTAGAACCGCCAGAGAAGTTTCATGCGGCGCCTATGCCATCGAAGCGGTCCAGGAAATGGCAGTTTGGTATTCGGTCACGTAATCAGCCGTATGAAGCCATGCTTTGTCTATATAAAGCCATCGAGGCGATAGGCGGTGTCTGGGAAATCATACCAGCAGAGCCAGGTGCGTATACTCGAATAACTTTAGTGGTATTAAACTAACAGCAAACCAGAGGGCGACGCACCATTAGAGGACCTTGATCCTAACGAGCCAATGCCACTGCAACGCAAATACCCCGATCTACCGTCAGACTACTACATCCCCAAAGATCCTTGGTTTATTCGTGCACGACTGTTGAAAGAAGGCGTCACAGCTCCCGGCGTATCCCTCAGCGCCCACAGCAGCCGCAGTGACCTGGGTGATCTCCGCCGCAAAGTAAACCTAATGAACGCCTCCATCAGTGCCGAAGACAAAGCCGCAATCGCCGCCGCAGTCCAAGCCAACGCTGAGAGCAGCGGCGGTGCGGGTGGTAGTAACGCTACAAGCGGACCTTCCTCCCTCGAACAAGTCCAATCAATGCGCATCTCGTACGGAGTATGGTGCTTTATCGATATCCAACTATATCAACTCGAAGCCACGAATTACATGGTCGACTTCAAATGCGATGGATATCAGAACGTGGTTCGTGCAGATATAGATGGTGAATGGCGCCCCGTTAGCAAACGTATCCGAAATAAGGAGAAGGAAGTCACGAGTCCGTATCCTTATTTGGACGTTGCGTCGGATTTGGTTGCGCAGCTGGCGATTGCCAGTTAACTGGTATTACGTATATTGAATATTGTCTTTTCATATATCGCATGAACGAACAAATGGGAGGACTTGTGGCTCTTATATGTGGTTTTCTTAGCGGGGCGTTCCGTTTTCTTATGGACAGCGACAGTATTTTCGTTTTTCTTCATGTTTTATGTATCTGTTGTCTACCTGATACTGTTGATAATCTCTGCTTTTGGGATTTTTTTCGACAGGACAGAGGGTATGTACAAAGTTTCATCTGTTGCTTTCTCTGCTATATTTTGTCACTCGGATGCGAGTGTTATATTTTATGTGTCATGGCCACAGAGTAGTTGGGCAACTATAGGTAGAGGGTATAGGCATGAGTGACGAATTTCTTTTCTTTTCTTTTCTTTTCTTTTCTTTTGAATACTTGGCCTTGATCTATTCTTTTGTTGATGTCTGGTTATGTGGGCTAGGTATATAGGGTTCCGGAATTTGCATCACCCACCTACATGTACTTGACTGCGTATTGGGGTAAATATATAAATATAGAGTAGTTGAGACATTACACAAAACGTGCGACTTTAAAATAGGTACTTGCGTGATCGACGATATCCCTCGAGAGGGCAAATGGGTTCGATTGATCTACGTTTTACTGCAGACATATTGGTCGATATATAACTAGTTACATAGTTGCATGGAGCCCAGTAAGCGAGACAGGGCAAAAAACAGGATTTAAGACAACTATCCCAGCTACTAATTACTTTTCTCGAAAGCTTTATAACTAATTAACCCACCTGGTAAAGTGTTGAATTTGTTTTGCCAGGCGAGATGATAATGAGCGAATATCAGATGGTGGGGGGCCAGACTCGACGTTGATCTGACGTCACGCCTCGCATGTCTCCTCCAACCTCCCCCTCTCGACGCGTAATCATATACACCTCTTAATGTTGAATTTACAGAAAGAAAGAAAAAAACCGGAATTTTCATCGTGCTGGCTTTCGGAAATTTATCCATTGTGGCCTGTATGTTTCGATTGGCCATCGTAAGCGGACAATGGTTGCGTAAGGATTCTGTCTGAGTTGGGGAGGGGGGGAGGGGGTTGCTGTATATATACATAGGTATTCTCCATGTTCCTATTCTAAAGGACTGACTGATCGGAACTTTTGGTGCATGCATGTATACATGTAAGTGGGATGTATATATATACTGACCGACTGTCTGTCTGCTCATCTCTTCCAGTTCATTTTAGATATATTCTTCTTGTGCCTGGTGTGGTTGGGGAATTGCTTCACTTTTGAGCTGGATTTGTCACTACGCTCTACTATCCAGACTACATATCTATCTACAGATCACAATATTCTTATACATTGTTCAACATATCGAAACTCTCCAATTGTTTGATACCGCCCATCTTATATAATCGTCTACAACCATGGTACGCCCTCACTTCCTATCCAACACCTAGGTTCTGTCGGAAACATCCGTACCAGAACCACGGCTCTATATGATTAATTAGTACGTACTAACATTCAAGCTACTAGGCACCCATACCCCTTTCATCAAGATAATCAACCTCCGACACATGCCCCAGCACCCTCTCCGGCGGCGCAATCGCAGGCATCGTCATCGGCACAATCGCCGGCACACTCCTGATTATCTGGCTCATCAAATCCTGCTTCTTGCCGGGCGCTCCGGGAAACCGCGATCCTGATGGTGCAGGTAGCGCGCCTCCTGTGGTATATTCATCGTCGCGACCATCATCGCGTCGTCAACGACGATCGAGAAATTATAGGGATGGTCCGGATTATGTGGAGTATATTGAGAAGTTGTCGGTGCGGGTGAGTCGGAGCCGGACGAGGAGTCAATTGAGTAGGCCGGACAGGGTTTACATTTCTTGACCTACCTACGTACCTACAGTGTCTAGGTCTTAAGAAGGATGAACATGGGTTGGTAGTGATGGCGTGGGTTGAGGAGGCAGGAAAGGAAGAAAGTGAGTGATGACGGTCGAATATGTTGACAGGACGAAATGAGTGTACTATGTTTTCTATTTTCTTTTATTTATGGCGACATTATTTGACGATGTATATAGAAGTTATGCCTAATGTTAATGACAGTTATGTGAACTTACTATAGAGTAACTTAGTTAACTAAGTTAGTTAACTAACTACTTGCTATGGCTGACATGACACTGTAGAAGAGAAGCACGCAATGATAGGGTACGACGGGCACGTGCTTGATTGGCCAAGTCGAGTCGGAGCCTCGGCGATTCCCCTGAGACGTCGGAGACTTGAGGTCATCCCAATTTGGCAGTACGACAGTCTCAGTTGTGTAACAAGGATCTTATCTCTATCACTATCATCAATGCTAACTAGTTAGTTATAACTACTCCGTACGTTAAGTTACGGACACTCCGTCTCAATGAGTCAGCATCACAGTAGAGCGCCACTGTCTGAGAATAACCGTGGAATCGGACGGGTCGCAGCCTGCACCCAAGGACCCGGCCTGGCCATACAGTCCAATACACGCATACAGAAGAACAAAAAAAAAAAATAAAAATAAAAATAAAATACGGCGGGAACATACTACGTAAAATAAATTTAAAAATAAATAAGGGGCACTAAGCCCGGCGGACCGGAAATGAAGCCCAACCAGATGAGACAGAGGGAATAAAATGGTCCGCTATGAGCCTCATTGGGCCAATGTACGGCGGGTTGTTGACTAGCAGACGAACAGGAGGTGAGAGTTGATCACTGTACGGTTCTCTTGGTGTGCTGGAGTAATTTCAGTATGCAGTTATCCTGTAGCGGAGAGCAAGGAGTCTGCTCTGTAGTTCGTACTCATTTTCCAGAGATCAGGGATTCAACAGAAGCGACATCTCCTACGTAAATAATAAGTTAAGAGTAATACACTAATACTTCGTGGGATTGTCAACGCCACAGAACGACGGCGATTTAGCGTGAAAGGATCGTAAAATACCGTAACCAATATAAAAAAAAACGGCGGCGTGCAGCGGCGTCAGGCTTGGTTCAGGCACCGCCCAATCGCGTGCCGCAGACGCCTTTTAGCGCCGAAGCCCCCTTCCTTTCCTTGCTCATCTTCTCCCTCTCAACCTCACCCACAGACTCGTTCTACTGCCCGTACTACGAGTACGGTCTCACTAATGGCTCTTAGCCTGATGGACCGCCCAGGCGGGGGGGCCCTTTTCCCTGGCCTTTTTTCTCTTGTCCTTCCTTGGTCCACTGGCCAGTCCTGTTCGGGAGATAGTCTTATCTGCAGTGGCTGTAGAGGAGACCACCCCATTTCTGCCGCTGCCTCGTTCGTTCATGCAGTAATTAATCTCTTTCGCTCTCTCGTCCTCTCCACGACACTACTGTTTGAACAATCTTTTCGTGACTTTCCCCGGTCCCTCTCTCAACGTCACTCTTTTGAATGAAATAACATTCTTTTTACTGCTATCAACTACACACTCTTTTATATACTCCGGGGCTCATTCCTTCGCACCCGTACTCGACGCAGATTTCTTTGAACCGGACCACTATTTCTCGTTGGCAGCGAGGAGATAGTCTTCCCACAACGCCGTTTCTTTTGCCCTTCGATTCGATTATACAGTCATGATGCGATCATCAGTCTTGACGGCCCTCGTGGCTGCACTCGTCTCGACCGTCTCAGCACAGACAAGCACGTCCTGTCAACCCCTAAACGAGACATGTCCGCCTGATCCGGCCCTCAGTACATCACATACCTGGAACATCAGTGCCAGCTCGCAACTAGACAACATTTGGAATATCACCAACGGTGTGCTGAACTACACAGACGACGCCGTCGGCTTCACAATCAACAAGAAACTCGACTCGCCGACCATCAGATCCACATTCTACATCTTCTTCGGCCGCTTGGAATACCACGTTCGGGCTGCTCCCGGTCATGGTGTGATTAGCAGTGTGGTCCTTCAATCAGATGATCTTGACGAAGTTGATTGGGAGTGGGTGGGTTCAGAACCTAACACGGTTCAGACAAATTTCTTTGGAAAGGGACAGACCATTGATGGTACGGCCGAATATTTCAATATCAGCAGCAGTACTCACGACGAATACCACAACTACACAACATGGTGGGACAAGGAAAAACTCGAGTGGTGGGTCGATGGCCAATTATTGCGCACCGTTACACCCTCAAACTCCTCCAACAGTACCTACGACTGGTACCCTCAAACACCCATGAACATCCGTATCGGAGTCTGGCCCGGCGGTGACCCTAATGGCGCTCCTGGTACGATTCAATGGGCTGGAGGTGTGATTGATTACGATGCTGGTCCATATACCATGTTTGTGTCGCAAGTTTCGGCACAGGACTTTTCCACGGGCAAGGAGTACAATTACACCGACCATTCGGGATCATGGGAGAGCATCAACATTGTTGCGTAAGTCTACTAATTCAGGAATAAATGATAATTAACTATCAGAGTTTGGAACAAGCTAACCGAAACAGTGGCAACTCAACGGCCGAACAACAGATCAATGCCGTTCACCTCACTCTCTCCCAGAGATGGAACAACCTGTCTTCCGGCGTCAGAATCGGTATTATCGCTGGCGCCAGCTCAGTCGTTGGTATCGCTGCTCTCGCCTTTTTGTTGTGCTGTATTCGCCAACGACGACTCGGCAAGCGTGAATGGAATGCCCAAAACAACCAGTGGATGCAAGAGCGTACAGATATGATGAATATGCAGGCTGAGTGGAGGCAAAAGGGATACGTTGAGATGAAGTAGACATCCTTATATCTCTACCTATATACGACATGTATATAAGGCTATGTCTCGATGATGCTTTTGCCTTTGCCCATGGCTTTTCTCTTCTTCGCTTTTGGTTTCCAGAAGCGAAGGGAGAGAAGCAGCTTACGATATTCACAATTCGCCTCGCTTTCGATTCTCTGTTCATATTTTATTCTTTTTCGTTTTGACACATCGTCATCGTCTCAACCATCGATACCATCCCCATCTTGTCTCCGACTGATCCTATCTCTCACCATCTCCCGATCCCTCACAACCACTCCTCGTCCTTTTAGCCTTCCGACCTCCCGATGGCCTAAAAATCCATCTCCTTTCTCGTGTCCACATCCACCGTTTCCGTACAGGGTAGCTCTGATATATTTCCAAATCTGGTGTTCGTTATTTATTTATGGGTGTTTTTGTCCGATTCAAAGCACAATCTTGACTGAAATTTATTGACTTTTATTTGTATCTATTCTGATTGGATTGTTGTTGTTTTGTTGTCTATAGTAGATGGAGGGTGTGCTATGGGGAAAGGAAGGAGGAATCAGAATTGATACTTGCATTTCAAGATTGCTCATATGATCACGTAGCCTGCAGCCTATAGCCAGGAGTCAGTATGCCAGTATGCAATATACGTAAAGGATATGTACTCGTGTGGACTTTTGAATGGACAAATGTAGAATCATACATACCTAGGTACTGTCACATTTGCCAAGTAAGTAATAAATCGAATTAGTTGCTCCTCTTCTATATTTTGAAGGATATCATCAATATTGTCATTGTTCTGTTCTATGCAGGAGCCAGAGTATTCAAGTAGGGTTGGTTCTAGTGTCATTCCCAGGTAGCTAAGGAAGTGATATGTACAGCTTTTGAGGAGGGTATGTATATATGTATACATGCATATATGTTTGATATGAAAGAAGAAGAAGATGATGATGATGCGTGAAAATCCAAATAAGTCTGATAAAGAGGAAATAGAGCAAGAAAAAGAGGGGTATTAGAGTAGAGAAAAGTAATGAGTGATATGATATTATGCAGAGCCAGTGAGTCCCTCTTCTATGTCATGCACCGAAAAACGCCTTGTAAATGTCTGTCCACCGGAGAAAGTATGAGTGAGGAATCATATGAATACAAGAAAAAGATGTTTAAGGATAGATGGAGGTGTTTTAAACCATATGCAATAGGGGATGCATCTACCTGCCTAGGAGGGGATTGCAACTGGTGCCGTAGCAAAGCCGTAGGTACGGTGCCTACTATCAACATGCGGCAGCTGCACTCTCAACATCTACCTTCGGCGGCGCATCCTTCTTCCTGATATCCTTCCACCCCATCCCCCACGAAGCCACAAACATGACGGCCGCCGCACTAGCCGCAAACCAATACACCGCATCCACGCTCTTCGAGTACGCAAGCAACGTGCCCGCCAATCCGACCGGATTGTCGCCCACAGCAGCTCTAACAGCAGGTCCCGAACCGCCCGCCGCAATAATCGACGCTGTATCAACACCGGGCGCATACTTGGGGATATTTGTTCTCAATTGATTCGAGAGAATGGTTTCGCCAATTGCTAAGAATACGGCGCCGCCAAAGGTCTGTCCAAATGTGACCAGGGCCATGGCGACGGGGACGAATTTGGGGTTTATGCTGTTTTGCACTGCAATGATAGGCATTTGCATCCCTAGACCGCGGCTGAAGCCGAGCAGGACTTGGTAGCCGATCCATTCACCGGCTGAGGTGGTGGGGGAGAAGGTTGATAGGAGACCTAGGGCGACGGCGCTGAGGGTGGAGGATGCTATGATCCAGGGGAGGTAGTAGCCCAATCGTCCGACTAGAAGTGCATCAGTGAGCGTTGAATAGGAGGAGAGAGATGAAAAGGGGAAGAGGGGGGGGGCTTACCGAAGGCGCCAGAAGCGACGGTAGAAATCAGCTGGCTCAATACGTTGGGTAACATGTGCACACCACTCACAATCGCGGTCGAGCCACGAACCGTCTGGAAATAAATGGGCAGATAATAGGATGCAATCTGCAAACATCCAAAGAACAAGAACATCACAAGACACGATGCCCAGACATGTCTTATCTTCAAGATCGAAAAGGGTGCCATGGCATTATCGCCTTGGTAGTATTCCCACACCCCGAAAAGGATGATGGTTGCACCCGAACCGCAAAAGAGTCCGATAATGGTGGCGCTGTTCCAGGCGTATTTACTTCCACCCCATTCCAAGGCCAAAAACACCTGGATTGCAGCAGGCGCAAAGAGGAAGAACCCCATAATATCGAGTTTGCGTGTGATGATGGTCATGATGGATTCAGTGCGCGGTTTGACTACGTCGGGAACTTGGATGAAGAATAGCATAATTGCACCCGCGACACCGCCAACGGGGAGGTTGATATAAAAGCCTGGCCCTAATATCAGCACATTTATAGTTTTTCTGATGGGAAGATGGGGAGGAAACATACACCACCGCCAATTAACATACGTGGTAAACGCACCACCGATAATCGGACCCAGGATCGTCCCCATTTGAGCAAATCCCATCATGATACCGAAATACGTGGGACGTTTATGTAGGGGCATTGAGGTTGATAGGATTGTCAAGGCGCCGTTCATGAGTCCCGAAGAACCGATACCGGCAATGGCGCGGCCGATGATGAGCATTGTAGAGGATTGTGCGACGCCGCAGATGAGCGAGCCGATTTCGAAGATTAAGAAGCATACTAAGTAGATGCTCTATCATCATCCACCAATGTTAGTGACGATCGTCAAGATGTGGTCAGGAGGGACGGGTAGGTAACCTACCTTTGGGCGGAAATTGGAGTAGACTTTTCCGGCGAGGGGTTGGAGAGAGGCACTATACACATATTAGAGTTGACATCAAATCAAGTCTGAGATTTTTTAAAAATAGACATACCAAGCCAATTGATATGCAGTTCCGTACCAACCCACATCCTCCAAAGAATTAAAATCGCTCGTAATCTTCGGCACAGCCTGATCTCTTCATTAGCATCTGTCTGTCTCATCCCTTGCTCAGATAGATTTCATGAGGCGACATACCGTAGAAACAATAGAAATATCAACCATGACCAAAAAGAAGATTAAAGTCATGGACGCCATGAGAATATACAATTTCATCCCCTCCACATATCTGACGCTGGACGTGGTGCGTGTCAAATCCATTTGGCCGGCGGTGGCGTCTTGCACTTTTTTAGGGTTGGAGGAGAAGTCTTCTTCCTCGTCTGATATGTCGTGGTTGAAGGTGTGTCCTCTTTCATTTTCTTTCTCAATATTATTGTGTGTTTCCATGGTGGTAGTTGTATCGATACTCGCGGCCTCTATATTCATTTTCTCTGATTGGTGTATCGTCGTTGTATTGTTGTTGTGATTGTCTTCATTGTTCAATGTTGTGGTCGCAGACCCTGAGACTGAGTGATCTTCTGCCATGTTGTCTTTTTTTTTTATATGTATGTTTTTTTCCAGTGCATGAACCTGCCACAAAGAGTCGGGCAATAAAGAGGAACAGTCAAATATTTATCCCATTGTTTAATAATGGAGGAGTAAATCTTGAAATTCGCATGCGAAAGGGCAGTAGTGCCACGGAGATAAGCGTCAATAGCTAACACCGGGATTCAGCGGTTTCCCGAATTCCGTCTGGCTCAATCCACTATCATCGCACCAGACGCTTGCGATCAGGAGTGAAATAGCCCCTTCAATGCTAAGGATACGAACGTGGAGGCTAAGAGGATATTGTAGGGGTTGATTCGAAACAATTCTGGATCTGAGCTGGTGGTGGTGATGTTTTGATGTTTTGATGTTTCGATGCACGTATGCTGTGAAACCCGAAACCCGTCTTGAAAGACCGAAAGATTGGGGATTAACTTGAATCAAGTGTAACACATGACATAATCCCAAGTAAATGAATGAATTGATCGCCTGGAGAGCATCAAACAAAGAAAGAGGCAGAAGATGTAAGCTGGGCGGTTTTCTTCAGGCTTCCAGAGTTTAGGGATGTTCGATGAGAACTTCTATTCGGGTCTTGGATACAAACAACCATTATCATAGCTACGCAGCCCTTTTTTTTTTTCTTTAATTAAATCTTGTCGGGTGATTGGATGACTCGTATAATTAATATGTCTGATATTTAAATATTTGTTCATGGCCTTGGTGTGTAGGCAGCCATCCATATGCATCTGGTCCAGGATCAGACTGGGCTTACGGCCGAACCCCAACATCCTATGTATTGAGAGCGGCTGATGTATCCACGGATATTCCGTACCAGAGTTACCGGAGAATTTAAATGCTCCGTCTAGAAGCGATCTGAGTCACTGGCTTCTGGCTTAAGCTAACTAAGCTACGCCAACACAAACCCCTAATCAACTCCGTTCGTGCTTCGTAATTTGAGGAGTAAACGAAATCCGGTCGCGTTTGGATTTAACTACGTACCCCATACGGCCGGCAGCTGTGCCCCATCATAGCTCTCGGAGTACCGGGAACTAGCCGAATGCTTATTAAGTAACAACTACGGAATATTAACTAACTAGTTACACCGTAGTTGGCTCGTTAGTGTGGGTTAGGTTAACTAGCTACATAGTAAATAGTACTAAATACTAACTAGTCAACTGTTAGCTTACTCATAGTAGGCTAATGGTTGGCTCGACCGTCGGGATTCGGAATTGTGAATCCCGTTCTCCGCTTGAGATGGAATTGGATAGCGACTGTTTTCCTGTTTGGGAGATTTTCGCAGGCTATCTTTCAGCTTGACTCGTGTTCGTGCAAAAGATTTGACCGGCTAGCTTTTTAGAAAGTAAAATGTTTGATGGAAGAGGCGAGATATATTCGTGTCAATAATTAATACTACGTAGTAATATTATCCGTATATCCTCCCACCGGTATACAAATCCCAGAATCCAAATACATCCTCTGCCCAGGGCTCCTGATTGAAATATGGAAACATCTCTGGCGGCAAGGGGGGTTGCATTTGTTGTGCCAACACTGCTGCTGTCTCTGCTGCTTCTGACGATTGGTTTTGTCCATTCATCATCAGCATGTGTGATGTATCAGGTTGTTGCGCAGTCGGCATCTGTTGCTGTTGTTGTTGTTGTGGTTGTGGTTGCTGCACTGACCGCTTTCGCCGCTCCTGTCGTTGAGTCTCCTGCCCATCAGGCTTCGCCCCCGACCACGGATTCTCCACGCTCGGCAGTTGAGCGGGCAGCCCCGCAAACACAGCGTTCGTCCAATTCATCAATCCAATCATATGCTTTCTTGAGCGTTTGTGAATATCGTCACCTACGTTCGATTTCCATGGCTCTAGAGCTTCGACGTACTCCAAATGACTGCAAATGACATCGAACATGGCGGGTAGGTTGACGGTTTTTTTTAGGTGCTCAACGTCCCAGGCCGGATCTTCGAGGGTTGCGAGACGCATGACAGTGTGGATTACGAGGCCGAGTTGTTTCCAGAGCGTGATGGGGATGCCGATGTAATCTTTCGGTCCTAACGTCAGAAACAAATCTCTCCAGGAGCGAAGGGCTTGCGTGCAGGCGAGCAGGCATTGCATGCTTTCGAGCTCGCAGTCGGCTGCTAGTGGGACGTATTGCACGCGAACGAGCGCTATTTCGTAGACGGCTATTTCGACGTAGAAGTTGGTGAGTTGTATATATTCTAATAAGCAGTTAGTTATCATCATCATCATCATCATCATCATCATATCAAAACTAGAAGTGTGGTCAACGTACTACTCTCAGCAACGTAATCCGGCATTTGATTCTTCAATTCATTCAATTGACATTTCAATGACCGAATATATGGCACAATAAACTGCGTCGTTGCCTCGTTTTCGCCAGCACGTAGTCGCGCGTATAATTTGGTGACATTGCTCAGAATATGCATGAACTTGACCTGAGCAACCTGAAATGCATCGGCGCGTGTTTCTCTGGCGTCGTCTAGTGTTTTTAAAACTTCGTCGTGGTAGGTTGACCAAGGGACAGATTCGGTTTTCTGGTGGAAGAAGGCGCAGCTAATCAACAGTCAGCGGCATTCTTCAAATTGTGTACCCTCTGGCGTACCTCGCACTAAAAGCATACGCAGCCATAGAAAGCCGTCGATGTTCCATGGTCCTTGACTCCGGAATATTGAATTTCGTGGACCATTTTGGCAGCATCTGTTTGCCCGGATGTCTGCTGAATTCGTCCTGACAAGGTTTGTCCAGTTCCAAGTCCACCAGAATTGAGGCCGCGAGGTGAGTCAGAATGGTGAGGATAGGGCCGAGTTGAAGAAAATAGTATGCCCTACACCACGAAATAAATAAGACAATGACAAGTAAAAGAAGAGAGAGGGGCGTACCAATGGCCAAATGTAAGGATAGACAACAACAGATCCGTCGTTCTCTCCCCATTGACGACTACCTCGCGAGCAATCATGTCCTTAAAAGCTCGTCCTAAGTTTAGCTGCTTTGGCACATAGGGACATGAAATAGCCATAATCCCCAACCAGAGAGCAGGTTTGTCCTGCCGTAACTGCGTAGACGATGTATTCTGAATATAAGGAATGGCAAAGGGGATATGTTCTAAGTACTTGGTCTGGAATGTGAGGAACCAGAGTTCTGCCTCTTCGGCGTTGGGCTCAACATCGCGGGGGAGAGAGTATGTAAAGGAGGCAGAGGGGTTGGATGCTGGGGTGATGGGTGCTGATCTATTTTGGGGTCGTGTATTTTCCTGATAGGAAGCTTGAGATGGAGGAGAAAGTAAACATGAACCGGGAGGTTCACATCCATTTCTGTATTTGGATGGAGATTGGGGTGAGGGATTAGGGGTGGCATTCTCAGCGGGTCCGATGTTTGTACTTGTCAAAGTATTTGCGGAGATATTAGAAGCTGAAGCTTCAAGAGCCTCCGTAGATAGACCGCCTTGTGAATTTGCCTTGAGCAAGGATACAAGTCCATCCAGTTTTTGTTCCAGACGAGCAGTTTGCGACGACTGTCTGGGGGTAGCCCTCTTTTTTCGTACAGAAGATGACGGTTTGCAATCTTTCTTTAGACGGAAGCATCTACCAAAAGTATTTAGTATATACACATAGTAAAGGAGAAAGGGGGTATACCTCTCACAGACCTCTCCACCGTTCCTAAGAATACATTTACATTTTGCACGTACACAATTGACACACGCGCGGCCATATGGTGCCGGTTTGGACGCAAACGACATTGCCCCTTGCCCTAAGACACCTGCACCTGCAGTGTCATCGGCAACGTTACGATCCATAATCAATCAATCAAACGGGATAGGCATTAAGTTCTCCCTGAAAGGCAAACTCCGAGGCTTTGTCTCTCGACGTGGGAAATGAACTCCGTTTCATGCGACGGAATCCGTCGGTATTAAAGGATTCCTGAAGATGTTGGATTTTGAAAACCATAGACCGATCAGCGCTGGCAATTGATTCGTGACCGAGCTCATTATTCATTAGCAGAAATGATTAATAATGTAAAAATACGTCAATAACTAACTAGTTAACTAGTTAGTAAGGTCCATAACTCTATACTATATAATCTTTCAGCCTGACGAAAACGAAATCCGGCAGCTGACCTTTAACGAACGGATTTCGGGATTCCGTCTTTCCTAAAGCCGACCGTCCGACCCGGTGATATACCCGTATTCTCCAGCCAATCATATTGACATTTATATCACGTGATGCCAAGCTCACCGCCTGGCCTCAATGGCCTGTAAAGTGTAAACACGGGGCGCCGGGTCAGGTGACGAGTGACGTCTCTTATTCGACCGTCTTTTGGCAAGATTACATCCTCCTTTTCGCGCAGTACGTCTGCACCGAGCACACGCATCCCCAGGCCGAGATACTTGCTGAGACCCTCTTGTGGAATATATCCAGCATTCCTCATTATTTGTCTGACAAGCAGTGCATTTCTGCTTCCCATGCAGTTGCTCGCCCAATTCCGTCTCCATGATTCTTCCAATATGACCGTAGTCACGCCTTTTATTTGGCTGTGCTGACCTCAATTCTTCAGCGGTTTTGGACCACCATTTCCCCTGGATTTGGGGGGTGTATTCTTCTGTTGTTTTGCCACTGACGCGCCAATCCCAGGGTAAGCGGAGTGTGGAGGCTCGTTGTGAGTCTTCGAACTCTGCTTGAGTTAGGCCAGTTGTACTACTTTCCCATCATTAGTCTATTTATATTTTATGCATCATGAATCTAGGGGTTGTACTTACATAGGAGCTGGCGAAGGGGAGGCTGTCGCCTCCTCTAGAAAAGGGGATCTGGTTTTAGCTTCCTCCTGAGAAACAAATAGGGCCTCGTGCTCCTTTTGTGGAGAGGGGCTCCTGGCCATGGTCTCTTTTTCAGGAGGGTGCAATCTAGCTACTATAGTCTTCTCCTGAGGGGATGGGCACTCAGCCACAGTATCCTTTTGAGGAGACGAGGGTCTAGCTATAGTGTCCTCTTCAGGAGCGAGAGATGAATCAACCACCGAAGAGCTTGGTGAACTAGTCACAAATAATCCAGATCCTGCCCTTCGGAGGCTGGCAAGAATATAGCTTGCCATTACTACCGCAAAATATATGTAAACGCCTGATGCACTCGACACTGTTCAATGAGAGAAACAGAAATCGAGCGCATTGAATTTCAAACCATTGATATGAGACAATAGGTATAAGTGTAGGGCTCGAGATCCAGTGTTGACTAGAGAACAAAAAAGGCACAATGTTTTTTTTTTTTGTATCGTGAAAGTTGATTAGTCCAGTTGGTCACCATGTGGGGCGTAATTGGATCAGTGGTTTGTGGCCTGAGGCGCCGTATCCTGGCTTTTGCCTTTATTTTCATTTTCTATGAAGCATGAGCTGTAACTAGTTATCAATAACTGTTGACATCAACGACCAAAGGCTCCTCCCCCCTCTTTTCCCTCCACCGGTTCGTCGACTCAATCAACTCTCCACAGTCAACAAGCATATAAGCCCACTTCCTCACAAACCCTTCCATCAACTCCCACGAATACACATCCCACGGCTCCCCCCAAACAATCATTCCATCTCTCTCATCGTGCCTGCTCACCTCCTCATCGTACATTGTCCCCAGGATGTCGTCGCAGAGATCACATTCATCGAACGTTCCTCGGAGCCGTATGAAATTATCCCTTAGAGCTGGTAAGGGGAAAAGATCAATCCATGCTTCGTGCGGGATTGAACGCTGTAGAGGTGTTGGGATTAGGGTTGATGGGATTGTCTTCTCTGGGAGGACTGTGGTATTTAGTAAAGGTGCGGATAAGGATGCGATTGTTGTTTTGGGTTCTTCGCAGCTGAAGAGGCAGGGGAGGGAAAGGATGGTCATGTTTGTGAGGAGGGCGCGGAAGACATTGAAATGGACTAGGGTGAGGAGGTAGTCCGTTGAGAGGGGGAAGTAGAATGGACGCTGGCTCGAAGTTATCGAAGTTGATAGCATTATCATCTTTATCCTATCATCCGAGGATGTGGTGGATCTCTGAGAGACCATGACTTGCTCCTTGCGACGTCCTGAGCAAATCCTTGTAAGATCATTTCATAAGGAGGATGACATCCTTCACTACTTACGACGCGCGCGCTGATTAAGTCTATTTTGTCGTCTGCGCCGAGCTTGGGCGTCCGTAAGACCCGTCCAATTATCATCATTGATCATTGCCTTTTTGCCATGTTAGTATTGATCTAAGGAGGTAAGACAAGACTCACTTCATCAAGTGGCCGCATAGGCCGCAGCATAATACGAGTCTCCATTGACATCACGTCACCAATATACTTGAACCTCGAAACATTAATGCTTCAATAAGAAAAAGAGAAGTAAGTTACAGGATATGCAACCTGCTGACATGTAGCGGAAGGATGTTTAAATAGATTTAGAGTCAGCGCTAATCATGCAACCTGCTGACAGAACCCGCTAAGCCCTAAACAGGCGACGGGGCTGATTTCCTAACGGGGTAATTATCCATTACAGAGTGTACCTGAGTGGTTTGGAATGTAATGCTGGAAGATCAATTGATATGCCATTAGTGAGTTCACTGAGTACCAGAACCTGGCAGAAAGGTAACGAATAGGCAACTATAAATCGACCCATTCTCCCGTCCCAGGGCCAAAAGTGACAAGCAGATTTAACGAACAAACTATTCTCTCTCTCTCTCTCAAACATTGGGTTCTGTTTTCAAATAGAATGGCTGAAGCACCACTCGTCCTCGTAACCGGCGGAACTGGCTTCCTCGCAGGCTGGATCATAGTCCTCCTATTCCATCAAGGCTACCGCGTCCGCACAACGGTCCGCACCCTCTCGCGGGTCGCCGAAATCAAGTCTTCCCTCCGCGCAGCCGAAGGCATCACTGAGTCGCAAATATCTTCGTTACAGGTCGTCCAGGCCGATCTCCTCAAAGACGAGGGATGGGCCGAAGCTGTCAAGGACGCTACATATCTGCTGCATGTTGCCTCCCCATTTCCGCCTGCATTGCCAAAGCACGAAAATGATCTCATCATCCCTGCCCGTGATGGTACCCTGCGTGTTCTTCGGGCTGCTCGTGATTCTGGGTCCGTCAGCAGGGTTGTGATGACTAGTAGCTTTGCGGCTGTGGGATACGGACATCCCAAGGAACGTAGCCAGAGTGGTGACCCTTATACTGAGAAAGATTGGACAGATCTTGGGCCAGGTAATACTGTACCGCCTTACAACAAATCAAAAACACTGGCCGAACGAGCTGCATGGGAGTTCATGAAGAAGTTGGAGAGTCAGGGTAACAGCAAGCTCGAGCTTACTGTCATCAATCCAACCGCTATTCTAGGTCCCGCACTCGGTAAAGACGACGCATCCAGTCTACGAACGGTGAGTGAACTTCTGGACGGAGCTATACCAGGCTGCCCAAGACTTCAATTCGGAATTATTGACGTCCGCGACTGCGCTGATATGCACCTGCGCGCTATGACGGACCCAAGGGCAAAAGGGGAACGATTCCTGTGTGTCGGAGAAGGAAGTCTTTGGATGGAAGAGATAGCCAAGATTCTTAGGAAAAATCTCGGACCAAAGGGAACAAAGGTGCCGACTATGGTTTTGCCGAATCTGGTGATGCGAGGTGTGGCGCTCTTCTTGCCTGTTGCGCGGCTCGTTTTGGGGGATTTGGGTATTTCGAAGGCCATGAGCAATGCTAAAGCGAGGGAAATGCTTGGTTGGAAGTGGCAGTATAGCAGTGAACAAGCGGTGATGGCGTCAGCTGAGAGTCTTATCAAATTCGGGATGGTCAATGTGTAGAGTGTGATGGTCATATACTCTGGAATCTAAAGCTATTCTTGTTACGTATTATCATCAAGCAGAAAAATCTTAGAACATCATACCCCCTTCTCCCAGGATTTTCACCTAATTACTATCTACCACCTCCCTGTAAAAAGCCTTCATTTTCTTCCCCTGCTCCGTCTCCACCGTATCACCCAACATCAAATTAAACATAGGCGCAACATGCGCCTCCTTCTCACCCACAAAGAACTCAACTTTACCACCCTCACTATCGGACCCATCGAGACCCTCTTTCAACCTACTCGCGAAATCCTCAATGAACGGTAACAACAACTCATACCCACCAGCCGTGACAAGCACATGCTTAATAGGAAGCTTATGCCACCACTCAGTCGGTGCCAACCGTGCATCAGTATAATTATCCCTCGCCCGACCAGCCAGATAACTCCCAGCCCAGGGCTTCGCGCAATCCGGATGAATCAAGTCACCCAATGGCTCAGTATCCTGCGGCGGGAAAGTTGTCTCTAACGAGGTCCAGGGTGATAAAAGCGTTGCACCGCCAAATTCCTCCCCGTCAGTTAATTTGAGAGGCTCAACCTCAGGATGTGGGTGGGCAACATGGCTCAATACGGCAAGAACAAGGTTTCCACCCGCTGAGTCGCCGCCAATATAGACATTGCCGGCTTTTCGATTTGTCTTGTCGAGAATGTAGCGTAGTGCAGTTGTGCATTGGCGTAGTTGCATGGGGTAGACTGCTTTGGGGACGAGAGTGTATGCTACAAGGAAGACGGAGATGTCCTTGTTGGCTGAGCGCATTTCTGCGAGGAATTTGTCGAAGAAAGCGAAGTAGCCTCTGTTTGCGGGGATGGCGAATCCGCCACCTTTTTTTTTTTTTTTTTTGATAGTCAGTTTATCTGTGAATCGCAAGTAACCTAGCGTGGGTGTGTGTGGATGTTGGATTACCGTGTATCCAAATAAGGACATTCTTCGCATTAGGATTTCCCACCCAATGCCCCGTAGCGCCATCACCCAGGTCAACGGTCTGCTCTTTGATCCATTTCTTCAAGGTATAGATTTTATATTGTGTCGTTGTCGACGGCAAAATAGCTCTGCTTCTTGTCAGTTTCAAACACCCCGAGAACCACGAAGGGCAGATAGGTGGGCAAAAACGCACTGAATCTGCAAAGGCGAAAATCGCGACACAACCCTCCTAAAAATCGAATACCCAACATGCAACAACAAAGATCTCGCAATCGTCTGCTTGGGATTCAATTTTTGCTTCCTAGCTCGAAACGGGCCCGTTATGATAGCAAAGATCGCTACAACGGGGACCGAGAGAAGCGCAAGGGGTAGATCAAGTCTTTCAGACAATGTCATGCTTGATCTTTGCCTATACACGAGTTTGTTTTTTTCTGTTGACGTCCCATTTTGATAATTGAGGCTGTTTAATTCGTCGTGAGTGGGTTTGTCTGTTTTTCGGGCTGAGCTCATTGTTATTGGCTTTTTGGCTTTTTGTTGTCCCAGGGTTGTTGTTGTTGTTGTTGTTGTTGTTGTTGTTGTTGTTGTTGTTGTTGTTGTTGACGCCCGTGGAATGATTTGTCGAAGTATGCCTTTCCCTAAATTTTGTTCAACGATTATTCCATGGATTGAGTATCGATGTTCCTGGCTTGACCTCATAGGGATGTACGTACCTATTTAAGCCCAATTGGTAAAGTTATCTTCAATATAAAGAGAGGGGAAGATCACCCCTGGGATCACGAATACCAAAAAATGTTGAGGCGTGCCTCGGTACTTTCATGTGCGTATTGGCTTGGTATCAGTGCTCCATTTTAGATGCATATGCGTTGTATTTTAGTGTATTCCTCGTTACGAAGACATATTCAAAGGAAAGGCAGAGTCTACGCATATGATACAATTTAACCACGTTCATATTCATTCTTCCTGGTGTGACTGATCATATACTAAGAATGCGGAATTCTACTATACATGCATGCAACTTGGATCAGTCCCCTACTTCCGTCTACAAGCCCGAGTGCTATAACATAGTTATATGCTCATAATTATCAACACCGTAGAAACTGCCAAATACATTCAAGTAACCTTGAAACAGCACAACACATCACTTCGCGGAAATATACTCAATCCCCTTATCAACCCGCCCGAACATCGCCTTCCAGCTATCCACATAATAACTCCCCTTTGGTCGCCACGGATGCTCCTCCGCCGTCTTCGGCATAATCTTCTGCGCCCTCTCAAAGTACGTTGAGTTCATATTGATAAGTGGCCTGGGTGTCAAAGCTGACGGATCCTCAACTCGGGGTACGGCAACGCCAGCGTTGCGGCGTTTCATGTATTGCAATATACGCATAAACAAGAGCGCAGTGGCATCAGCACCTAAGGTCCAGGATGCGTTGATGTATCCGAGCACATAGCACAGATTCGGCACGTCTTGGAGCATGCATCCGTTCCACAGATATTTCTGGGAGACGTCAATTATCTCACCGTCGACTTTGATGGGGACGCCGCTTGCAACTGAGATTCGTAATCCTGTGGCTGTGATGAGGATGTCTGCTTCTATTTCTTCACCATTGTCGAGCACAATAGTATTGTCTGTCATGGTCTTGACAGACCCGGTTTTGACATCTGCTTTGCCGGAGCGCAAGGCAGTAAAGAAATCGCCATCAGGCGCTAGGCAGAGCCGTTGGTCCCAAGGGTTATATCGCGGAGTGAAGTGAGGGTCCATAGGTAATGCTCCGCGAAGAAGGATTTGCATACGTCGCATAATAACATATCTAGCCAGTCGCGGATATACACGACTTATCTCGTAACTGAACCGCTGCAAGAATATGAAGAACATGCGACTCAGTTTATGACGAAGGAAATTGGGGAGAAAGAAACTGAGCCATCCACCCGTGTTATTCGGAAGTGGGTATATATATGTCGGACTGCGCTGAATCATGGTAACATGTGCTGCTGTTGGTGATAGACTCGGCACAAGAGTGACTGCTGTAGCACCACTGCCGATGATAGCCACTTTTTTGTTTGTATAGTCCAGATTCTCGGGCCAGAATTGTGGATGAATCACTTGTCCCTTAAAATTTTGCAAGCCTGGTATATCGGCGTCCAGAGGCTGATTATAATCATAATAGCCCGTTCCAATGATGAGATTTCGCGTCCGGACATGTTTGGTCTGTCCCTGTACATCAAGAGTCAAAGTCCAAAATTGATCCTCGGATGACCACTCCATCGCCTCCAACCGATGATGAAATCGAATTCGCCGATTAATCCCCGTCTTCTTTATTGACTCTTGCAAATACTGCTTTATATCGCTTCCCTGCACAATCGGGTTGTCCTTGCTCCATGTATTCCACTCAAACCCAAAGGTGTAGAAATCTGAATCGGACCGAATGCCGGGATACTTGAAGAGATCCCATGTGCCTCCAATGTCGCCGCGACCTTCGAAGATTTGGTATGTTGCATTGGGGAGTTTTGTTTGGACGCGGTAGGCGGCGTTCAGGCCGGAGATGCCTGCGCCAATAATGGCGACGTCGATTGTTTCCGCTGTGCCATTTGCGTGGCCGTTCATTTTTCTTCTTCTTCTTCTCTCTCTTCAGTATCAACCTGAAGTTAAATGTGGTGTCGATATGTTGGGATACGTTGGCGAAGGTAGATATAGTATTAGTATGTGAAAATCATGCGGAAACGAAAGGCAAGGGCGACGTCAATATTTATCGCATCATTCTTCGCGATAAATCCATTAACAATTGTAGCCAAATCACATGTACACCTCGGCAGCAAGAACGTCAAAATTAGTTTGATATTTTAACTCCTGCACAATCCGTACTCTGTAGTTGATGGTTTTCCTACTGCATGGTGTATGAAATCATCTGTCGTACAATGGAGTTAATTCGCGGACCAGGGCAAATGAAAATGCGCACCGACGCAAACCCGAAGACACTAGTTTGTTGATCTTTTACTCCAGATGTCGCTAACTTTCGCAATCCATGCCGCGAACGAGATAGTGTCCTCTATTATGTACTCCACCGTGAGGGTCCGACTCCCACATTTTGCTTGTTTGGGGAATTGTGCCTCGGCTTATCTGGGAGTTTCGCGGCTTAGGACCCTGAGCTAGTAGGACGTGCCCCAACGAATTTAATGTGCTTATTATTGCTTGACTAGTCTTACGATAGGTGCTGCTATTTAATATTGTTGCCTACTACCGGTCCGTGTGCAATACTAAGTTACTAACTTCTTGAGTCAACTGATCGCTGACATTTCAGATACCTATTGAGAAAGATTAGCTCCAGATATCATATTCCACATTTTCGATATCTCGGCTCTCATTCGAAAGCCGAATAGTACTAATCTCGTTATAGCAGTTCGTGGCACATAATAACCATGGTCAATTAATTATGCACTGGCCATTCGCGTAGGCAATGATCAGAAGCACTTCAGTTAAAATTTTATTACAGATAAATACATTAGGTATCTAGTCGCAACCTGGTGATTGAAGCACGTCTTTCGGAAAAGCAGCGTTGTGAACCACGCCTCATCATAACAGTCCCATCATCAGCCGAGTCAAAGCCTCATCTTCGGCCTGGAACATATCAAGCGAGTTATGTAATTGTTCGTTCAGCATGGCATTTGTTTGATCAACCTCACCACGAAAGCCGGGTTGAGGGTCCATGAAAAAGTCACCGGCAAATTCAAAGAAGTTGGTAAGATCGCTATATGCATCTGGCGTAGTTTCATTGACTAGTGATGGAGGGAACGAATAGACGGAATGGTCTATATCAGCAGATTGTGCATTTGATGCCGTTCTAGGTTTGACTGCGGCTGCTTGACTGACATCATCTGCCGTTGGAAGGATGTTGGATCGAGTAGAAGGTCGGTTGGTGCCGAGCCGTTTGAGGTTTTTCATGACCTTGCGAAGTCGTCGAGAGTGTCTCCCACGAGTAGATGAACGTTTCAATGCATTCAGGGCTTCAGCGAAACTGTCACGGCAGATGTTCACAAAGTAATCCGGGTAATGAAACATGGCTAGGAAAAGTGTTGCTAGCGCCGAGAACAAGAACCGATCGAATGGCTGCGGGCGTTGAGAATAGATCGCCGAGACATAGCTTGGATTGCTCAGTGCTTGTATCGTGTTTTTGGCATTTGCTACAGCGATGTTGGCGCCTGCAAAATTGTTTCTGATTGACTGAACGCTTAAAAGGTTCTGTTTGTATATAAGTATTCTCATATGATTTGCACGTAGATGTAGGAGGATCCGCGGTGATGCCAGACGCGCATCTCTCATCGTAGGTGTATAGTCACCCTGCAGATCTTCCAAACGAAAATCGGGAGGTATGGATTCCTGCCACTGATGTATCTGAAAGTTCAAAAAGGATTCATTATCAGATGCCACAGCTTTAGTTGTGCTGCCCCAACCGACCATTAAATCCCATATGTTGCCTCCAACTCGGCAATACGATATCATACACTCTAGGTATATGTGATGTTCAGCCTGGTAGAAATTCATTGGTCAGTACGGGACTATCATTTTACCTATCACAGAAAGAACTTACCGGTCGAGGTAGATTCGAATCCATGTCGGAGTCCCGCATGCTAAATGGCAAGCCTGTCTCGAACGAGAATTCCTTGTCAAAAACATATATGCACCAGAAAAGGTTTATCGCCCAAGAGCGCTCCAGATCACCGGGGAAAATGCCTCCAGTTCGTAGCCACGTATCGCATCTATGTAGGCCCATCTGCATGGCACCTCGTGACGCCAAACCAATAGTACGCCATGCCAAGATATCATCATCTCGACAAGAATGATACAAAGACTTTGGTTTAATCAGCGACAAGATCCATGACACCATTCGAGAAGACTTACCACCAATGTCAAGAGGATCAGTTCTTTCATATCGACCTCAGGCACCTGCGTTCGTGTTGTGGCAAACGTATTTTCAGCGCTCGAGGCCAGTATATTTCCTAGTTCGCTTTGGCCAGGGGACTCCGATATCAAAGCCAGAGCAAGTACAAGTTTCAAGACTTCAGTATCGCGCGCCGAAAACCACCAGTCCTCATTCCCGCTTTGAGGCGGGGACATGTGGCCAGCGGCATCATGCGAGTGTTGACTATAGTAGTCGACAATGTACTCTCTTATACTTTTGAGATCCACAACAGGATACATCAAACCAATAGCCTCCTCGTAAACATCGACAAGCCTGAGAGCGTCGGCAGCATCGAGCGATAGCAGGGGATTGTTTCGTGAAATGTTAGTTCTTCTTCTTTGATCCTCCGGCGGTACTGTTGGTGCATATGGACTAGTCGGTGAAGATGGTTGTGCAATTTCCGAGTTTTCTGTTTCGTCCATATCCGGTACGTCATCATTGGGGACATTTAGACCGAATTCACTGCTTGTCGGCCCAACATAGCTAGGAGAAATTGGAGCGCGACTTGCCCAGCGGGAATCAGTAGGCTTGTTTGCCGTAGTTGTCCTTTGAACTTGTCGCTGAGGTGGCTGCGATCTTCGCCGTAATATCCTTAGTTCATTGGACATAAGATCCAGCTGCCTTTGCATAGCTGACATGCGGCTTTCCAATGCTTCCAGCCTCGATAGAGAACTAGAGTTTGGGTTAGTTTCACGTGAACTACAATACTTAGACCAAACACAGGCGTGGATATTTTCGTACTGATTTCTAGGATGACTTTCAGGATAACTTTCTTCGCTTGCAGTTGGCCGGGCCACAGCATATACACAAGAAACGCGATTCGAAGCGCATCGCTTGCACACATCTTCTCCGCTGCATTTTAGTTTTCGGCGTTTGCATTCATTACTATAAAGTGTCAGATGGCTGTTGTGGATCGTTATTTATCAGGAGGATAGTCTAGTTTACCATGCAACTTGGGTGTATTTCCCTCGTTTCCGAGGTTCAAAGTCCGGTGCCTCAAAGTTGGCAGGGCTTCTTTTGTTGTTCTCCGCCATTCGCCGGATTCAACTTTTTGGATTGTTCGAAGTAGGTATTTAGCAGAACATGTCGGAATTCATTTTCTTGCTGAAAGAAGAAAAAAAGGAGAAGAGTTGTCAAAGGAAAGGAAGAGCTGAGCGACAATCGGCAAGTTCAGATAAGCTACGATAAGCTTCTCGGAAGACTACCGAGATCCAACCAATCAGATCCGCGACTAGTATCAGCTTTGAACAGGGGATTTCGGTGTGCGTTCTAGCATAGCGCTGATTGCAGCGTGCTGTTGGGATAGTGAGGCATTGTCCAAGTCAGACGCATGACCATTAGTTACCGCCTGGACTTTCGGAGCTCAACTGTGCGCACTGAGACGGTATAACGGCGAAATACTTCGTAAACGGAAACGACTGCTACGGGGGTGTACGGGCCCCGTGGGGGTTGTACTGGTTTCCAAGCGTTGGGATGGGCTTTGATGAGTGCTTCGAGTCGGATAAACAGGGTAAGAGGAGATGATTCTTTAATTCGGTACTACCGAGATCTATGAGTTGCAAAATAAACTGCCTTCAAGAGTCATATACGGTAAGGGTAGTCCTGTGATTGGCCACAATAAGATAATCAAGCCGCCTTGTATGATTCATATTTTCAGATACCTAGCGGGTAATACTTTGCTGCCACAAATGAGTGGTTTGTACTACATCCATCAAGTATCTCTCCACGGACAAATGACTTACACATCTAACACTCGAACAGAATTCACAGGGTATCACTCAAACATATATACAGTATATTTATTGGCAACGTTGGAAGAAGCCTAAACGGCTTCCCAGTCCATAGCATCGACAATAAAATCCCAATCGGCTTCGGTATCCCCGCCGGTTGTGGTCTCTATCCCCATCTCAGGATTATTGCTGGAAACATGGTCTTGCGCAAGTGCATGTCCTTGTTCCAAGCCGCTGAAAATACCTGTTAATATCCCTTCCAGATCGTAACTCTCTAACGATGCCGTGTCGTCTCTAGAGGAAGCAGCTGATATGTCTTGCTCGTCGTCTTCGGGAGAGTCTGCGGTCTTCCATTGATTTCGAAGTTGTTTTGCTCGTCGTAGTTGATCGCGAACTGACCCGCTTCCTAGCGCAGCGTATAAAGGGCAGGATTTTCGCTCTAATGCCTCTAGGACATTGGCGTGGTATCGATGATTCGAAGACCACCGATCGCTGGAGGTGGCTGAGCTGGTAGTCGGTTTGTATCGCGAAACTGTAATATTCCAAACCGCGAGCAAATGCACAATGGCACGTTCGAGCAAGGCGTAGTACTCGTGAAAATCGATCTTAAACATTATCTCGGCGTAATGAATGTCAGCGGGGGACATATTGTAGCGGGCCGTGGCTAATCGATAGCCCTCCGATAAAAATGGGAGTTTCCATTTTAGTCGCGAAACGATCTTCAAGAAGCGCGCGAGTTCTTGAGCAGAAGAAGGCGACGGTGCAGTTTTGGGGGGTGTTGTGGACTGAGGAGTTGCCCACCGTGACTCGTGGAGGCTTTTCGTGAGCATTTTTTTGTTGACGTCGGAAGTTAGGCGGCACTGGCGGGATTATAAGCGGATCCCATGCGTTTTCGAGCCGCTTTAAAGCAAGAAAAGCCCTAATCCAAGACTCATCATCAAAGAATACATTATGTTTCAACCTTCCTTTCATTTAACTGATTTGTCACGATAATACTAGATTGAGACAATACTCAATAGATAAAAAGGATTTTAATTGATCTGCTGTCCTTGGGATGGTCACTTCAACATACCAGTAGCGATGTTGCTCAGCTCGGAAACTCCTCCGGTAGCACGTCTTCCTTAGATAGGGTTGCCTTCCATGGGATGCCCGCACGCAAAAGTATTTTACATTTGTAAATTTATTATGTCTGATTTGGAAACTAGGTATTTTTAAGCTGCGGTGTTTGCGCGGTAACTTTTCAGTCTGGGATGCCGGTAATGGATGTATAAATATATGCGTACTTCGAAGCACCATAAGCTTTGCATTCTGATTACATCCATGGATATATTCTCTTAGCGACAAAGACCAACAACCTATTTTTCTACAGCGAAAAATGTGAACATAAATAATCCGAGCACTATAGCCTTACCGAATCACATACTTATCACAACATCGAAGGCTCCCGGACTAACTATACCTAGTCCTTTCCCAAGCCACTGTGTCACGGGTTGGTATTCTCTCGACTAACATACTTTGATGTTTTAGGCTTAATCATGTGTCGTCGTTTAAGAACTGGGCGGAAGTACTGATGCGAAAACTGAAGGTGTTGGCTACATATAGAAAGTGGTAGTACTCTTCTCTCAACCTTGGAATATAACCAGTGTATTCACAAAGCAAATGAATTAGGGTTAGGGCCAGGGTTTTAATGAGAGGTGATGTGCGAATAAGATTACAGTCTATGCCGTTGTGGGTTTAATGCGACTGTTACCTACTTTTATTTTGACTGTCGATATTTATTTCTTCCCTCCTCAACCTCTCACCAAATATCACGTATAAAACAAATTGATTATCATATTTTGCCGCTATCATACAGAGAAAAAAAAAGTAATGGCTCGAACTATACAAACTGCCAGAAAGTCCAGAGGAGGACGAGCACCCAGAAAACAACTCTTGGGCAAAGCCTACTTCATAGACACATTTCAAGATCATGCTCAGAAGCCATATACAGTCGTTGGAGGGCTATCACGTTCAATGAATCCAGACATCATCCGAAAATTGAGTTTGCATCTCTATTTTCTCAGTGATGTGGATGCAAATCAACGAGCGGAAATCGGAAACAGTCTTCTCCAGTCCAATGCTATTGCAGGATGGGGAAATGCAAGAAACTATTGGCCGCGAGTAGATGTGTATGCACCCTTGGGCAGTATTGAAGCATGCATTGAGCACCATCGACGTGAAAAGATATATCGGCACCAGGCTGTCGAAGCGATGCGCGCCGGTGTCGCTGCCGAGGCTAGAGATGCGTGTGGACCCGAGATGGACGATGATGATCGTGAAGAGGCGGCACAGGAAGCACTAGGGGCATTACGAGGCCTGGAAGTATACCCGCATATTGTTCCCACATGGTGTTGCTCTTCGAAAATAGGGTTTGATGGCCTACGGCAGTTTGATAAGCGATATCAAAGTTGGATCTTAGTGATACCCGCGGATTGTTACTCGTGGGATGATGTCCTGCAAAAGGGGATCATCCATGTCATGTTTGATCAGGATGTGTCACCTGCTATGGAAACATACATGGATGATACTTGTGAAGAGGAAGAGTTATCCCTTATTGAAAATGATCGTACTGGTTGGATATATATTGAAAAAGTTGATCATGGCCCGCCGGTCCGAATCGAACGCCTTTCTGTGGACAATGATGCGAATGAATTAGCGCTTCGTACCTACAACATGGATCCACAGAGCCCTGACGAAATTAGAAGTCACTTGTTTCATACATGGTCGGATTGGACGGGCGCGTTATGGGATTGTACTTATCGCTTACCCGTCTGCGATCCATGCGACAATGAGGAACCGCATTTAAACTGCGAGTATGAACTGTAAGTTACCAGCCCTAGAAACAACTAGCGAATTGGTTGTAAATGAGGAAATGTCCAATATATCACAATTGACAATTTCATGTTATATAGGAATGACCATTATTTCAATCAAGACGGGCAATGTATAGCCTGTGAGCGGTCCGAACAATATAGACGCCGCAGCAAACGGATATCAAAAAAACGAAAACGGGATGAGATTGCAAACAATAAATAGGTTATCACTATTTAGGTATAATACCTAGCCTACAAGCTAGGCTTTGAACAACAACTTGAAGTGACCAGTTGAGAAGCCATATTCTTGCTTGACGGGACATCAATGGATGGGTTCTCTGTGAAGAAGTCTGCTGGGCGAATGTTGAGTTGGTAGCATTCCACTGGCCTATTTGTACCAAAAGAGTTAGCAATGATTGAGATATAGCGGGAACTTATGAATCTTACATGACTGGCCAATCTTCAACTCTGGGGTTATGAGTTATACCAAAGACACTCCATACCACAACATCTTCATTCGACACACTGTCACCTCGTTTCACAGCATCAGCAACTCCGCCGATCTCGTCTTTGCTCTGTAGGGTGTATTGGCCGCCAGCGTAAAGCTCACCATCGCGGTACTTCGTCACCCATACGTGGTGTTGAGCAAACTGCGCCCGCCTTGCTTGGAGAGAACGCTTGTCGGCAAGTAAAAGCTGCGTCGCCATAGGTGTGAATTTATATCCTATGGGGTTTTTACTGATCGGATTGCGTTTGTCGGTATTAACCATTTTGATAATCCGGTTATGCTGAGGTGCAGCATCAAACCAAGCCGCTCTCTCAACTGGCGTCTTTTGAATCTGGTAGAAGTTTCCTTCTGGATTCGTGACATCATTCATCTCCACGGCATGTGATTCCTCCACGTATACCGTGTTCTTGTGTCCCTCAATAGCAGGATCAATACGGATGCAAAACACGTGTTGATGGTTCTGTGCCAGGACGCCGTTACCGACCACGTTGCCGTACTCGGACTGTTTGCCGGGGTCGATGTTTACCACACTGACAATTCCTGTAGCTCGAGATTCAACTGAGATACCGCCAGCAAGGTCGAATTTGTATGCAAAGATGTACTCGTAGTTGGCGAGTGTGATAATGAATTGTACGACCAATTCGCGGGATCTGGTGACCACGGCGCGTCCAGTGCGCCAGTTGGTGTGCTTCCAGCCGATACCGTTGTCTTGTTCGTGGAGACAGACGACATTCGGGGCGGGTTTGGCGTTGCCTTCGCCGTCTGTCATGACGGCATCAAAGTACTGGAAGCTCTTCGTCAGCCTATACCTTCTAGATTGAGGCATCATAGTTTGACATACCTTGATAACACCTAAGCAATCGCATCCAAGTGACAGATTGTTCGCACAGTTTCCAGCACCTCCATCTCCAAAGTCAAAGGCCTGCTTCCGATGGAACGGGTACCGGGGATCTGCGTATGGTACAGTCTGGCAGATTCATCAGTTATCTTCACACATACACAGGGCAAGGAGATATATACCATCTCGCTCATACTTAATCGATAAAGAACACTCCTTCCATCATACCAAACGTCGTGTATCGTCGCGCCTTCACGCGGATTAAACCCAACACGAAATCTCCACTTCTGCCACTCAACCAACGAATCATCCTGCGACACCTTGAATGAGGGACCATCTGGTTGCAGCACATTCAACTCCTTCAAATCTTTCCTTGTCCCCTTTGGCAACAGCTCTGGTACATACTCAGCCGTCGTACAATGTCCAATAACGTCCTCTCTAAAATCAGCATCCGATGCAGTCAGGGAATCTCCCTTTCCGCCCGTAGCCAATTTTTCGATGCGGACTATTTCGCGATTGTGGTAATCCATGACGGGGATAATAGGGATGGGGTAGGCATAGAAGTTAGAGTCCGGGTTGTTGGAACGCTTGTCCTGGGCGAAGATCAGGCCTTGGAAGTAGCGGTTATCGTCTGTTACGCGATCACGACCGCCGTAAGGCCATGGTTCGATGACAAAATCGAAGCCTTCTGGGAGTTTGAATTTGGATATGGCTTCTTTGAAGAGGGGTGATTCTTGACAGGTTTTGACGAAGATGTCGAACTCGTCGCTATATCCATATTAGTATTTGATTTTACGTTAAATATATTCGGAGCATGTTAAGACAACGTACAGCGTCAAAGGAGCATGATGTTCTTTCCCTACCACAACATGGTTTACATTCTTCTTCAATTCAACATCAACAACGGACTCATGATATTCCGGCTCACGATCCCCACCAACAACATCATATTGACATTTCGCCAATCGTTGGGGACGAGGCGTTGTCGGGCTCAATTTACCCGAATGCTCTAGTTCTAAATACGGAATGAGTTCTGCCTTTGCTGGTTCCTGAAGGTAGATTTCCCGAAAGAAGATGACTTTGTCGGGGTGTGAGTTGACGACAACGTCTCTGGCGATGGTGGTTTCGAGCTCAGAGAGCTGTGAGAGAGGGTGGCTGGACATGGTAAAGTTATGCTATGATAGTTTGAATAAATGATTTGAAGTGTTAAAACAAGGATTCAATTGAAGCCAACTAGTGTCCACAGGTATATATACGTTTGCTGTGATCATTCCTTTGAGGAGGAATGTATCTGTCCACAGATAAGTTGATATCGGAAGTTTCCGAGGTTCCGAGCATGATAATCTGCAGATGTGGTTTCCGGCGTTCCGAGAACATGGGTGAGGACATGGCTAGACTCGGACGCTCGAGAAATTAGTTAATGGCTTCGATAAGCTCCTTATCTCTGAGTATTCATAGATATGAATGTTACTTGGAGCAGAGATAATGAAATGTCCAACGTCTTGTCTGATGGTTTCCGAGCCTTGGAGCACGAAGCAAACCCTAAGACCTAACTCAAATTTAACATCGAGCATGCAGCCGAAGAAACTAAAATGGGCGTGATTCAGAGTCAGCATGCGTGACTTCATGAGAGAGAAAGTGGAATACATGGGCATATATGACATCTACATCGCAAGCACATTTCCCATGTATTTCTTTTCTACTCTTTTATATGGTACTGCCCATTCCGGCAATGATTGACGCATTCGGCGCAACTCCGATGGTTGAGATCACAAAACCAACACCATTTACCTCTGTCTACTCTTTGAATGGCTTCAGAGGAACATAGCATTTGGTCGTTCAAAGACCATCTCCGGATAATTTCATAACCACACGGTGACCCCGGGTTGCCGTATAGGAACTTGGCCTCTGTTGATCACCCCCACTTGGCGAGTAAGTACGGACTCGTTCCGCGAGTCAATAATCCCGCCTGTACGAAGTAGATAAGCCTGGGATTACGGTTGCATTAAGGAGATTGCACATGTCGTTAAATGGTCGGAACTTCCAGTTCTAGGCTAGTGATTTTGTTTTAACGGATGATCAGCTTGTTTGTGGTCCGAATCATATCATGTACCCCGTGGAGAACCCCGATGTGTATACATATCAAGGGATCTTTTTTTACCAACCCGAAATTGAGATTGTCAATATGCCCGAAATTCTTTCCGGCCGTTTGCATGTTCTTGGCTACATGTTCTGCGTTTCAGTCCTCTCATCCAGATGCGTGATACATGGTAGTACATCTCGAACAAGTGCCATATTTCCATGCCGGTCTGTACAACATTCACAACTATGTATTTAGGATTTGATAGGGTTAAATGATCCTTGTAATTCCACTATCATACAATTGACCATAAGGACGGTAGCAGACTTACTGTATGTACTATAACGACGAGTACAAGTCCAATGCATCTTCTGACGCAAGTGGAGGATCGACGGAAAGTCTGACCACCTTCGTACTGGAGACTGGTAACAGTCCCACAGCATCACACTCCACATGTAGACCAAAGGCACGCATATGTACATGTCAGACAATGGTTAGGTACTTGGACATGTGCTCAAGTTTAAATAGTCGCCGTTTCCCCGGATCTGCAGAAAGCTGGGAAAGAATTTCCGAACTCGACATTCATTGCTTCGAGGAGCCTTGTTCAATTCTTTGCGAATACGTAGTTACATAAAACAAACACGCCGTTAAAATGAGCGACAAAATCAGCTCATGGAACGTCGCCCACCGCTTCGAGAAGCGGCAGCTTCTCATCGCCATCAACTGTGCCGCAGCCCTATCAATCCTCATGTTCGGCTACGACCAGGGTTTAATGGGCGGCGTCAACAATTCCAAGAACTACATTGATCTCATGAAATTCGGTTATACCAAAGACGTCGACGGTACTCCAACTCCTATCGTTACCAATAGTCTGCTTCAGGGAGGTATTGTCTCCGTGTATTATTTGGGGACACTCTTCGGTGCGCTCTTGGGAGGATGGGTTGGTGATCGTATTGGGAGAATTAGGTCGATTGCACTGGGAACGATTTGGGGGATTGTGGGGGCTTGTTTGCAGACTTCTGCACAGAACCATAATTGGATGATTTGTGGTAAGTATTGTATACTTTTATTATTTTTATTGGGGGTTGTTGAGAGCCGTCGGCTGATGTGTTGTAGCTCGAGCGGTTAATGGGATTGGTACTGGCATTCTCAATGCTATCATTCCGGTGTGGGCGACGGAAACAAGTGTATGCATGCCTCATGGTGTATATCAATTGTATAAAGCTAACACTAGATATAGGAGCACACTTCTCGAGGACAATTCATCGCCATTGAATTCACCTTGAACATCTTCGGCGTTGTTATTGCTTACTGGATGGAATTGTACGTATCCATCCCTTCCCTACCTACATTTATCCACTGAAAATCATAATAGTGGTCTCTCATTCATCGACGGCGGGAAATCAGCTTTCAGATGGCGCTTCCCCATAGCCTTCCAAATCATCTTCCTCCTCATGCTCTTTGGCATGATCTGGTTCTTCCCCGAATCACCCCGTTGGCTTGTCAAAGTCGGCCGGGAAGACGAAGCTCGATACATCCTCGGTCGTTTGCGTGGCAACACTACGCCAGAAGAACGCGCCAGAGCAGACCTAGAATTTCGCGAAATCTTGCAAACTTCTGAATTAGAAAAGTCGATGACGCATGATCATTCGTATCTGGCGATGCTGTTTGGGTACAAGTCTGGGAAGTTGCATCTTGGGAGAAGGGTGCAGTTGGTTATTTGGTTGCAGATTATGCAGGAATGGACTGGGATTGCGGGAGTTACAGTCTGTATGTTCTTGGTCATACTCTTTTCTTGGTGCATTGAGTTTTTTGCTAATCTTCTCTATAGATGCACCAACTATCTTCTCGATTGCCGGGTTCAATGCACAGAAAAGCCAATGGATCAGTGGCCTCAACAACATATTCTATATGGTATGGCGGCCCTCCTCACGGAATTCGGATCTTGACTTACTAACAGATCTACAGTTCAGTACCTTGATTTGTGTATTCACTTTAGACCGTATCGGCCGAAGATGGACACTTTACTGGGGCTCCATTGCGCAAGCTATCTCCATGTTTCTCGCCGGCGGACTCTCTAGACTTGCCATCAACGCTTCAAACGTAGGGGATGTCTCTAAAGCCTCTTCATACGGAGCGGGTGCAGCGTCTATGATCTTTATTTACACTGCCGCCTTCGGGGCTACTTGGTTGACAGTGCCTTGGCTCTATCCTGCTGAGATCTTCCCGCTCGCAGTTCGTGCTCGTGGTAATGCCTGGGGCGTGGTCGGATGGAGCATCGGAAATGGCTGGTTGGTGAGTACTCCTCTTTCTATTTATCTTACAAGAATGTAGACTGACAGACATCCCACCAGATGCTTGTCTGCCCCGTCATGTTCAACTCAATTGGCGAAAAGACACTCTACATATTTGCTGTCTGCAACATCCTTACTATCCCCATGGTTTGGGCTCTATATCTCGAGAGCAATCAGCGTACGCTTGAAGATATGGATCTTCTTTTTGCGGCCGATACACCATGGAACTGGGATGCTGAAGAGACGTTTGCCCGCCTTAAAGAGGAGAACGGAGATTTCGTACAGGCACCTGACCGCAAGGCGAGCTTGATGGATCCGGAGGCGGCAAAGACGGCACATGAAGAGGTGTCTACGACAGATTCATGATTGCATTGGGTGTGGCCATGGGACTCGTTGACGCTAGGCGATGATGATGCCTTAATGAAACGTCATGATTTGATCTATTATGTGGTTAGGCGAGAATTGCCACGCTGAGGTAGACTAGAGTATCTCTGATTTGCCATCAATGAATAACTAGATTACTGAACATTGAACATTGAATTCACATTGAGTGAGATGGATGAGTTGATAAAGAGTAGTAACCGCTCTCCCGGTGGATTCCGTAACATCGGCCCGATTACATGCGGTATTTAATGGCAGTACGTGACTGTAACCGGTAAGTAACTATACTTGCACTTTGATTGGTTTATCATCATATAGAATACACGGATGACCATACGTGACGATACGCATAGCTTTTGCTTTGACAACTTTCGAACTTGGCCGACTGACGTTGGACCTCCAAAAGACAAAAACACATCCCCATCTCTATCCTCACCCTCCAACCCCAATCAATTGCATCTGGGGTTTGTTTGTTTCTTCTTCCTGTTTGATACTTTGTTTTTCCTCTACACATCCACGCCATGTTCCGCTCAATGCTTCCTGCGCGGAGCGCTCTCCGCACGGTGAGACCTCAGGCCGCCGTTCCTTCCTCCGTCGTTCCTGCTCCCTCCTTGGGCCTGTTTGGTCGTCGCGGATATGCCTCTGAAGCGGAGGAGCATGATCTCGTCATCATTGGAGGTGGTGTTGCTGGATATGTTGCTGCTATCAAGGCCGGACAAGAGGGATTGAAGGTGAGATTTTTCCTTCCTCGACAATCATCGGAAAAACCGAGATTCAACAAACTCAATGGCTATCGACTTACACACATTGCGATAACGATATAGACCGCTTGTATCGAGAAACGTGGAACCCTCGGTGGTACCTGCTTGAACGTCGGATGTATCCCCTCAAAGTCCCTTCTCAACAACTCGCATCTATATCACCAGATCCTCCACGACACGAAAAAGCGCGGTATCGAGGTCGGAGATGTCAAACTCAACTTGGAACAGATGCAAAAGGCCAAAGATACCTCCGTTGAAGGTCTTACAAAGGGTGTCGAGTTTCTCTTGAAGTGCGTTGTTTTCCAGTTATCGGTTTCCCGCGGAATACATACCTGACAGCTATTTGCATAGGAAAAACGGCGTCGACTACGTTAAGGGTACTGGTAGCTTCCTCAACGAGAACGAAGTTAAGGTTAACTTGATGGATGGTGGCGAGCGCGTTCTGCGCGGTAAGAATATTATCATTGCTACTGGATCCGAGTCTACGCCATTCCCCGGTCTTCAGGTCGATGAGGAGAGAATTATCACAAGCACTGGCGCTTTGTAAGTGGGAAATAATTCCAATTGGTTGGTTTGGTGGCGGCTAATGATCGTGTCATTTAAGGTCGCTCAAGGCAGTCCCCAAGAAGATGGTTGTTATCGGTGGTGGTATCATTGGTCTGGAAATGGTATGTATCTATACTCCGCTATGTAGGCTAGGCTAACAATATAGGCCTCTGTCTGGAGCCGATTGGGTTCTGAAGTCACCGTTGTTGAATTCTTGGGTCAGATCGGTGGTCCCGGAATGGACTCTGAGATCTCCAAGGCTGCTCAGAAGATTCTTGCCAAGCAGGTATATTTAACTCGTTCCGTTATTCTTCGTGTCGACACCGCTAATACGAGCATGCTATATAGGGAATCAAGTTCTTGACCAACACCAAGGTCACCAAGGGCGACACCAGCGGATCCACCATCTCCGTCAGCACCGAAGCCGCAAAGGGTGGCAAGGAACAAACTCTCGACGCCGACGTTGTTCTTGTCGCCATCGGTCGACGACCATACACCGACGGTCTCGGACTCGAGAACGTTGGAATTGAGGCTGATGACAAGGGCCGATTGGTCATTGACCAGGAATACCGCACTAAGCTTCCTCACATCCGTGTTATTGGCGGTATGTACCAGCCAACCCTAGGGACAATTTGATCAGACGCGCTGACTGATGTTTATAGATGTTACCTTCGGTCCTATGCTTGCCCACAAGGCTGAGGAAGAGGCCGTTGCTGCTATTGAATACATCACCAAAGGTCACGGTCACGTCAACTACGCTGCCATCCCCAGCGTTATGTACACCCACCCTGAAGTCGCCTGGGTTGGACAGAGCGAGGACGAATTGAAGAAGGCTGGCATCAAGTACAACAAGGGTATGTCAGCCCTTCGCCAGGTGTCTATGTTCAGCTCTAACTGTCAATAGGAACCTTCCCCTTCTCCGCCAACAGCCGTGCCAAGACCAACTTGGATACCGAAGGTTTGGTATGTATACCCTTTTGAACAATAAGATCGTGCCTCCATAATCAATGACAGAAACTAACACCGTATAAAGGTTAAATTCCTTTCCGACGCTGAGACCGACCGCATCCTCGGTGTCCACATCCTTGGCCCCAACGCCGGTGAGATGATTGCCGAAGCCACCTTGGCCATCGAGTAGGTGTTTCCCTCTCCAAGTTCTCTACAACAAAAATACTAACCCTTATTCCACAGATACGGCGCCTCCAGCGAAGATGTCGCCCGCACATGCCACGCTCACCCTACCCTCGCCGAAGCCTTCAAGGAGGCCGCCATGGCCACCTATTCCAAGGCCATCCACTTCTAAACAAGAAACCTCCTACCTTCCATGGAAAGACTAAGCTGATGTCAAGTAAAAGATAGATAATTCCCTGTATTCATTTCCTCATAAACCTCCATTTGCGTCCATTCTTCTCTTCCTTGTTATAATCTTGGCCTTGTCTCGTCCATGATGGTTTGCAATATTTTTGTGTGACAAATTATACTATGTATTACTGTGCTAGTCAACTAGCGAGGGAAATGTGCTTTCCCGATTTTTATGTTTCTGTCTCTCCTATATTTCTGTGTAGAATTCTATGATTTTTTTTTATTTGTTGCAATTCACTTTTGTTTACTTCATAGACAGTATTTTGGATAGACTTTGCGTAGTGCATATATAATAGACTTGATAAAATGAGACCAAACCACCTGCATAAGTTTGATCATATTTTCATAGCCAAGTATGGTAGATTTCCAAATGCCCCCCAAATTAACTTATGTCGAATTGGACTGGTTAATCAGTCAAACTCTTGTACAGATGCGAAGAAGACGTAAACAGTTCTTCAGCATAAGTCATCGTCGGCGCCAGAGGCTTAATCCATTCCGACAAAATAGCGTCGAAGACATCGCAGACCCTGCGAATGGCTTTGTCTTGGTCGTCGCTCCAGGACTCGATGTAAACTATCAACATAATCAGCATACTATTCTCACAGAACAGGGGAAGGGATAAGCATGGGAAAAGGAGGTGTACATTTAACCTTAGGCTCAGTCCCTGACCCCCTCAACGTAAATTTAATATCCTCATCCAGCCAGAGCGTCAACATATGGCTGCCCTGATCAACCGGTAACTCGGGTACATTGTCGGGTGTATCCGAATCATATCCCAATGTCATATCACGCCAGCGCGTAATTGTGAATTTCGTCTTGTGGCCGAATTTTGCGCCCTTTTTCCATTTGTCGTTGCCAGCGCGGATTTTGGCGAATAGATCGGCTGTTGTTTGTGGACTCGGGGAGCGGAAGTAATTGTTGAATGTTTCGTGGTGGCCGTACTTTTTGAATAGCTCATTTAATTTATCGAACGGTGTTAGACCTTGTTTCCGCCAGTGGGCTTCGGCGAGGAGGAAGATTGCTGCGGCCGTTAATCCGTCTTTGTCATAGCATTTTGTGCCGGAGAACATGTATCCGATTGCCTCCTCGAAGGCGAAGGGGACAATGTAGCCTTCTTTCTCTTCGAGGTCGCGCGCGATACGGCCCATCCATTTGAACCCCGTCAAAGTTTCGCGGTAGTTGATGCCGTGCGCGGCACACATTTTGGAGAGCATTGTTGTGGAGACGGTGGTGTTGAGCATGTAGTATCCCTTTTTGGGGCAGGGTTTGATATTTTCGATTATGTGGGCGGCGAGGAGGACGCCCATTTGGTTGCCTGTGAAGGTGTACCAGGATCTGCGTCTGTTTGTTTGCCAAAGTTAGAAGAATTAGTGATGAATGGAAATAGAGCGAATGCATCAAACTCACTCAGGGATAATCTGAGCTGCCGCAAACCGATCAGCGTCAGGATCATTGGCAATCAGTAAATCTCGGCTATTTGCCTCGGCAGTCATCATAGCAAGATCGAGAGCATGATTTTCTTCAGGATTGGGAAAGGGGACAGTGGGAAAGTTTGGATCGGGCTCTAACTGTTTGTCGACACAAATCATTTGGGTCCCAATACCGATTTGATGTAAGAGGTGCGGTAGAAAATTGCCTCCCGTGCCGTGTAGAGGTGTATAACAGAATTGTGTTGGGAGAAGGACTTGCGGCACGGTGGATCTCTATAATGGGCATCAGCAGTCGAGTCAAGCCGAAAGAAAGGAGGTATGATATGTCAACGGCTTACAGCGTAATTGGCAACAGCAGTAACCCATTTAGGGGTGAGGTCCATATAGGTAGATCTGCCGAATTCATTTTCAGTCCCTGTCCTCCAGGCACATTCCCATGGTACTAGATTTTCCTGGATGTGTTGCGATATCTCGGCGTCCCAGGGTGTATTCACTTGGACGCCCCCTTGGAGGTAGCTAATAATTCCAAATTAGTAGGTGAGTGGTATAAGTCGAGAGGAAGAGGCTGCTAACACTTTATATCCATTATCCTTGGCAGGATTCTGCATAGAAAAGTTAGCTTACTACTCGCGCCCAAGGGAATTTTCGATGCTTACATGACTAGCAGTAATCATAACGCCAGCAGCAGCCCCCGTATGGCCAGTAGCCCATGCTACTAACGGAGTAGGAACGATGGGTCCAAGCCATTGAACTTTAAACCCCATGGCAAGCATGGCATTGGCAACGAGGACTGCAAATCTGGCCGAATTGTGTCGCGCATCAGCGCCAATTACGATACCATTTTCAATGGCACGCTTTTCGTCACGCGCTTTGAGGAATTTTGCTAATCCCTGCGAAGCCTGGATGACAGTGAGACAGTTCATGAATGCAAATCCAGCTCGCATTTCGCCGCGGAGACCGGCGGTGCCGAATTGGATTCCTTTATATCGTCAGAATTGGAATGCATGCGTAGTGGTAGTTGCACTAACGGTTCCTGAGACACTTTTCCAACTCAGCTTCATTGTTGGTTTCCTTGAAGTTTCTGATTTCGTTCAATGTCTTATCATCCTGTTAAACGAGTGAGTAAACATATCTTGAATGATGCAAATGGATGTCTTTCTTACCTGGTCCCATTCCAGCCACTGGTTTGTCAATTGCGAAAGTGGCACCTGTGTTTGAGACTGTCAGTCTTGGGTAATTCTTGAGCAACTCCCGACCAGAAAATCAGACTGGAAACAGCACCTCTGTAAACGACATTTTGTTTTCCTAGTATTTTTAGTTTTGTACTTTCTTGTCTGTCTGAGCAGAGAAGAAAGAGGGAACAATTGAGGTTGATCATCCAAGTCAAACGAGGGACAACATCCTTAACTTATCGATAAGGGACTCTATCCATGCCTGAGGCATCAAGGCATGCTCCCACCAATCTCTTTCAGTTCGCGCAATTGAGCCTCAGTATCATCCATGAATCACTCTATGTTGATGCTGGGTTTTCCGGATAAGGGATTGCCCCAGATCCAAAGTGGACAGGATAGAATACGTCTCATCACATCGCTTCAAATGCGAGAGAACTGCCAAGGTTAAAGGTCCCAAGATAACTACTATATCATACGTACTGGGGTAGTGTTCTCGTACTTACTACTCTACTCGTATTGACATAGTTATCACAAACACAGAATGGTGAGTCACGCCCAGTGTCATTAACCATGCTGCAATTTGCTAGAGATTCAGAGAATGATGTTACATCCAGTAGTTAACTAGTCTGGTGTTGGTGCCTTACTAAAGCGTTGTCTTAGCCGCTCCTTCTTTTGGATTGCGTCAATTCAACCTTCTTATCACCACCGCTGGTTTTTGTTTCTTATTCTGCTGCCTATTTCTTCTTTTATCTACATATGCAACTACCAGCACTAGCGCTTGTTTATTCGTCCATCAACTGGGAAATATTCCTCCAGAATCACCGCTCAATCGCTCGTTTATTGTTCTGCCTACGTCGTTCCCATCCTCCCTACAGCCATTGACGATCGACTCAAGAACAAAGACCGCACTTATATCCCATCATCCTACTCGAGTGTTACTGGTGTATTTATATGCTCAATGTCGATTTAAGAGTTGCCCCGCAATTGATGGACTCCTGAGTCTTGATTTTGAAGAGTATAAGTAGGGGAGCAGTTAACTGCAGAAGAGCAATATTCAGCTTATTTGAATTTACTTCCCATCATCTCCTCTCAAGGAAAAAGACACTCTACAATATGGAAACTCTCCTATTTACAGGAGAGCAAAACAGCTCGACCCTTTCCAACTATGGAGACATCAATTCCTTTGGCCCTGCAGCAGAAACAGCCTTTGATTTCACGCTTCTCTTCGAAGATACCATGTTCAGCATGATCCCATCGGCCCTACTCCTTCTTGTTATGCCATATCGCATATTCACCTTGCGCAGCAAGCGTCCAAAAGTTGCCCGAGGAGGCTTCTTATATGATAGCAAACTGCTCTTCATGGTGGTATTTGCTGCAATAAACCTAGTTTTACTTGCAATGCATGCTCTTAGTACATCGGAACGCACCAAAGTCACCATTGCCGCTGCAACCTTGACGTTTGTTTGCACGGTGGGTCTTTCTGTGCTATCGCATTTGGAACACATTCGATCCATCAGGCCGTCCGCGATACTAAACGGGTATCTGCTATTAACTCTCATCTTTGATATTGCACGCTTGCGCACACTGTTTACCACCAATGCAAGTCGATCTATCGCTGGATGTTTTGCAAGCATGGTCGGCGTCAAGGTTATGGTACTGCTTGCAGAGGCAACAGAAAAACGAGGCATATTACTAGAACCGTATCAAAACCTGTCCCCCGAAGAGACAAGTGGGATATACAGCAGATCTCTCTTCTTCTGGCTGAACTGGCTTATGACGACTGGCTTCCGTCGCCTTTTGCAAAATGATGACCTGTACCCTATTGATCGTGAGATGTCCTCCAGGGTCCTTCGAGACCGAATGCAGCAGGCATGGAACACTTCGCCCAAAGAAGGCTCGAGAGCTCTCTTCTGGGCGGTATTAAGAGCAAATTTCAGACCGTTTCTCGTTTGCATTCTCCCACGAGTATCGCAAAGCGTCTTCCGTTATGCGCAACCATTCTTGTTGTCCCGGACAATATCTTTTGCCAGTGACCTGTCCCAATCTGAAGATATAGGCTGGGCCCTGACAGGTGCCTTCTTTTTCGTTCTTCTTGGGTTGGCATTATCGAATGGGTGGTACTACCATATGACTTACCGTTTGATAACCAGCGTCCGTGGTAGCCTGATTAGCATCATATATGCCAAAACCGTCGATCTCAATATTACGGCTCTCGATGACTCGGTCGCCGTTACTCTCATGTCCAGTGACTCCCAGGCTGTCTGCAATGGGTTTCTGCTAATTCACGAATTCTGGGCCGTGCCGATGGAATTGACAGTTGCAATTTACTTACTTTCTCGCCAACTCGGAATTGCATGCCTTGCTCCCGTAATCGTTGCTCTCGTTTCGGCTGTCGGAATCCTAGCTATTGCCAATCTCATGGGCCAGGCACAAAAGAGATGGATGAAAAGTATCCAGATTCGCGTTGATGTAACGGCTACGATGCTGGCGTCAATGAAGTCGGTGAAAATGCTGGGGTTCACTGACTGGTTGGGCGAAATGGTTCAGGGGCTTAGAGTTACCGAGCTTTTGGTGGCAGGTTTATTTCGCAAGTTGCTTATGGTACGCGTCTTCTTGGGTAATCTTCTACAAGTCCTAGCTCCATTCTCCACACTTGCTTTCTACACGATTGTGATAGTTTCTCAAGGCCGCGTTCTTGATGCCGAGACTGCGTATACGGTTTTGACATTGATTTCTCTGCTCAGTTCGCCTATGAACGAACTGGTTCGTGCCATTCCCATGATGAATGCGGCGATGGCGTCTCTCAACCGTATTCAAGGTTACCTTGGATCTGACGAGCGAAGAGATAACCGATTGTGTCTCGAGGAAACGACCACTTCCGCTTCAATTGATCCGCCATTAGAGGAAGAAGGTATACAGTTGCAGAGTCGTACTACAGCCGCTTATAAACGGTATTCCGAACCGATAGTCGCACGAGACGCTAGTTTCTCATGGACCAATGATGAGAAGCCTGTTGTACGTGACGTCAATTTCAGTGTCTCTACTGGTCAATTGTGTATGGTGATTGGTCCTGTTGGGTGTGGCAAGAGTACGCTTTTGAAGGGCATCCTCGGAGAGACACTATCCTCAAAGGGCTTCCTGTATACTAACTTTGAGGAATGTGCGTTTGTTGACCAAACTCCATGGATTCGCAATGCGACTTTGCGAGATAATATTATTGGTCTCTCCGAATTTGACGAAGAGTGGTATAGAACTGTGGTAAGGGGGTGTGCCCTGGACCAGGATGTTTCTATATTGCCAAATGGCCATTGTAAGTGAAAGCTGAATAGTCCGAACTGTATGAAACGCATTACTAATCGATAAATTCTAGTCACCAAAGTTGGAACGTCTGGTATTTCCCTCTCAGGTGGCCAGAAACAACGCTTAGCTCTTGCTCGTGCCGTATATGCCCGCAAAACCGTTGTTCTTCTCGACGATATTTTCTCTGGGCTTGATGCCGATACAGAGGAACGCATATTTACACGTCTGTTCTCCCAGCAGGGTCTGTTCCGAAGATTGGGCACCACTGTATTACTGGTCACACATGCCGTGCATAGGCTATCATATGCAGATAATGTTATAGCTATGACAGCTGACGGCTCGATTGCTGAACAAGGAACTTTCGAACAGCTCAAAGCATCTGAAGGTTATGTTGCAATGTTAGAAGCAGACTACAAGGCTGAGACGTCGAAGGAAGACGATATTGAGAAAAAAAAACCAGCAAATGCAGTTTATGCGACCCTCATCGAAGAGGAGGACGAAAAACTGGATCAGGAAGAGAACACCGAATTGCATATCGCCCAAGAGGATCTCACTCGCCAAAGCGGTGATTTGTCGCTTTATTGGTATTATTTGAGCTCCGTCCACTGGGCATCGTCGGCGCTCTGGGCCACATTATATATCCTGTATGGAGTAGCAACCAAGCTCGGCGAGTATGTCGTTAATCTTTGGTCAGAAGCCGCTGAGAAAAAAGGTAATGGCGTTAATGGCTTATACTTGGGAGTTTACGGCATGCTGATGATGAGTACAATGATTTGTCTTGTGGGCGGTGGTTATCATTATATCTTATATTTTGCGCCCAGAAGTGCCAAAACTTTACATGCGCGGCTTTTGACCGCGGTCTTGAATGCGCCTCTCTCATTCTTTACATCGGTGGATATAGGCACGACAACGAATAGGTAAGTGCATCATCACACTTGTATTACTGTGAACCGTATGCGGTTCGTTCAATTCTTCGTTTTTAGTATTTTAACATGGTCATGGTACAGGTTCAGTCAAGACATGACGTTGATAGATAACGATCTTCCATATGCTATGATTGATTTTCTTCTCTCACTTTCCAGTGGTGTCATGTCTGCCATTCTAATGTGTATTTCTGCCCGTTATTTTGCCGCCACGATGCCGCCTGTCTTCCTTTTATTGTGGGTGCTACAGAAGTTCTACCTTCGAACATCACGCCAAATGCGTCTACTCGACCTGGAAGCCAAATCACCACTCTTCTCTCAATTCCTTGAGAGTCTCTCCGGTCTAGTGACAATCCGCGCCTTTGGCTGGTCTTCCAAATTCGAAGAACAGAACCTAGTCTTACTGGATGCATCTCAAAAGCCATTCTACTTGCTTTATTGTATTCAACGGTGGCTTGGGTTGACCCTTGATCTGACAGTCACCGGTCTGGGAGTAATTCTAATGGTCATGATTGTCAAACTGCGCAGTCAAGTTGGTGCTAGCTATGTTGGCTTAGCCATTCTGAATGTTATTACTTTCAGCCAATCTCTGTCGATGATCATTCGCAATTGGACGGACCTTGAGACGTCTATTGGTGCTATTGCTCGAATACGTGAGTTCGTTACAACTACAGAAAATGAGAATCGTCCGCACGAGGTTTTGCCATTGCCTGATGGTGGTAGCGACGGTACCTCTCGACCATGGCCTCCGACTGGAGCAATAGACTTCCATAATGTTTCCGCGGCATACAACAAAGGCGGAAATAAGAAGCTGGTAATCCGGAATCTGTCGCTCTCCATTCGTGCTGGTGAGAAAATTGGAATATGTGGACGAAGTGGAAGCGGGAAAAGTTCCTTGTTGGCAACATTGTTCCGCATGCTCGAGGTTGAACCAGGAAGCTTCATAACCATTGACGGCGTTGATATCACACATGTACCTCGCCAGAAACTACGTGCAGCTCTAAACGCAATCCCGCAAGAACCATTCCTTACACGTGGTACTGTGCGGGTAAATGCAGATCCATTAGGCACACATAGCACTGAAGAAATTGAAGATGCCCTCCGCAGCGTCGAACTGTGGGACCTTGTTCAAGAAAAGGGTGGCATTGAAGCTGACCTAGATGCGAACTTCTTCTCTCACGGTCAACGCCAGCTGTTTTCGTTAGCCCGAGCCCTCCTTCGCGGCAGCAAAATTATCGTCCTAGACGAAGTCACCAGCAACGTAGACGTTGTCTCAGACGCATTGATGCAGCGCGTCATTCGCGAAAAGTTCAGTGATTGCACGATCCTCGCGGTTGCGCATCGATTGGAAACGATTATGGATTTTGATAGAGTGGCGCTTATGCAGGAAGGGGAACTTGTCGAGTTGGATTCGCCGCAGAAGTTGTTGATAACGGATAGTGCGTTTAGGGAGCTTTATGAGTCGAGGGGCTCGAGTAATTGAGAGCTCAAACCGATGTGAAGAACAATATGAGCTTTGGATGAGTTCTAGATAGGGTACCTTTTTAAGTTGGATGTTTATTTGAAGGAAGACCGCTTCAGTTTAATACCTCGTGATTAGAAAGCATTTCCATAGGATGTAGTTACTTGTTTTTGCTTCGGTGGAATGATACGCAAACGAAATTCATCGCCGGGGGTCATTGAAGAGCCACCTGGAAACGTCCCAACACCGCCACCCTAAGACAACACTGGCACTGTCAGGGCAATATTCGTAGTACAGGGCATAAGACGGGCTTATCTTACACAAGTCACATAACTTAGTTACAAGCTTTATTAGTTATTAGAATCAATAGTTATAACTCAGAATCACACTTCAACTATGAATAGGCTCCGGTCCACCACACGAAGCCATTGCGCCACAACAAAGCCCCAATCAGCCCGCCCACTACCATTGAAAATGATAGAGGAATGCGCCTATACTATCCCGAAAATGGATTCAATTGAGGATCTATCGTTTTTCATATTGTTCAATTCGACTTTCGATTCTTCGAGAATCGAAACTTATTCGTATACGTAGTTATAGGGAGGGATTTTACGGATGAGATCTCATGTGACCTCAGGTGGCACGTGATCTTAAAAAGATTGGTGCCAAGAACCCTACCGTAATTTCCCCAAAGGGCATCGACAGGAGTCTGCTTTTTGTTCTCTTTGTTTTTTCAACGCCCTCCCTGCCCGATTCACAAGCGTCAATTTCCGCTTTCCTATTGTACCGTAGTAGATAACTAGTCACTCGCTTATCAACCAACTAGTGCACGTACGTGAGCTCACCACATATTGGACTCGGGTTATCGACACATCTCAGCTACTCCTGCTTTCAAGCCCGGACCCAAATTGCGCAGTTCAGAGTTTCTCCCCTGCCTGAATGAATACGAAGTGTACGAACGCCTTGTCTCTTTATCATAGAGCAATTTTACGTTATTTCCAGGGTCCAACTATGCCTGCTCGGAAATACGAAGCCAACGAATGATCCTTCGGGCCAGATATACGTAAGTTAGTCCTATTTCTTTGCTGGAATTCTATGACATATGTATGATAAAGTTTATTAACTAACTTAACTAACTAGTTAAATAACTACGGAGTAATGTATATGGAAGTACGTGGTATACACACTAGAATCTTACGAAGCGCTTAAGATAATCTATAATGAGATTGTTAATTAGGTCTTAAGATGATGTATGTTCTCGCACTATAAAATCTATGGTATACCTCTTCAAGGACATCCTTAAATATTACAGAACATCACTACCCCCAGACCCAGGTACAAAGGCACTTGCCCTAGATATCTGGCTATCATCGCAGTTAAAACAGCGACAGTCGTAAAAATGCGAAAACAATTGGTCTATGAGCTTTGTTTTGGTAAATACGAGCGGGTTGTAAGAGCGTGGGAACGAGAGAAATTTTTGCCGACGAGTGGGCCGCAAGCTTGTACGACCCAGGAAGAGCCTCGCTCAAAACCCGCGTTCCTGACATGGGCCAACGCCACAAGCTATATCCCACCGTGTAGCTTGCAGCGCTCCTGAGCGTGCTCGTATACCGGAACCTCCTTGCCCCTATTGACTGGCTGTGCTCGGGTTTAACCTTCGTTGGCGCTGGGTACGGCCCCGGCCGGCCGACGCCACGATGGATTTGTCGAATCCCGGCCCAATAATGCAATCGCTTAGACGAACGTTTATCCGTCCCATAATTTGGACTCTGTACTGTTCTATCGGAATTGACTTGGCGTGGGCCGGTGTGACTATCATGTGTAGTATAAGTTAGTTGGACACCCTCTGCACTCTGGCCTGGTATGGCCAGGCCTGCATCCGGACCCTAATCCAGGTACCATCAACACCGCTTCACTCGTTCAGCGGGCATTCTTTCTGCCGCGAAGGGTTTCAAGAGCCCTTACTCTCGTTTTTGATATACATTCGCTTGGGCTTCAACTTCAGTGACATTCACTATGAAGTTCGCGCTTCTTGCATCATGCCTTGTCGGGGCTTCACTCGGTTTCCAACAGAATGTCCGAGATGATTCCCTGGTAGCGAGAGGCAATGGAGCCACTCCTTATGTCATTGTCCAGACTATAACGGACTGGGTATGCACTACCTATACCACTACCATTACGGGTCTGGCAAGCGGTAAGTCTCGACGATAGCTTTCTAGGCGGTGTTTTGGATCATGCATTGAATTAACATGTTCAATTAGCAACAACTTCCCACGGAGCCCCTACCCCGATAGTTACTGTATTCCCATCACCGGGCACATATACCATCCCAGCTTCTACTGTCACTGTGACAGCACCAACAACAGTCGCTGCTGCCCAAACCACCTCTTTGGCTCCAGGACCTCACACAGTTGGAGGTGTCACGACTGTCGTACCCTCGCCTACTACAATCACTGTTCCCTATGCCAGCGTTGTAACAACACAAGGCACCGTAACGACCACCATCGTTTCTACGGTCTACACTTGCCCAGCAGCTGGCACCTACACCATTGGTGCAACAACTGTCACTGTGCCCGAGACAACAGTCTACGTTTACCCGACGTCGACCTGTTACTATCCAGGCACCTATACACACCCAGAGGAGACCGTCACAATCACCAAGACCTCGGATGTGTACGTCTGTCCCTACACTACTTCGACACCTTCATCCGTGCCGGCAACAGTGACGACAACCACGTCCAGTGTCTCGTCGACCTCTACAAGTTCAACTTCGATTTCCCAATCGACAACCAGCCCTACCTCTCAGGGTTCGTCTCCCACTTCCTCAACACCCAGCTCTTCCGGATCAAGCCCCAGCTCTCAGGGTACGTCTCCCACTTCCTCAGCCCCGAGCTCTTCCGGATCAAGCTCGTCCTCCACGCCTGTGACTTCTACCAGGAAAACCAAGTCATGCTCTTCGTCACACAAGCCATCCTCCACGCCTGTGACTTCTACCAGGAAAACCAAGTCATGCTCTTCGTCACATAAGCCATCCTCCACGCCTGTGACTTCTACCAAACACACCAAGTCATGTTCTTCAACACACAAGCCATCCTCCACGCCTGTGACGACTTCCACCAGGAAAACCAAGTCATGTTCTCGAACCCCATCGAGGTCTGCCACCCCAAGCTCCAGTGCCGTCCCCAGCTCCAGCTTCGTCCCGAGCTCCAGCGCTATCCCCAGCTCCAGTGCTGTCCCAAGCTCTAGCGTCGTCCCGAGCTCCAGCGCCATCCCCAGCTCCAGTGCTGTCCCAAGCTCTAGCGTCGTCCCGAGCTCCAGCGCCATCCCCAGCTCCAGTGCTGTCCCAAGCTCTAGCGTCGTCCCGAGCTCCAGCGCCATCCCCAGCTCCAGTGCTGTCCCAAGCTCTAGCGTCGTCCCGAGCTCCAGCGCCATCCCCAGCTCCAGCGCCATCCCCAGCTCCAGTGCCATCCCCAGCTCCAGTGCTGTCCCAAGCTCTAGCGTCGTCCCGAGCTCCAGCGCTGTCCCCAGCTCTAGCGTCGTCCCCAGCTCCAGTGCTGTCCCAAGCTCTAGCGTTGTTCCCAGCTCCAGCGCTGTCCCAAGCTCCAGCGTCGTCCCGAGCACCAGTGCCGTGCCCAGCTCCAGCGTGCCAACTCCCACGCCTAGCTCATCAGTTCCTGTGACGAGCAGCACTCCCACAACAACCCCATCAACCACAAGCCCTACCACAAGCCCTACCACAAGCGCCGCCCCAACTCCCACCACCCCTATAGCTTGCGGAGGCGGCACGGCTTATGGATACGCAACAAGCCCCGGCAGCTCGGATACCACCTTCAGATCTCTGGGCATTGGTAACAACTGGGGCTGGGTGCTGTCCGGACCACTTCCGATCAGCGGCAACCTCTACTTGGGTGCTGGAAACAATGACATATCCAAGGCCACTCTCGTGGGCACTTTCACTATTGTCCGCAGTGGAACCAAGTTTACCGTCACCTATCTCCTCAACAACCCGGCCTACAATCTCCAGGAAGTTCACTTCTTTTATGGCTCCACATACCCCAAGCATGTCGCCCCTGGACAGTTCCCCTATGGCAAGACTTTGTCAGGCACTCAAACAACGTACAGTTTCCAAGTTCCGTACTCTGCAGAGGACGATACCTTTATCGTCCACGCAGCAATTGGCGCTACTTGCTAAACGTGATGTGATGAGGTTATTATATTGATTTTTATTTCCGTATTATAATTACTATGTTGTCTCTTCCACGTTCTTTGCCTTATTATGTAATATCTTCTTTAAATACAAGCTTAACTTCTTCATCGACTTTTAAAAAAAAAGTCTTTATGATTATCATTCCAGGGCAAAAGTAGACGATTTTGATCGGTGAACATCATCTTCCTATCAATTACCTGGATAGATCGATCCCTGGACCCGTAGTTAGTTATACGTGTTCATTCTTGCCCCCCCTGGTGTTTGTCATCGAGGGTGCGGTCTCCTCCTCGGTGTGGCGCAAGGATTTCCTAATTCAGAAACTCGAGTTTGCCTACCTAGGTAACTGACTGTATCAACATTTGAATCAGTTTTCCAAAGGATTTCAAATTCATCACTATCTGCCCTTTTTCTTAATCTACACCAGCTCCTCACTCACCTTTCGACATGTAGTGTTGAGTAGAGAAGAATTTTGAGTGAAACCGTTGAAAATGGCCATGTTGTTCACGGGAATTTCTTCAAATATATAGTTAGATATATATATCATCAATTGATGAGCCTTGATCTGACTATATCCAAGAACTGGGTCAATTAATACCCGCTAATGCTCTTCAAACGCTTCACGGGTTCAAAGTTCACACTACCCGGGCTTCAAATGGTACAACTATGACATCGAGGACCCCAAGAGAATAGATGGGTTGCGTGTTCGCGGTTCTCGGTTTATATAATTCGTATATGACGGATGGACAATGGCAAACCACTTAATATTAATTCGGTTGACAGGGAGGGAAGACAGGGTTATCTACATCATCATTGATATCAACTTTGATTTTTGCCTGTGGTTTGCTACATTATGAAAAGCCTCCAGGGCTTCCGGTCCACAAGGAGAGCGCGATGGTTTTCAACCCCTCTTTCAGGACAAACGCGCATGCAACCAAGTCGATTGAAAGGTCCACAATTAGTGATGAGTAGCAAAGACACCTTCCCGAGCAATCGACTTCCTACACTCCTCCATTATCTTCGCTTGCTTCGCAACATCGGCCAGACGCGAAATCACTTCCTTGTTACCATCCACAAACGTGAAGATGGCATATGGAATCTCGACTTCGCGGCAGAACTCTTTGATGAGTTTTTGGGTTTCTCGAAGATTGTGACGAGGGATACGTGGAAACAAATGATGGATCGCTTGGAATTGGAGACCGCCGTGGAAAAAGTCCAACCAAGTAGGACAGTCAACGTCCATGGTTGTGCGGAGCATTTTCTGAGGGAAAGACTCGGTTACTCCCAGATCAGCAGTCGACATGGCGAAATGAGAGAGTGTGATTTGCACATGAAGCGGAGAAGTGACCATATGCGATATGAGAAGGTAGCCAATTCGAGTCGACCAATTTGGAAGCGTGCAGTACAAAATTCCATATCCAAACCAGGTCCAAAAGAAGCAAACTCCAACAATCTCATAAAATCTATGCCACCAGGCTGGGCCCTTTCTCGGGCCTCTCCCCATGACAAGATGCACGTAACTCAATGCATACAGATTGAACCGAGCAAAGAGCATGATGGGGTAGTACAGATAGTTTTGAACTTGCAAGCAGATCTTGGCGACAAAGTCATATTTCATGACTATTCCATAATATGAGGTGCGAAGATTGGTTAGGAAGCGGTGTGAGATTGCGAAGAATGGCAAATGTTGAATATCTGGGTCATGCTCGGGGGCATTGGTCACGATATGATGAACGTTATGGTTGTGTTTCCACCAGCATAAACTCAATCCGCCGATGTAGCTAGCAATGGTCATGCCAATGGTTGTGTCCACCTGGAAATTGTGGGTAATGCCCATATGACCGGCATCATGCACTGTGAAGACGAGTTGATGCCACAAACATCCGAGGAAAACTGCAGATAGCATGTACCAGCCCCATTGCAGGAAGGTATAACTCAATGCAGCAAACAGAAAATATCGACAACATTCCCTGAAATATCCCCAGTAGTTGCAGTTGTAAAGGCCTTGGGCGGCAATTCTCTGGTCCAGTTCACGGTATTTCTGAACGATATATTCTTGGGAAGCGGCATCAACAGCGGGATATTTGGCAGTATCCAAGGCAATTTCTTGCTGTGTCCGGGCATCCAGGAACGAAAAATGTGATTCTGACTTTTCATCATGTGATGACACAGGTGAAGCGGACGATGCTACACTTGATACTGAGTTTCTCCTCCGCAGGCCGGTTTTCTCATCAATTGGTTCGTCAAAGATGGGGGAAGAACAGCGTGAGCTGGCGTCGCTAGAGTCATCTAACCTAGCCGCTTCATCCTTATTGTACAGACGAAACTCTCCGCCTTGGATTGGAGGGAGGAAATTGGTCCATCGTCCTTGTATACGTCCGATCTGGTATGCGAGCATGCGTTGGCGGGCTTCTACCGAGTGTAGACTGTGTGTCGAGTCATTGTCAGTACGAATTAACGATAAAGTTTCTTCAAAGAAAGGGGTGAGACGTGCACATTGATTTCGTCCGTGGCATCGCGACCAACCATGTGCTTGATTGAGATCTGCCCACCAGGATGGTATTGCAACCACGAATCTGTTTTCAAAACTTTTCCATCATATATCACAATGTGTCGACCTTGGGCAATCAGTCCTTCGATCTCTCGCCGCGAGAGAATTCGTTGTTTACGGTCGACGACGGATCGTTTAGAGTCGGCCATGGCGGGGGTGAATGTCCGGTCGTCGACAATTCCAAAACTCGACAATATGTCTTATATGCAATGACTCATTGTATTCACAACGTCGCAGTATGACTGAATTGAATATTTTGTCGTCTGTTGTCGTCTGTTGTTGTTTATGAAGTATTGAAAGCAGGAGGAGAAACCAGATGGCCGGGGGGAGCGGCACGTGTGGGGACTGGGTGGAGTCCGCGAGGTACCGTAGGCTTCCTCATTTTAATGATTTTATACGATCCGTGATCATACGATAAGACCTCTTCACAAATCATTCGAGCAAGCATGCTAAGAGTTCTACGTATGAGACGTCCTTTTTCTATTCGCACGAGTGGATTGACCAGGAGTTGGATAGCCTCCAACTTCGGAATACCGAGGTTGATTCCATATCGTGGCAAGTGGAATCCCACTCGCAACAGGATGTCTCCGGATCAACACCTCTTCTAGATCCGCATATCCTGTGTGGTTGGTTGACATGCATACAAACAATTACCCTATACAGAATACCATAGTTCACTCATCACCTATGGGCTATTAACCTATATACTCGTAGTAGGCTTCTTCTTACTACGTATATATGTATGGGATGGCAGTGAAACCTGTGGCGTAGGGTTCCTGTGGCTTTACGATGACAGACAGTTGGTGGCTGTGCTAAGTGCGATTGATATGGGGCTAAATCCCAATATTACAGGGCGTTTCAGCTGAGCTTAATCCATACACATACTGTGTATAATCATACGCGTCGAGATGAAGGCATTACTTCCACGATTCCCTCGTTTTCCCCTACGAATTCAAACTTGGAGAGAATCAAAGCCTTATCGCAATGCTACGATCAAATTCCGCCCCGAATGTTCCTCTGCAGCCCTTTCTAGCATGGCATCCACGGGATTGATCTGTTACGGAGAACGAGAGACACGTTACCAGCTTGTCTGTCCTCTCGGAACTCAGATACCGCTCAAAAGTCCCGACGTATGGCTTGCGCTAGATGATTCTCGAAATGTTGAATACGTTATCAAACGTCCCCCTGGAGATGGTAACGATGCTCTTGATGGTCCTCGAAGCATTCACAGATTCGGAAAACACAAAAATAGCTAGTAAGTTTAGGTATTTCAACCCTCTTACAAAGGCTAACCAAGAACAGAATTGAGTTTACGTACGTGAGATCTATACGCATCATATGCAAAATACAAGCGCAAAGCATATTATCTGCGAAGAACCTGGAATGCCAAAAGAAAATGACGCTGTATGTTTCCGAAACTCCCATCCCTTAAATGCTATACATATCCCACTACCTAGATTCATTCCTGTGCGGATAGCTCGCCAAAGGTGTATTCAACTCATACGGCCGATACTCATGACGATTCGAAAACGGATCATCCATATTCTCATAGGTACCCTCCGCATTCAAAGCTCTATCCGAGCCTTTAGCCTTCAGAAATGAGAGCGATGTCGAGGAATGCCGTTTCAACATCGACAGCGCAAGAACAACAGCCACAATAACGCCCCCAATAACTACGTATGCAATGATGACGCTGGTCTTCACAAAGGACCATGACAAACCTATCGCGCCGACCACGATGGCAAACACGAGGATTATGCGCCCCATGTGCATATGTACGGCGCCATACTTGGTGGGAGTTTGGTGCTTTTTGTATTGATAGTGGTGCCAAAACCCGAGGAACCATTGCACAAACACTGCAATAACACATAGTATGCCCAGAATCTGATGGGTGGAGTTGTAGCTACTGGAGCGATTGTACAGTGTGCTTAGCCAAAGACCGATCAAGCCGCCGATGCCGACGAGGATGGTGGCGAGAGATTGGTTGACCCAGTGCCATCGAACGCTTGCGGGGATGATGCGGAGGAAGATGGCTCCTCCGGGCATGATGATTATGAATGCAACGGAGAGAACGGCGGCGTGGATAACGACGGGCCAATTGCCATCTGGTGTTTGGTTGCCATCCTGCGTGGCGCCGCTGCTGGTTGTAATGAATGAGAATGATGTTGACAGGAGGGTGGTGCCGTCGGTTCCGCCGGTGGCTTTGGTCATGTTCATCACGAAGTTGCCTTGATTCTGTTTAGTGACTGTAGTCTACAAGAGATTCCCTCGATTGCTTACCATATACCGAATGCCGTTCAAGGTTGGCTGAGAGTGAATTACTCTGTAGCTCGACGAGACTTCCAGAGCTGGGTCCAAGTCCGTAGATGAATGCTTGGTTTGTACTCTTCAAATCCAGGGACCCTTTGTTCCATTTCGTGCAGTTTGTGCAGCGAGCATTCACAGAGATGGTGCCATTTGCTACCCCAGTACCCGAAAGGGTTTGGACATTGATACTCGATGAATAACTCGGTTCCGTCTTATCCGTGCTGATTCGCGGACTGAGTGTGACACCTAGAGGAAACAAAAAGTTAGCGGAATTCCTATCAAAAGACTTTGGGATACACAAACCATTTCCAGTCGAATTCAAATATGCGATAAACATAAGTGAATCCTTCATTTCTGACCCCATTCCAACCGCAATCCAGGAGTATGCTGCCGGGCCGGAGAGGTGAAAGTAGATATCTTCAGAGCCTGAGGGAACATTGAGCGCAAAGACATAGTTCCCAGACCCTGAGCCGGGTGACGTGACAAACACTGAAATCGGGTCATTTTGTATGTTACTATCTGTCTGCGCGAGAACGAGACTTGACAGCGCCAGACATAGAACCCCTACTAGATTGACGAGCATTTTGCAGTTATCTGCCAATACAGAGAACGACAACGTTGACAGACAAATTTGGACTTTTCGAGATTAAACTAAAGTATCAAGTCACTCTGCTTAACTAACTAACATGATTGTTTTAAGGGGACTATGTCATGCTTCAAAGCTAAGTGGTCGGCGTCTACTCCGTGGTGCACAATACAAAGCTTGTGTATGCTGAACCACGCGTACTATGCATATATGATGGGTGTCTAGACTGTCTTTGAAAGCCACAAGGGGTCTGACCACAAAAACATAGCCATGATAAGGAGTCCCCATCGAGCATCCTCAAGTACAAATTCTCGTTTGGCTACGGCGAGTTGCCAAATGCAGAATACCAGATCTGAAACTAGCGAATGATAATGCTTTTTTTTGCTTTGGTAGAAAATATGCTGTCTGGAAAAAAGCAGTAGCAATCTTAATTGGTGAGTTCTCATCCCCACATGTTCTTCCTCCTAACCAAGCATGGCCCTAAAAGCCGCCCAGAACATACTCCGTAACCATTCACGGGTCAGATTTTCAAAAGCGTTTCATGTCAAACCCCGAACATGTGGCTGAAAATGACGACGACAAGGACGCCGCCGCACGGATTAATGTGTCAAGTTCGATACAATGACAAGCTTTTTTGACTGGACCACCGAGCTTCCTAGTCCAGACGAGTGGTTGAGAGGCTAGATCATGATCGGTATGGCTCGTTGAACTTGACCTGCCAGAGTCGAGCTTCGGGATATGGGCTTACGAGTCAATTGCCAGTCGATTTCACAGCCCCCTGACTCATACATTTGCCGCCGTTTGAAAAATCGAAAATATAAATGCGGCGGTTAGCCAACTAGGCAGATACATTGTGGAGGTTCAAGGAGACAATAGAATGGGATGGTCTTATCCTTTGGATCTACGGAGTAGTTTGCAAATCATTGGATTCATTGCCCCGGGGAACAGATAAGCCTTTGTTAACTTGTTTCAGATGTTGTTGCTTGACGCGAGAGACAAGACAATTCGAAGAGTTTAATACAGCCTCCAGCAATCGATGACTACGTATGGAGTAGATGTGGCCTCGGAACAAAGTGCATTGCATGTCTCAGCATCTCCTATTCATACACATCGTTGTTGAACCTAGTACTGTGATACAACTACAATTGTGTCGAGGTATGCTAGCTTATATAGCAAGAAATAGCTTCTCAATTTATTCGTAGCCGCGAATTCAACAAAGAGATGCTAATATTAATACATAAAAGTCTTACACAATTCAGGCTGCAACAACAGATAACATGTGAAGGAAACACTGAAACAGACCAACTTATCACCAACTGTCACAACTTATAAAAAGGAAATCAATTATCACCAAGTGACATTCTCCGCCAAAGCCTGCATGATATTGGCAGACTTAAGCGACAATGTTTTGCATTCCTCATTGGCATGAACGCTTTCTGCAGCCGCAATAAATGCCTTTTGCCAAAATTTCCATCTTTCCAAGCCGAGGATGGGACCTTTGTAAAGTGATCCAGTTCTCCAACTTGGTCCCACCTCCGCAAGATCAGCTGGACTACGTTGAACGTAGACCATCTCGGTAAAAAACCACTGTCCAGAACATAAGATCCACATTGCTGCGCAGCTGATGTATTCAGAGTAGTGCTCAAGGTCACTCTCATCATCTTCTTCTAGATTATCTCTCATATCCCATATTGCAAATGAGATTCCGTTTATTATTCCACTGGCTGACAGACGAGCCGCAAATGCAGCCATATTGACACCGTGTGCCACTTCATCAAACCCCATAGTCCCTGTGTTGTATGATCTTAGTATCAGAGTGTACAATCTTTGGGGCATTCGTAGAGTTGGGGAATAGCAACATACATGGCGACCATTCTCGCAAGGTCATTCCTAAATCAGGCATGCTCGTATAAAAGGAGTATCCCTACAACAGCGTAAGTTTCTCACTCTTTGTTTGTGTCATTATCAGCTCTTTATGAAGTATTCTTTCGCACCTGATCATAATCAATGGCATGGAAGGTCAGCCTGTCTGACTTTCTTAGCTCTCCCACGAGCCGTACCAACTGGATCTGCGCCGGGTGGGAGTATGGGATTTGTCGTGCAATGTCCAAAAGTACGCAAACAAGCATTCCCGGTTGTCCTCCTAGATTTTCTTCCTTCTTTGTTGGAAGTATATTATGCAAGAGACTGACGGCCTGTCTCACAGAGAGATCATCTTGTAAAAGGAATTGGCAAAGTATATTGAATGCTTTCCAGTCGGAATAACGGCCTTCAACCTTCTTCAAGAACGGATCCGTCTCGTCGATGGAGAACTTGAGCGACATTTCGTAAGTTGGTTTTCTCTAAGAAGATAAGCTGCGCTAAGTAAAATGTCTTTCTTGTAGAAGGATGAGATAGGATGATGCGACCATGAAATTTAAATAGATATAATCATTTATCTGACGCATGTGAGCGACCCCACCCCTCTCCCACCAGCTCAGCCTTGTCGTGTAACGAATGATTATCAAGCTATCAACTAACCCTAGTATCATTGTTTAGCGCCGAGGTTTTAAGCGCTCATGTATCGCACGTTTCATGTTGAAAGAGCATGCACGAGTCCCTGTCTGCGGCTATCAAGGATCAAATATAATTCATTCGTTCTCCTTCCTTCTAGTCATGGGCAGGGGGCAACTAGCTCTTCTCGATATCTATTTTTGTTGTTCAAAATTCATATTGTAGGCCTTGGGTATGCAAAGTCATGATGCGGCGCAGACATGAGAGTCAGGAAGTACGCTTGGAAGTAGAGATACAAAAGGCCATGAGAGAGTACCATTAGAGTAAAAAGATTATTATACAACTGCAACCGTTCTTGCTAAAGCCTGAAGAAAGCAGAGTTCCATGCTAGAAAGGGGACCCTTCGTGCAATTTCGTCGAATCTAAGTCTCCCAATATCTCACAGCTGCGAAAGAATGGGTTGTGGTGGAAGCAAAGAGGCCTCCGAATATCATGTAAGTACGGAAGAATATACAGCTGGAGACCCGAAGTCATTGGCGTTTACATACACAGAAAGCTAACACGCTTACCTCTCTGATCAGTATTACGAGATGCCTCGGAGAGTCATTGACAGACCTGGCGATACCCCTGGTCGCTCCGAATTTCCTCTGCACGTCGCAGAGCATCTTATAGCTCAAGCGCCAGCACCGTCCCATAACCGTGCTAATGGCCGGAGGCCACATGCACATCTTGACAAAGAGGAATTCTTTCGTGCAGAGAGGGCTGGATTGAAACCTCTAGAGGGTGTACCTCTCCGGGGTCGTCAACAAGAGCTGCCAGTCTTATGGGCATATCCAGCAGAGAACTTCGACTATTCCAACCAGAACCACTATGGAAAAGTTAACGGCAAGCCGCCAGGCCCTCATCGAATCATTACTGATCGCGACAAACGTATCCAAGGGATGGTGACTCATCCAGTGAATGATGACAAAAGATTTGTTCAAGCACCGAAGCGAGTAGAAATCAATTATCGATAGAAAGAAGGACTGGAATCGAATGATCAGTAATTATGACATTATATGGGATACAAAGTTTCAATCTGAAGCACTGAAAAACAGTGTAACTCTCGCTATGCAGGCAGAAATACGCGCTACTCATGCTGGACATTAGCGGTGCATTGGAATGTATGATGGATGGATATTTTGTGTTGGATATTGGCGAATCTTTTCCTATGTGACATATGCCTTGTTTTATGTACTGTACGCTTTGTTGTTTATCCTCCTGTATCTTACTTAAAGCGCCCCCTCTAGTCTTCTGCCTAGGTAGACTGCGGGTCCAGATCTTCTACATAGCCAAAGGAAACATACATGTCATGAAAATGCCCTATAGGAACCTTGGCGTGATGATTTTGTCTAAGTGAGAAACTATTTATATCTCTACAGTTAATACGACAAGTATGCAAAATTCAAGGCACCGCTTGGCAAAACATTCGAAATGTTTCAGGTTAGGGCATGACGTGTATATTGCTTTATAATCTGCTTGAATCAAACCAACTGTTTTTCGATGACTGCTGAATACCGAACTCGAAGAACGGGTGAAATATGACTAGGTCCATCGCATGGTATGTCTAGTGAGGTGTTAGGCCATTACACTGATTCATTCGTCTGATGTTCATCTGTCTGACTTTCATAAGTCGCCGCAGATCAAAGTCTGCACAGTTTCTTCCAGACGCAGAGTCATATCAATCTTGGAATGCTTCAATGTTAAATATATAGTCATCATGGATAGTTACCTTGACTCAACTAATGACACCCATGAGTAAGTATAAAGTCAGGACCTGGAGGGACTTGACTATATAAGCCCTGCATATACCTGAAGACTTCATATTCCACATTAACTCTCTTACAACATCTATCAGATCAGCCTATTTAAATCATTAAATAAACTCGACCTCATAATAATCATGGATCTGCACCGCTCACTATCGCTCGGAACCATTAGAACGTCCGGCACAAAGCCTGATCTTTCAAAATTTGCCACGCTACGCTTTATCTTGAATGCTGAAGACAGCAATGGTGTTAAACACATAACTGGGGACCGTGGATACTTCGAAAAGGAGCCTCTTGAGATTAAATCGCCAGGCAATTTCAAGTTGTGGCTAACAATAGACAATAAAAACCCTCCCCCGTTCGAGTGTCGTCAAATAAATGACTTTAAAGTAACCGGAGACTGCAACTGTGACCTCTACACGAGGGTTTTTGATACGGAGAAGGAAGCTTTTCTCAGATCATTTTTCAAACCGGGAGATGATCGGGACAACGGCACGATGCGAAGTGCACTTACAAAGGATGAATTTCATTTCGGTGATTGGACATTAGAGCCTGGGAAATACGTCTTCAGGGTAATTGGGCCAATTAACTTCACGTATGAGAATGATGAAAAGGAGCCTCAAGGCTTTGAGGAAGTACAGGTGGATCTAAGCTTCTGGTTTGAGCTAGAGGCAAATTCGAAGCCGTCTTCTCCCAGGGAGAACCCTGTCACGCCAAGCGACCTGGCCTATTTCACAGAGGAACAGTTGAAGCAAATGAGAAAGTCTTCCAGAATCTACTAATCTTCTGGGTCTTCTTCTTGGATCCCTTGTAACATCCTGGTTTCCCGTCTAATCGCCAGGTGATGGGTATATGTGGATTTCAGGGGGTTCGGTGGATTGGTTCTTTCTCTTCGTTTTCTTCTATTTCTTATCTCGATAGAATTAATACTACGATCTTTAATCTCATAAATCAATATTTATATTGTGATATTTTCTACCTATAAATGAGTGAGGTGTAAGATTACGTAGCCTATGGAATCTATGCTATTCATTAAACATTTTGGACCCTAGTCTTCTGGGTTCTAGAAGTGAGATGTGAATGTGTACCATTCTAAAACTCGCATGGGAGATTATTGACTAACTTCAAAATCTTGAATAGTTCTTTCTTTATAATAGGTTTTATTCTCGATTCCCATTTCTCCATTCACTGGTTGTACATTTCCACCCATTGACGCCGGTCGTATTGACAATTTTCTGCTTCCTGTCACACTGTAACAACAAAGCTTATTGTATCCTCACTCATTCATCTATTCTTACTCAGCATGAGCATATTGATCAATAGTCTTTCTGATTTCAGACAAAAGCACAAATATAAGTGCCACTTCTTAATTCATTGAAACGGACGTCAAGATCTGTACTACAAATAAACGAGGAAGCAGCTACTGCATTTAGAATCTTGTACACAACTTCTTACATCAACTATCTGGATAGCAAAATTTTTTCTAGAGAGACTTTTCACTGTGGCAGTTGGATTACCCCATCCATACTTGACTGAACCACGAACAACATGGTCGAAATCGATTCCATCAACAATATCCGCTATCGTCTAAGAATAAAAGACGCGCCCGAACCCAGCACCCCTCCAGACTCAGAAATATCATCAAGACTCAAGCTGAAGGAAGGAAAGCATCACCTAGTCCTAGTCGTCGAAAAGGCTCGCAAGAAGATGGCATTTCCAGCACCACCGGGCGAGTATAGCAACTACGAGAAACTATTCGACGCAACCACACAACCGCAACAAGCGGTTGCCTATCTGAATCTTACACTTGAACCGAACATGAGTCTCATCCCTCCTGAGAAAGCAGAATGGTACAACTGTTTGGATGGGTATACGATTGATCTCGGAGAGATAGAAGCCAAACAAGGACACAAATCACTTTCGATAACGGGAGATATTGGGGAGGAGGCACGGAAGAAACATGGACAAGTTAGAAGGGAGTTCGAGCCGAACAGGATGAGACAGTTGATCGTGATTGAAGTGAATTTGAAATTTGGGCTGGATGTCACATCTTGATGAGGAAACAGCCTTCATTAGGACCTTTTTACCAGTTCTATTCTGGCATAACATGGAACCTTTTGGTGCAAGGAACATCATTCTTTTGGCTTACTGGTAGAGACGGGCTACGATTTATCAAATTATGAAATACGAGCATTAGGCCAATATGTATCAAGAAATTTTGAAAGAAATCCATGGGTCCATGGTTGGCAATTCCTATCGACTTGTTTCTACAGTACATGAGCTATAATTCTATTTGCTATGGTCAAAGTGTAGCCATAATCCGTAGCGACAGGAGAAAGCCCATCACCTGGATTTCAACTCTTTCTCTAGAACTGCTCGCCAAGTGCAAAGTACATCCACTAATAGCCATAGGAATAGGTGTACTATTAGTCTCCTCTCCTAACTTCTGAACTCATTTCTTCAGCGATTTGGGATTCGTCCGATGTGGCAATCTGTCTGGCCGACCCATATGAGCGGCCTAGTCTAGGGGAAAGAGCATGCCCGTTATATATATATATATATATATATATATCATGAGGATGTTCTTCTCCAAAACTCCTCAAAACATTCATCTTGACCAGAAATGTGATCATAACAAAACTGATGTACCTAGCCCTAACTAACCGAAACAAGTCAAATCAGACGAATATACTAATCAGCCAATCACCGTCTCAGAATAACCTCGATATCAAAGCGGGTCGAAGGCCAACGTGCCGAGCTGCACTAGAATAGACTAAATTGGATTAAGCATATATACAACTATGATGATTGGACCATCGCCTAATCTAGCCCAATCCAGATCTTAGCCTCCACGGCCATTACCGGATTTGGAAGACTTCAACATCTCAGGCACATTTTGTCACGCCCCTATGTGTTGAGGACAGAGTCATGCCTAAAGTCCCTAAACAGATGGAGAGTGTCAATAATGTAGCACTGGCCTGCTAGTATGTTGTATCCCATGCAGCTAAGCCACAAGTCCTGTCTGTTGACTTTATCTGCATATGGGGTAGTACCTTATACGATAAAATGGCTGGCAAGCCTAGGACTAGGGTTGTAAGCTACCCTATCGGCGATCTAGAGCGGGGAAATAGCAGTGTAAATGTCCTTAGTGCCTGGAAACTCTCGGGAGGCTTAGTGTTTGACCAGGCTTGGACCTCACGGCTCTACAACAGGGGTGGGGAAATAGAGCTCTGTAGACTTGAGTCAGAAGCGAGACATTCCTTCTCTCTTCTTTTTAAACCATCCTTCACAAACTTCACGATTAGGGACTCGGTGCAAAAGTCACTTTCCGGGGTCGAGACTCGACACCCACGTGCCAATTCCCATATCAGCAAAAGGCGAATGACAAAGAAGAAAACAAGAAAAGCCACATGCGTCTTGAGACGTTAATATTGTCGCTGCTGGTGGTTGAGACAGCAGTTGGCCAGTCAAATGTATGGGGTTATCTGCCAATATGTGCTGTAAGTCTTTCAAGATGAATACTCCCTAATTTCTTGATTGCTATGCACGCGATTAATTCTCAACGAAAACTATAGCAACCCTGCGCCACACTTGCTTCCGAAACCGATCCGAACTGCAGTTCGACTGACTACACATGTTTGTGCAAGTCGACTACTTTCCATACTATAAGCTCATGCTGTGTGCGCAGTAGTTGCAGTGCCTCAGACGACAATCGTACGTTCAGATCCTTGCAAGAGAATACACATATACCATGACCTGATTTTTTTCCCCCCGCTTTACAATAGTTGTCTGGAATGAAAGTCAAGCATTCTGCAGCGACTATGGCGTTTCAATTACAAGAGTTCCGGCTTCAGCCTGTTCGAGTACCTATTCATATTCTATACCGACTACTTATCCGACAGATATAGGTTTGTGGATCTATCACTCTCTAGACCCTCGTCCATGCTCATACGCGTTAATTTATAGCCTCATATATATCATCGTTGACTGCAACTCTAACTGCAACCGGAATCGCCACCGGAATCGCAACCGCAACTGCCAGCCCTAAAACCGTCACGAACACCATATCCATTCCAGGTGGCCAAGTCACCACCATCACAATCACGGCCACGGGCGCCGCCGCAGAGACTACCAGTACCGTTTCCTCAACCGGCAGTTCTCCCTCGGGCACCAGCGATGGCAACTCCTCCTCCTCTTCCGGCTCCGGCAGCAGTATCAACAGCAACAGCAGCAGTAGCAATGGAACACAAAGCTCCTCCGGCCTTAGCAATGGCGCCAAAATAGGAGTCGGCGTCGGCGCAGGAGTAGGCAGTCTCGCTATCATCGGCGGTGTCATCGCCTGGATCGTATATTGCTGTACGCGTCGCCGCCGCAAGACCGATGCAGCCGCGGCTGGTATCGCTACAACATCAACAACCGCACATACGCCCGTAAACACAGTGGGAGGAGACAAAGAGAATGCAGCCGTGATTCCAATGTATAACGAACACAAACCCGAGCTCGATGCGCAACATGCGCAAGAACAGCAACGATTACAGCAACAAATAGATCAACTACAACAACAATTACAGCAGCAGCAACAACAACAACAACAACAACAACAAGAACAACAAGAACATAATCCAGCGGCCGTGCCCGCATCAGGGCTTCCAGCTGGCCTTGTGGCGCCCACGTCGCCGATTAGTGATGATCTGTCGTCAGGAAGGACGAGTGAGCTTCATTCTGAGTCGCAGGGGTATTATCAGTATCCGGGTGGAGGGGCGCAGGAGTTGGGTGGTGTGTCGCCGTATCAGCGGCAGTATCAGTATCATCTGGGGGTTGTGACGCAGGCGGAGATGCCTGGCGATCAAGTGCATGTTCCTAGTCAGGCACAGGCACAGGAGCAGGAGCATATGAGATATGAGCTGCAATGATAACGATTAGGGGGTGATAGGAAGCTAATTCATGTACATAATGATTGGAATCCAAAGCGGTTTGATCTTCGTGGCTTGCTGGAGCTTCATGTGCGTAGCTGCAACCTGCTGTAAAATCCTCTACGCGCCTAATTACTTAGGACGTGATTCGTCTACTTGAAATGTTATGCAGTTGGTAGACTAATATTAGTATATTACTGCAGTTGCTACATTGTACAAAATAACTCATGCAATGAACAATCATCACATTTCATACAACTTTTTCCTGGCCTCGTCTCTACTACCCCTCTATCAAGTTTTCATCCTTCATTTACATACGCTCACGCCGCCGGGGAGCAGCACGGATAATGTTGTCCACGCGCAACAACAACTCTGCGGCTTCAGAGGCAGAGCTGACAACGGCTCTCTTGAGTTTGTATGCTTCCACAACACCGAGTTCGGCCATGTTGCTAATCTTATTCTCGAACAGATCCAAGCCAGAGCTGGCCATGCCTTTGCTGATGGCTTGTCGGAGGCGGGCAACGAGATCGGAGCTGTCGAGACCAGCGTTGTCGGCGAGGATGGTGGGGAGTTGTCGGAGTGCGAGAGCAAAGGCATCAACAGCTGGTCCAAGATTAGAAATACTGTATAACAGGGAGTTGACTGAACATACCAAGTTGTTTCTTTCCTGTCGTGTTCTGAGCAGCCTGCTCAACAGCCAAGCTCATGGTCATCTCAGCACATCCACCACCAAGAGTAACCTTGGGCTCTTTGACAGTCTGGGAAAGAACGGCAAGAGCATCGTGAAGAGAACGTTCTGCTTCATCAAGGAGCTGTTCGGTAGATCCACGCAAAACAATGGTGCAAGCTACAACCTATCAGCAGACTGTTTCAAGTTTTAGTTTTTTTGATGGTAATACACACCTTCGCCCTTGGCAACTCCGGAAAATCGGAGCAATGTGTCTTCTCCAATGATAATTTCCTCAATCAAGTCGGCATGACCAAGCTGAACTTGGTCTGGGTTGTCAAATGTCGATGCAATCTCTGCTCCGGTAACGAGTGCTAGTCGCTCAACACCTACTCCATGTTAGCATTTTCCCTGACTCTTCATCTTGACGAATTAAGATTTGTGGAGGTAACCATACCATCGAAATCTGCATGTTCGATACTGGCAATTCCGGCTTCGCTGAAAAGTTGCTCTGGCCAGTTGTAGATAAGCTGTCGGTTGACACTAAATAACACATTAGTATTGCAAGATATACCGCCGGTTTGATATGACATACAAGCAATTGATGCCATGTGACTTGATCTTCTCAACCTTTTGGCGCATCTTTTCCCGCTCGGCCTTTTCTAAGTCGGCAAGCTTGCCGGTGCTGTCGACCTGTAAATACTTTAGCATATGCAGTATAGCATCAAGTAGAACTAATATTCACCTTCACACGAGCACCGAAAATCTTAATCTTATCTGTGTCCATAGCCGTGTTGGCGACCAAAATCTTCGCATTCTCCACGCGCTTGGGCTGGTTAACGCCAAACTTCTTGTCGAGAATGAAACCCTCATCCAAGTAAGAGTCTGAAAGCTTGCCACCCGCCTTCTTGATGATCTGGATATGACTGAGATCGGTTGATCCCTTCAATCGAAGCACGGCGTCACAAGCGAGGGTAGCAAAGTGCTCGCGGTCCTGAGCAAGAACCTTGGAACTGAGCGTCGTGCGGGCGATGGCGTGCAAATCTTTGCGGAAAGCAATAGGATCGTTACTGCGGTCAACGGCGGACTTTTCGAGAGCGGCAAGTGCGGCTTTGCTGGCTATCCGGTATCCGTCGATGATGGTCTGGGGGTGAATCTTTTTGTCCACGAGGATCTCGGCTTGTCTGAGTAACTCGGCTGCGAGGACTGTCACGGAGGTAGTTCCATCACCGACTTCATCGTCTTGAACTTTAGAGATGTTGACAAGGACCTATACAAAATCCCGGTCAAAACTGCCCCCTATTTACTCTATTCATTATCGAGAGATTCGTACCTTGGCGGCGGCATTGTCGAGTGCGATTGACTTCAAAATGGTAGCTCCATCGTTGGTAACCAAAATTTCTCCGGTGGATCTGTAAGGAACATTCTATGTCAGCGCCGAAATATAGGTGTTTCCGAGAGAAAAAACGCACGCAGATTGCAATATTTTGTCCATGCCCTTAGGACCTAAGGTTGACTTCACCAAGTCTCCCACAGCAATAGCACCGACAAAAGCGGAGAGACGAGCATTCTCTCCCTTCTCCTCCACCACATCGTCAGCGAAAATTTGCGTAGGATTATTGCTCGCCATAATGTCTGGTTGTGGTTGTTGCTCCTTGTTGGTGGATGTGCAGCACAGATAGATGGCGGGGAGGTGTTTTGATAAAAAGTTAGGCTTAGGGGACTTGGTCCGTGCGTTTGTTCGTCTCCGTCATTAGTCTCTTCGAAGTCCTCTTGAGGACCTTACAAAACTCCGCAGCTTCAGAAATTCTGTTTTCTTACTGTTATCTACTTGGTTTCACAAATAATCAACTGCATATAATGGCAGCTCAAGAAACCGCCGAGGCTGTGTCCAACAAGAGGCCATTGTCGGAATTGGCAGACGACACGCCCGGCGAGAATGGTGAGCTCGCGACATACCTTTAGTACTGTATGAGAAGCTTGGAACTGACAATGTACAGGCGATGACTCTTCCTCCGACGATGACTTTGGCCCAGCGCTACCGTCTGCAGCTGCGCCCAAGAAAAAACGACGCAAGCTCGCTTTCGAGAAAGTCTACGTGAACGCGCTACCCACGTCGCAACGGTATTCCAAATCGCTCATGCACAGGGACCAGCTGTCGTACGTGAACATTACGCCATCGACCGACTTTCTTATCACGAGCTCGGTTGATGGCGTTGTCAAGTTCTGGAAGAAAATAGCTGTTGGAGTGGAGTTTGTCAAGGAGTTCCGCGCGCATGCCGGCGAGATTACCAGCACAACTGTCAGCGCGGATGGCAGGAGTTTTGCTACTGCAGGAACGGATAAAACAGTGAAAATATTTGACGTTATTACTTTTGGTAAGACCGAACGTTGGGTATGGTGTATTCAATGCTAACCTGGACCAGATCTTCTCGCGATGTTCGATCTTGAATTCACGCCGAGATGTGTCTGTTGGGTGCACAAACGTGGTGCATCCCTGCCTCTGCTTGCAGTTACGGATGAAGCCACGCCTACAATAACCATTTTTGACGGCCGAGGAGAGAACCGCCAGCCACTACATACACTCACTTCAATTCACAGAAAGCCAGTTGTTGCGCTGGTGTTCAACAATCTATTCGATTGTGTTATTTCAGCTGACGAAGCCGGTATGATTGAATATTGGAGACCATCCGACGACTTTTCCAAGCCAGATAACGTGTTCGAGCTGAAATCATCCACAAATCTGTTTGAATTTCGAAAGAAGAAATCAGTGCCTTCGTCAATAACAATTTCGCCCTCCGGTAAACAATTTGCTACCTTTTCATTCCCTGATCGACAAGTCCGGGTGTTTGACTTTCAATCGGGAAAGCTGTCCAGGACATATGATGAGTCATTGACCACAATCACCGATATGCAAGAAGCTGGGACGGCGCTGGATCGACTAGAAGAAGTCGAGTTTGGACGACGAATAGCCGTTGAGCGCGACATTGAGAATCCCGTGTCGCGTTCAAGAGTCAATGTCATTTTTGACGAGTCTGGTCATTTTATATTATACGGATCCCTTCATGGCATCAAATGCATCAACACATTCACCAACCGTGTGGTCCGAGTATACGGCAAGGACGAACCTTTTCGCGCCTTGAATCTGGCGATGTACCAAGGCCAACCGCAAAAGAAAGGAGTCGTCACAGTCAGTATGGCGGCTAGTTCCAACCCTCTACTCCAAGAATCCGAAGAACGCGACCCCATCCTCATATCCACTGGATTCGGCAAAGTCCGATTCTACATGTTCACCAACGACACCGAAATCAACAAATCCACCCGCGACATTCAAAACGAGAAACCCCACGAAGGCGACATCACATCAAAAGAAAGCACAACCAAAAAGACCGAATCAGGAACAGCCGCAATCCTGCACACAACAATGGGCGACATCCACCTCCGCTTATTCCCTCAAATCGCACCCCTCACCGTCGAAAACTTCGTCACTCACGCCCGCCAGGGATACTACAACAACACAATCTTCCACCGCGTAATCCGCAAATTCATGATCCAAGGTGGCGACCCTCTGGGTGACGGCACAGGCGGCGAAAGTATCTGGGGCGGTGAATTCAAAGATGAGATCTCACCAACCATCAAACACGATAAACCATACACGCTGAGTATGGCGAATGCGGGACCCAATTCGAACGGGTCACAGTTTTTTATAACCACTGAAAAGACGCCGTGGTTGGATGGGAAACATACGATTTTTGGCAGAGCAGTTGCCGGGTTAGATGTTGTGCATAGGATTGAGAATGTGAGGGTTAAGAAGGAGAAGCCGGAGGAAGATGTGAAGATCGTTAGTATTAGTGTATCTTAGTCTACTATATTATGAAATGTAAACCCGAAGTCATTAGATTCTACCCAGCCTGTTTAGTATGTACCCAATTTTTGAACGTTTATCCCTTGTATCCATCAACACATGCCTAAACACCGCACCCCTTACATTCCAGAACTGAATGAAGCAAAAGTTCAGAGATATTTGCAAACGAACAACGGAAAGTAAAGTTAACCCCAACATTCCATGTAGATAACCTTAAAAACTTTAAAACCAACTAGTCCCAGCGAGGGAGAGACACAGAGCAAAGTATATAAACACGTCATGATAACCCAGAAATATGAACACCGCACGTACCCAAGTGCAATAACCAAACAGAAACAGAAACAAAATAAAATGTGCCGAGATCGATGATTATAAACAAAATGAATGACAATAGACGAGGAGATCAAAGTGAAGGAATTATGGGACACTGTTCAATCGATCAATCATATATGCATGCATACAACTCCCAAAATAGAGCAATTATTCAGGCGAAAACATCAAAAGAGAAATCTAATCGTGAATTTGGCTAACGGGAGTAGGAGATGTCTGCAATTCGCGGTGCGATTGTGCCTCTCGCAAGAGTGGTGTTGCTTGTTGCTGCATTTGATGTTGGTGATGTAAATTCGATGCGGAGGCGGACTGCCCACTCAATCTGTTCTGATTTCTGGGTGTTGCTCTTCCTCCTCCGGTGCCGACGCTCGATAGATCCGTGCGGGAGTCGTTGGCTGTTGTTGTTGCTATTCCTATTGCTTCCGGGCCTGATTCTGCTTCGGTGCCTGCTGCGCCGCCTCCGAATGCTGCTGCTGCAGCGGCCGTGGCCATTGAATTCCTGAAAACTGGCTCTTCGACGGGCGCGATATTCTCGAAATTACGCGCTTGATTAGGCCCCCACATTTCATGGCCATTGTTGTTCATGATGCTGTTGCCATTGCTCATAACGGAATTGGTCAATGTGCTCGAACGGCGATTGGAGAAGCTTGTCGTTGACATGCTGGGCTGTTGTTGCATCTTGGGCACCTTTGAAGCAACAGCGACATTGTTGCTGCTATTGTCTGTTGAAGCTCGAGTGCTGTTGACGTTGCTTCTGGACAAGTTACGCAGACTTCCCGCGAAGAAACCTGCCGCTGGAGTGAGGCTACCTCCCGAAGCGCCGCCCTTATGGTCGTCGCCGTGATAGAGACCTGGTTGTCTGGCGTCGAAACGTTTCTTTAGCCATACAGCTACAGCGGCGAGTACGGAGAAACCGACCGCAAGGACGATTATCATTACCACCCATCTCCAGTGCGTAGAGAACCTATTTCGGGTTAGTAATCCTCATCCCACAAAATCAAACGGCAGAAACTAACCAGTTCCCTGAACCACTGGATAATGTACTATCCGACGACGGCGAGGATTCTTTATGGCTGGATGAAGATGTACTGGTAGCGGAGGCTGTGTTGATACCAGTGGTACTCGTAACGCTTGTCGTCGCGGTAGTAGAAGTAGTCATGGTCGATCGGAATCCACCAGCGCAATAACCTTTATACCAATTTATCAACAACTGTTGATCCGACGCAGTCGTGCAGGTCGGACACATGGAAGCGGTATACGGCAGGCCGGAAATCAAAGCCGATTGACAGAAACAAGAAACATAGGTATCGGGGTTTGTGACGGCTGCCTGAGGGGGGACACAGGCTGCCTGAGCCTCGAGAAGGAGTTGACATGAGAGACCGCATGCTGGGAAGTTTGAGGTGGCGGCACTTGGGAGGAATGAAAATATGCTCTGTGCTGAAACTGGGCGTGAGGTTGATAGGAGAAGGATCGCGGACATCAGCGTCCTTTTCAAAGAAAGGATAGACATGGCGGAGGAGGTTTGTTTGTTTGTCTGTTGGGTTAACTGCTCTATCGCTTGGTGTTTTTCGATGTTTCTTCCCGATCTTGTCAGCTGTGGCGGCACGGCCGGGTGAATCGATCAATCAGATGTTCGTAGAGGTAAACGAGAAGAAGCGACAGGAGAATGGGATCACACGATGCCCATATTTGCAACGATCGTGACTGATATCAATAGAGATAAAAATGAAATGAAGCGAAAGTAGGTATTAGCAGGCCATCGTCGCCGCTGGTGAGAATAATACGGATCAGGAAAAAGATGAGGCAAGTACCACAGTTGAAGAGAAGCTGGCGACTAAGGCAAACTTTGTAGTCGGAAACCAGGGAATTGGTAAGCGGAGTAATAATTAGAACAGCCACGGGCAACGCGGAGATAGCAATCGGTAATTACACGATGTCTCATACAGAGGAAGTTAATTGTGAGTACTAAGTTAACTTAGGATTTAGCAAAATCAAGATTACGCACTCCAGTCAAGATTACGCACTCTAGTCAAGATACAGTTACTGACTCCGTACGATACAATGTAACTATTGTATCCATTTACTATTCATAGAGCTCGAGTCAAAGGCAGCCAGCACCTTCACAAATCAACTTGCACAGGTTGCAATCTGACCCAAACGGGGCTATTTGAGTTGCAAATACAACCTAGTTCTAAGGACTCGGGCCGAAGGAATCAATTATTTCATCATCACTGATCAAAACGGCCGATCCAGTCGGAAGTCAAGTCCACGAAGAGATAAGCTCCAAAAAAGGTCTAAAAACTTAAAACTACCTTTTGACGGTCTCCGTTTATGCTTTGGGTACTTATTTACAAGGTACTGTGTACTCTGTAGTACACCCATGCACTAGAAGAAGGAATATAATTTTGAACAGAGTACTACAGAGTAATGTTAAATAGCTTCTGATTGGTTCAATTATATGCTGTTTTCGGCCCGTTACAAGCGGATCTTTGGCCCTTTCCATGGTTCCGCCAGATCCGCCGTTTGCAGCCGAGATCGATATGTATATTACTGGCACATGACTCGTATCGTTACAGTTCATTATTTTGATTGGTCTGGATCATACAGGGACGACATACTATGTATTAATTACAGGAATTAAAACAGTGATTGCTCTGGCAATGCGTATTGAGCCGGTCCCACTTGTGGCTGGGGAATCGTGGCTGATTAATTGTGGCTGATGTCTCATCCATTCTTGCTTGTCCGAGTGAATTCAGATCAAATATTAGTTAGTAAGCGACCACAACTTTTTGAGGAATATGTCCGGTACAAACACTTGTCTGAGGCTTACTTTCTCGGATTGCTCAAGATGAGTTTATGTCTGAATTTGGTTATTTAAATCTCTCTCAAATATAGAATACAAGTATAACACCATGGAATGGCTATTTTTAGATTTACATCTTTGCATCTGTCCAGATATATTTTTTCATCCAATATAAACATTTATTGGACCTCAACCTTGGATTGGTACGCATCACAAATGTCAAGACACTTTCAATCCCTCAAATAGACCGACCAAGTCTTATTACCAGTGCTATCTAGTTAGCTGACAATTTATTTACCTGCATTCAACTTGTACACAAACAATTCTCTTAAACGTGAAAGGAAGTCCGACGCGGATGGATGGGTATACATGACGACTTCTTTCAGCCCAGGAACTACCCAGAAAGTTCAACGAGAATAATCCAAGCTGCGTGAACTGAAAAATGGAGACTGCATTGGCTGATACTGGCGATAGACCAAGTATATCTCATGCTACGGCTCATTCATTGCGGGATCTCTAGTTGATATCGCCGCCGTATCATTGAATGGATGGACGCAGGCGCGCAACTGCAGGTCTATTTCAACAAGTCAATGAGCATTATAGTACCTATTTTCGTTTTGGCGCTGGCTGGGTTTCAAATTTACAGCTCTATTCCTTCAATAGGCCTCTTATATTGTAGGGTTGTATTGGTATCACGCTTATCTTATCAGTGGGGTATTCCCCTCATAACTATTAGTCCTCGGTCATGTTTACAGACTACATCTGATAAAAAGGAATATCCTCCCAAAACTCCGTGATGAAAATCCAATGAAAAGAGAAAATACAAAATGACAGACCAAGCAATCCCACATTACTCAAACTGGATAGATGGAACGTTCTCAACATCTTCGTCTTCTACACTCCAAGTCATCAACCCAGCAACCGAAGCAATCATAGCCACCGTCGACGCCACAACTCACAACGAAGTGCAAGAAATCGTCACAAAATCATGGCAAAATTTCAACCAAGGCGCATGGTCTAAAGCTGATGCCTCTGAACGATTTGTAGTTCTGTCCAAAGCAGCTACGTTGCTGCGTGCCCGCATCCTGGAATTCGTTGAGCTCGAAGTCCAACAGACTGGTCGCCCTGTTCGCGAAATGCGTGCTCAATTAGCACGTATCCCTGAATGGCTGGAATATTTTGCTAGTCTGGCACGCACCCAAGAAGGTGCTGTGACGCCTTTCAAGGGCCCCGTTGTCAATACCCTGACTCGGTTACCATTAGGTGTTGTGGCTCAGATCACACCCTGGAATCATCCGTTGTTGATCAGCACCAAAAAGATAGGCGCAGCACTTGCTGCTGGGAATGTGGTGATTGTAAAACCTTCTGAACTAGCACCCATATCCATTCTGAAGCTGGGAGCATTGTTCAAGGAAGCTGGTTTGCCAGATGGAACGCTACAAATTATCTCGGGCTATGGCCGAGAAACAGGGAAATATCTCTGCGAGACACCCACATTATCCAAAATCGATCTTACGGGGGGTCTAGCGACATATCAAGCCATTGCACCCTCGGCGTCTCTAAATATGATCCCCATCACGGCCGAGTTAGGCGGGAAAGCACCCGTCTGCATATTCGAGTCGATGAATGTTGAAAATGCCGTCAAAGCGGCGTTATTTGCTAGTTTTATTGCCAGCGGACAAACTTGTGTAACCGGTAGTCGATTACTTGTCCACACGAATATATATGATGACTTTGTGGAGTTGTTGGTCAAGAGGACAAGGGCATTGCGGCTGGGTGACCCGACTGATCCCCAAACGCAAATCGGCGCTGTAATCAACAAAGCTGCTGTTGAAAGATGCGCGGCATTCGTCTCACGAGCAACAACTGAAAAAGAAGGCGGAAAGGTGTTATGTGGTGGAAAGCCGGCTGCTCATCAAGATAAGGGGTACTTTTTTGAGCCAACCTTGATCGAGACCCACGCTAAATCGGATCTTTCTTGTAACGAAGTCTTTGGCCCTGTCATTGCCATAATTCGCTGCAAATCGGAAGGCGAGATTGTGCAGATCGCCAATGGCACGAATTACGCCTTGGGGGCTTCTATCTGGACTCAAGACTTTACACAGGGACATCGCGTTGCAGGTAAAATCGAAGCCGGGATTGTTTGGGTGAATGGGCACCATCTGAATGATCCTTCATCTCCTTGGGGCGGGTTCAAGGAAAGCGGTATCGGGAAGGAGAATGGGCGTGAGGCGTATGAGAGTTATACGAAGGTGAAAAGCATTGTTTATAATTATGGGGTTATGCCGACGTGGTTTGATGACGAGGTAGAGAATGCCCGGTATGGATAGATTATGTCTTAACGGTATTAAATACAGAAGCCACCTGGGCATGATGGTATATTGCAAAGTAGATAGTCGATATACGTGCGCTGGGTTTTCACTTAAACATTGAAAAGTCATGATAGACGTAACCCAGAAGCCTCTTCTCCAACGCTAGAGGACTTAGTCCAGGGAACATTGAAAGAATATCAATATATGAAAGTAATTGAGAAGACGCACTTTCAAGGCTCTAGACCTCAAGTGCTATAACTCCGACAATTGATACTTAGAGACCATCTTATGCTCGGTGGAATGATATATTATAAGACATAACAGCACACCGCACCCCTTGATGAAAAGCATTCGACTAGATATTAATACTAGAATAAAGTACAGCGAAGGAAATCACACAGAAAGGTAGTGAGTGCCCAACTAGCACTGTAAGCTGAAGTTATCCAGCACTAGGGAAAGCCCTTGAGCAGAATGGATCGTACAGGTCATGGTAGTAGATGACGAGGAGGCAACCATAGACCCGGAGAATGTTTGCCACACATAAGGTGCTGCGGTGGATAGCTTTGATACGAGATTTGTAGAACCTGCGTTATCGAATGCGCACGCAAAAGATGCCCCGGAGGTGCGACCAGAAAAGTCGTAATTAACCGAAAATGCATATGTTTTACCGGCGACTGTCTTGAGTACCTGCTTTAGAGTAGTGGTTCCTGAACCAGTTTGAACACTGTCCAATGAAAGTGTGTTGGACCAGCCAGGTACAAAACTGTAGGTGCTGGCACCGGTTGGGGCGATGGTCCACGGGCTAACTGCACCGGTGTTGAAGTCACCGTTTTGGATCACATTGAAACCGCATGTTGGAACTGGTGTGAACGTTGTAGTTGTCGTTGCTGAAACTGTTTTAGTAACCGTCACGTCAATGGTTGATACTGATTGAACTGTCTGTGTGACTGGGACGGTTGTGTAAACAGTGGTTGGGACTGTAACTGGTGCGGTGATTGTTATGGTCACAGACGATGTCGAAGTGAAGGTCGAGACCTGAACAACATCGACCGTTGTTGTAACAGTCATCGTGGAAGTCGTCGATATAGTGTCGGTGTTCGTCACGTCAGCGGTTGCGGTGGCAGTCTGGTCAATTGTCACATCCACGGTTTGAGGGACAGCCTGGGTGACCGTCACGTCGCTTGTTATTGTGGGCGTAGCTGTAGTGGTGACCCAAGCGGTCACTGAAGCGGTCTCACTGACATCAATAGTGAGAGTAACAGATGAGGTGGCATCCACAGTGGAATCGAAAGTGACCCAGTCAGTCACTGTTGCCCACTGGTCCTCAGTCGCAGTTATAGTAGCCACATCGGTTTCGGTGTTTGTGAGAGTCACGTCAGCAGTGCTGGTAACGTCAACGGTCACAACATATGGGACAGTTTGCTCTACAACAGTTGTTTCTGCAACTGTCACAGGAGCTGGCGCCAAGGTCACGTAATCGGTGACATACATGGTGACGACAACGGTCTGCGCACCTGCGGCCGGAACATGGGTGGTAGTGGTGCGGGTAACCTATTCAATTGTTAGCATATTAGAACTGGGACCGGAATAAACAGATAGCATACCGTTGGCCGAGCTACAACCTGAGTGACCCATACTGTTTCGGTGGCAGCAGGAACATGCAACTCTGAGCAAGCACTGGAAAGCTTCTCACGCGAGTAATCTTTTAACTCGTTCGGAGTGGGATGATCTGAGCCAGACTTGCGCTCAGCAAGCGCACGTCGACGTAGAGGCGCCGTAACAGTGGCAGTGACAGAAGTGGTGGTGAAAGCAGTAGCTGTTGCGGTAGTGTCAATGACTTGAGTAACCGGAATGGTGTTAGATACGGTATCAACCTCTGTTTGAATGACGGTAGGCGATGTAGTCTGGTATGTAGTGGCAGTCTCGGGTACAGTTAAGGTAATTGACTCTACGTCCGAGACTGTAGCTGTGGCAGTATCGGTAAAAGACAAGGTTAAAGTAGCTGTGTGATAGTTTGTAATGGTCTGAGTCGTGACATCCGTAATGTAGTTTGACACATAGGATGGCACTGTTGAGGTGATGTAGTCAATAACAACGAGTGTGGAGTAGTCAGTGATCGTGTTGGTATAGCTTTCCGTGACGGTTTCAGTAACATAAACAGACTGCGTGTTGTACGCAACGTTCGTGAAATAATCCGTTTCGGTTTGTGTGAGGTCACTTGTCAGCGTCCGAGTGTTGGTGACAAAAACAGATGATGTGACATCGGCGGTGACATAACCTGTAATCGTAGCGAAATCCGTGTCCGTGACAGTGGCAGGTACAGACTCAGTATCGGTAACAGTAACGTATTGAGTGACGGTCGAAGGAGAACCGGTGACTGTTGCCCACAGCACATCGGTGTTTGTCTGAGTCCAGGTATGAGTGTCCGTCACGGTATTCGTGTTCCAAACAGTCTGAGGCGAGGGAGTTGCGGAGCGAGTGCTTGTGATGACGACAGGAGCAATGTCAAGCAAACGACGACAGAACGCACCCGCTGATGGCAGTTCCTCGAGCAGATCTAGGAGGCCATCAGCATCACAAACACAATCGTCATCTCCTTTGCCTGGGTGTGGCTTCTCCGCTGGTTTGTTGGGAGATGGAAGGGCAACAGCTGTGGCTGTTGCCAGAGCCAGGGTGAGGTAGGTCCACTTCATGTTGGCAAATAAGTGAGTGACAGATCTTCACCAGCAATGGTCAAAGATCGGAATGCCAGCATTTAAGATAATTCAGACATGAACCCCGGAGAGCAATTCATGAATGTCTTAATATGTGCTTCTTGGTGACTTGGTACAATTCCCCCCAGCCGGACTCCACCATGGCCTGAGATTGCCACACGGCCCTCGTTCTCGACTTCATACGGTCTGTCAAAGTTGGTCTATTTTAGGCGAGCGCCAGTTTATGTTAAGGCCAAATGGGATATTTTCGCGGGGAACTGGTCTGCCACTGTGCCTGACTAGTTGATGTTGGCTTATCGTACAGGGGGGGTTTGTTCCTCGAGAGAGTCATTTCAGCCGAGACGCTTTTCCTTTTTGGGAGCCTAGCCAGTCACGCTGCACGTCGGGATTTTTCTCTGTTGTTTTTTCCTCCCCTTTCAAAGATGGCGTGTTGACAACGGTCAATTAACTTATTAAACTTATTTTAGATTTTCCTTAACTCTTGGAATTCATACTTCATAGCCGACAACCTACTCCGTACAGGCTAGCCTCAGCAAGGTGGCAAACTCTGGACAATTGCCGTAGCCCTAACTCAGGATCATCGGACCGACAGCTCTATAACTACGCATGCTTGAGATTAAAGGTGATGAAATATGTTGCATATTGTATTTATACATACACATACGGGCGAATCAGCTCAGTAGGTAGCAGCCAATCTCATCGTCAAATAGTCACCACTCTTGATAGGCTCATACTTCTTCTCGCTAACGTTACCATAAGTCCCCGGTAATGCCTCGATAGTTTTGTCGAAATTCGGATTGCAAAAGTACGCCACACTATATCGCGTGGGATACAGACCCGACCCCTCGGTCGAGCTCCCAGATGCAGCAGGAGGCTGAACAACACGATGGTTTGTGCTCTTGATTGTATCATTACTCCATCGCGCCAACAGATCACCCGCATTCACAACAATCGTGTTCTTGATGGGCACAGCGCGCACCCACGTATTTTGCGGAGATTTAACTTCGAGACCGCCAATGTCATCCTGGAAGAGCAGTGTAACTGAGCCGTAGTCTGAATGAGGTCCCGCTCTCACAGCGTCCGGATTATTCTCAAACACGCTCTTGAGAACAGGTGGATAGTGCAGTAATCGCAGTGTATTATCGCCGACATCGGTATATTCATCAAAGAAAGTCTCCTCGTACCCCATCCCCAGGGCAATGGCACGCATAACCTGCATATGAAGTTCCTTGCACGTATCATGAAACGCACGCATCACACTCGTAAAGTCTCTCCCCTCTGCATCGAAACAGTCAGGCCATTTATTCGGTAACCCTTCTACACCCTCTCGTCCAATTTCCATTGTCTCCTTATAGTCTGGGTTAGCGGCTCGAAGGCGCAATATCTCCTCCGGATCGGCGGATTGCGTAACTTTCTCTCTGCCGAATGTCACATATCCACGATTGGACTCGGGCGTGTCCCAGCTCAGGGCTTCCTTTTGTGGTTCAGGGCGATCGAAGAATCTGGCAGAATGGGCGAAGATGTTCTGGACGGTGCTAGGGGTGATGCCCGCGTTGGAGAGGTAGAGGAACCCGCTAGTACGAAACGCATGTAAGATTGCTGAGGCTGTTGCTTGTTTTGTTTTTGGGTCACCGCTTAGGAAGGATGAGAAATCAATCAACTGGATTTTGTTAAGTTTATATTCATGAGTGTCAGGTACATGTTATGGAGGTTAGAGAATCTACCGGAATGGTCAAGTCGTCCTGCTGCACACCCGCAGAGACTGCACTGTTGTTCTGGTGATATGACGCCATGCTCTCTCAAAGCAGTTCTTCTTCCCTCTAGAGATGTCACAAAGTTGCAAGAATAGGATCGTTAGATACCTGAAATGATATGTCGTTTGTGGCTGTTTGAGGCCTCTCTTATCAGCGACCCTTTTCTACCCCGCATTGATAGGCAGAGGGGCGCTGCGTTACATTAATGATAGCATGATTCATTCATCGAAGATAAACAATACAACTTAGAGAAGATGGTCATGATAACCTAGAAATATCCTCGGAAGGAACATTGAGCATGTCTTTGATGTTCTTGAATATTTGTTGATATGAGCAAGCAAGGGGAAAGCCGGGCCAAATTAGAACACGTTTTTAGCTGAGGTAAACGATGGATTCAATGTAACTTATAACACTTACCCAGATAGCAATTAAGATGATATTAAAGCATGATAGAATTTAAACCCACGAACTCGCAACATGAAGAAACAAGATCGAAGTAATCGAGAAGATGAAAAACGACCCGGTCCGATAAGCCCTAGCCCTAAGCCCTAAATACACATATGGTTCAGTTTAGAATGACTCTGGGCTATGTCATTCACATTTGCTTACTGGAGCTTGATAAGTCTCGAATGGCGCATCCCTTTTGGTCAACTGTTTAACAGTAGTAGCTTATGCGTTACTTGTCACCAAGAGCTTCACAGTCGCTTTTATAGATTCCGTATTGGTAAGAAGATGATGAGTGGACCGAGGGCTGGCAATAGCCCAAGTGCCAGACCAATGTCTCGCATGTTGCCGGATTTTCCGCTCCCAGTGAATCATCCCAGTCAGGAATGTATGAAGGTCAATGTGCCTGTTAGCGTGCTGAAGGTTGAAGATGGCCGTGTTGCGTTTCGATCTATACAGGCTACAAAAATTCTCCCTCGCAAAGCGTCCAGATATAGGTATATTTTGTGGTGGGGCTGGAATTTGCAAGTCTGTTGTCAGGGCAAGAAAGGCTATATGTGCATGTATATTGTACCTCTACATACACTTCAAATCCAATACTCACGTATCCAAAAATTGTGATACATAGAAAACACTTGCAACCAGAGCCTTTCAAAGAACTACCACCAGGTCAAAACCATCTCCCTCCCCTTCCTATTCAACTCAAAATCCTCCCCCGTCCAAATCACAATCTTTGCCTGTCTCTCAGTAAACAGCAAGAACTGCGTCTCAACAACCCGATGTTTCTCGCAGACCCATTTCCCCTTTTCAGAGCACTGACTTTTCCATACCAGTGGCTTTGTACTGGATTTCGATGATGCTATATTTGCGACTCCGGTTTGGGGCGTTGTTGGGTAGTTGAGGGGGCTGGTGGGGATGTCGAGATGGTTGAGGATTACGTTTATGGATTCGGATGTTGCGCGGAAAATGCTGTTTTGGCCGTGGGGTGATGTTCTTACTGGTAGCAATTGGAGGGATGATGTAGGAGTGGTGGCTGCGGATGGGTGGTGGTTGTTCCAGTCAATGTATCGGGAGCATTCTTGTTCTTCGACTTCGATAACCTTTTGGACGATCTTGGCGGCCATCATGCCCTCGCAAATCCCCTCGCGCCGAGGGCACAGGCGCAGTAGATGCAGTGCGCGCCGGCGAAGGACAGGCTCACGGCAGCGTGTCGCGGTGAAGAAAAGCGGCTCGATGGTGGTGCTGCCGAGGACAAAGATTGGATGTTCAAGTTTTTGACTGTCTGGTACGCCGTGACGTGGCGTGTAGCGGTCCCTTTGAAGAACCTTGTGGGCAAGATCCATTATTGCCTGGTATATCGGAATCAAATCGTCGTGCACATTGTCCTCGGCATTGATCACTAAACAAGCCAGAATACCCCGTGCGTACTCTCGCTGCAGTCGGATGAAATCTAATGCATCCAACTCCGAAGCAGTGGGCGTAATAGTAGATAACAAATGGGCAAACTGGCTGTCCCAAATCTCCCCCTGGTTTCTCAGCAACTCTATCTCCAGAGCAAGCTGTGTGAATGAGTACCCATTGAAATTCAGACGAAAAAGCTTGTTGAGGAGTACTTCAAGATCAAAATACGCTTCAAAAATAGTCTGAAATGTCCGCTGAGGAGATAGAGTGGCGACTATATCTTCGTCCGTCCACTGCAAAAGCGATTCTTGGCCAACAATGTATGGTCGTATTTGCGTATCTAACCGGACAAATGTAAGCAGTAGCGTATCTATTGCGTTTTTTTCTTCTGGGGTAATCGCTCGATTGTTCAGATGCCAATGATGAATCATCCTCAACCCGTGTTTGACGTGCATAAATGCCTGCGACTGTCGCCCCTGAAGAGAGCTAAGACAAATGAAAAGCACACAGGTCGTCAAAATCGCCTGCTGGTCATGGATAGAAAGCTCTTTTTGCGTCATGAGTGCAGACATGGATTTGATAGCTTTATTGAATTCTGAGAGCCCAAATTCTATATGATTATTCGTCCCAGCACGGGGAACATCCGATGGCGTCTCATCGCTCAAATAACTATGATGTATACTCCCAAAAGCCGTAATGGCATGAAACAAAGCCGGATATTGATGCGCAACTTGTAGCGTCTCTTGAGCCCAGAAATCGCTTCCATAAAATGATGACAGGGCTGAAGATGTCACTGATTGGAAAAAATCGAAATGCCGCTTTTGTAGCTCGCCACCGTAGAATGGCAACCATGACACAACATATGGTAGTGCTGCTGTTGCGCCTCCCGGCACTGGTACCAGAGCCCTAGCCCTAGAGGTATTGGGCTGTTTGGTGGCTGCATTAGATGGCCGGCTTCGGACAACTTTCTGAGCTTCTACGGCATTATCCTCGTATCCATCGCATTCGCGTCCAGTTGAAGTGCATTTTTCGCAGCTAGGCAAGCAAATAATGAGATTTTAGTGTCTTCCTTCCAAATCAGGATCACGAATCGCCGTCACATCGGATGATCATAGAGAGTATAATCCTACCTGGGCTTAGCCTCATCGCATTTAACTCGTCGAATCCTTGAATATCATCTAATGAGCGTCTCATTTTGATCCTTTTAAATTTTACTGTCATAGTACTCACTTGCACGTTAAACATCCCGTCCGGACTTTAGGCGCCCAGCGCCGGCGCCGGCGACCGTTCGAGGTGTCAATCTCGGTGGACCCGGGATTTGGCGAATTATTAGAGGTTGTTGTCGTCGACATGTATGTATATAAGAAGCCCAGGAAGAGCGTTGGTGGCTTATGCCGTAAGGCCAGATACAAATAACTACCGTAAAGGGTGGATGCGAAGGCGGGCCGTTGTCTGCCAGTCAAAAGGCCCTGAAGAGAGTGGAGCTCCATTCAAGCCAGGGGAATTATCGACAAGTCACGATGCCGAGGGCCCTGTATACCAAACTAAGGATGTAAATGATCTTATGGACTCCGTGGATACAATGGGATCGTTCAAAGGAGGGAGATGATGGACAGAGTACGTAGCTTGTGAGGCATTGACTGATGCGGTCTAACCTGAAACAGGATAAGACACACGTTAATGCCATTCTTATTGGTCGGTTCGTAAAATATGCCCAACTAGGCATGAGTCCTCCGAGGTTTTTCCTGATTAGGCAGGTGATAACCATGTTTGCCCTAAACCCTACGCTAAGGTAAACCCCAAGTCCATTGCAGACAACAATTCAGACTCGTTTATTGAACCTTGCTGAGAATAAAGTACTATCTATAATAAAATGATACAGTTACCCTTAGACAATCTTCAGATTCCTTCCTCCTTAGCAGGAACTTTGTTCGGCAATCCGAAAACGTGGTAGTCCTTAAGTCGAATCTCCTATAGTCAGATCATACCTGTGAGCTCTTCCATTTTCATTCATAACGGACCAAACACGAGTATGTTGAAGGGGTAAACGAACCTCCGCGGAGTATTTACAAGGTACAGTGCCAGTGAATGGGGAGCGTTGAGAACCGGCAGATATATGAGCAAGAAGATCTAGCATGGTAGGATTCCGGGAATCCTGATCTTCTCCATACCCTCCTTCGCCAGAACTTCCGCTAGAAACAATCTCGGCACTAGTCGGAATCATTGCGAAATAAGAGAAATCAACCGGTCCTTGTATATAGATTGTCAGATTTATTCAATTTCTCATCATATCCAAACATATCAACTTAAATGACTTGACATAATACATTGATTTGTACTGGAGGAAGCTATTTTTCATTACCTCTATGGACATCCTTGCTCAGGCCAGTCTTCTTTGATAGTGCTGCGACGTCTTTTAATGGGGTTGATGCCAGTGGTGCTGTGGACCCGAAGCCGCCTACAGAACCGAAAGGGGTTCCGGTAGTATTCGTGCCAAAGGCGCTTGTAGAACCTATCACTGTAGGACCAAACCCGCCTCCAGTAGTATTCGAACCAAAGCTGTCCTTGTAGCCAAGTCCACCTTGAGAATTAAAACCACCTCCGGTACCGAATACGTTTTCGGCAGTATTCGCGCCAAACCCGTTCGTGGAACTATACCCAGAACCACTTGAACCCGGCAATGTGGCAGGACCTTGGGTCATTGGTTGAGAGATAGTGCCGTTGAAGGGTTCAGACTATGGGAGAAAAATATTAGCATTCGTCTCAACAATAAGAATATAAGAAGAGGTGGCCAAGTAAGTACCTTTATAGGTGTTGCTGTGGAGGCGGCTGGTGAAATATTCACTTTTGCAAGCCCTTCTGTAACCGAAGTTGGCAAAACCACTGCCTTTTGTGCCTCTTCGTTAAGTCGATTCGAAGCCAATTTTCTTCCTTGCCGACGACACAAGTCAAAACTCTTCTGAAGAGATAACTGCTTTTCGAGTGTCTGAGTGCGCAATTCATGAATATCTGGTGATTCAAATGCAATATTCTCGAGCTCTTCGTCACTCATCTCAGATACTGTAAGAGGGGACAGCAGATTCTCAAGCGCATTCATCAGACAATTCTCGACGGCAAGATTCGAGATATTATCCACAAAGACATCAAGAGCAATTGTATAGTAGGTTTGCATTAGAAGCAGCAGCTCACGGCATGCATGCCAGTCAGAATCATTAGTATATGTCTTATTGAACAGAGAAATTGGTTGGACAGGCAGGTTCGCAGCTTGTTGAGACCGTCGATGTTCGAGCTCCTTGACAAATCGGGGGTTTAGAGTTGCTGGCGACGCGCGAGCATAAGGCGAGTGTAACTCAGTGACCTTGTCTTTGAGTTTTGCCAGGATCTTTTCCATTGCTGGACCAACGATCTCTTCTAACAGCGCTTGCCTCACGTTTTCATCAGCAACATAAATTAAGACATCATCTAGAAACTCCGTAACAAGATTCCATACACTTTCAACAAAGTCCATGGCAAATGGCTTCCAATTTTTGGATTGGTGAATGAACAAGTCACCGACGATAAGGGGTGTAAAAGTGCCCGGAAGTTCTCTTCCTTTGCTGATATCCAGAAGATTCCGAATTTTCGATAGGTATCTTTCCTCAGGAATAACAGTCTGACCATCCTTGGAGCCAGTTTCAAACAGCCGTTCCTGAGGGTTGACGCCTTCTCCATTGAAGCCTTCAGAGACAATAATATGGGTGTGACCATATTTGTGCATTTTGTTAAGGAATGCTTGCTCTTCCATTCTCACTTTTGCGCGTAAGCGCGTTTTCTTCATCTCACTCATCATCGAAAACCCGGAAGATAGAGGTCGAAAAAATGGATCCTGGTAGATCCCTTCGGTGCCCGCTCGAACTAGGTCCAAAAATTGACCAGCAATTCCTGTCAGATACTGTCGTCGGCTACTAGGAGTATCGCGAGGGGCACCGAGTCGATCCAAAGTCGTCTTGCAAGCTGCCAATTCGGCTTCTATTTCCTTGATAAGACTCGGAAGCTCTTTCTGAATTTGCTGGTACAACACATGGCTTAGTCTCGTACGCAGCGCCTCCACTCCACGTTTGTGGCTTGGTAAGTTTTTCCATATCGTCGATGCAAAGAAGTCCTTCTCCACTGTATCTCTGTTGAAGCCAGAGTCCTTGCGCTCGTTGAAATCGCCGTTACGCAAAACATGCCAATCAAGCCTGAAATGCGTTTCCTTGTTGCTGGCTAGGGCAAAGAAATTTGATTCATTGGGACTGTCTTTGATCAGACAATCTGGTTTGGTGATGATTCCCATTGTCCTGCTGCCCTCAGGATCAGCCGCCTTAGCCATTTCCAGCACAACTTGATTCGAGGTATCATTCTTCGCAGTCACGATAGCTAGCACGATGCTTCGCGGTTGTGACATGTACTTTTGGACTAGTTCTTTTGGGATGCGAACATCTTCTTCAGTTTGCTCCTTGTTGGGGTGATGAATCAAACCTGGAAGATCGACCAGCGTTAAATGAGGCAGCTTGGGACCAGAAACTTCCAGTTGCAGAACGTCGCGAGAAAAGGTACTAGTCCCGGTAAGACCCATGAATGTCTTTGCTTCTGAGATTAGGTCAGGGATCTCAGCATGATTGAGAGAGCTTTTTTCGAACAGTGATAGCTTTTCTTTGTGATATTGCGGCGCGTCTTTTGAGGGAATGAGCTTGACGGTGGCCAAACTCTTGGTTGCGCGACGCAGAATGACTTCTGTGGTGAAGCGAGTACATAAGCCATCGTTGACTGGGAATTGGACGCCAGAAATAGCCTCCAGCACAGAGCTTTTACCAGAGCTCTGGTCGCCGGAGACGATTAGCTGAGGCAGAGACACGTAACGGTTCACGCCATGACGACGAATCTCATCCACAGTATCGAGGAGTGCGGCTTGATCTTTGGATTGAAGAGATTGAAGTTGTTCAATCTTTAACCCATCCATTTTGATGGATTTGGTTGGTTTCAAACAGGTGAAGAAGGAAGGAGACAGTATCCATAAAGAAGAAGACAAAAGACTCGAGGCGTTTGCTGGAGCATTACTTATCAATGAGCAGGACCTAGGCTTGCAGTGCCGCACTAACGCGTGATTTGACCCTGGCGGCAACCCGGCCTATTTGTTTGGCTAGCAGGAAGATTCTAAGCCTAGCCTGCTTCGAATTGCATCGCAGCCTCGCCCGATATTGATTACTACAGGGTAGTTACTGGTACCATGCTGTCGGGATCAAACGATGAAACGTTCTCTACTTCAACCCAACTGCCAATTTGACTCGGACTATCTGGTCGATTATAGATACCGTACACCAACGACTGTGCCACCCTCCACTACTCATACATCTCGAACACTTGAAATTCTGCAAAAGGCAAGTCAAGTTCTTAATACAAACATCAGAAAAAGCACCTTGCATACACCTCTTCACGTGAGGTTATGTTCAGACAACATGATACTAGCGCTCGGACCATGTCAAACAATATAACCAAAATCCCAAGTCCGATCCACACCATAACGAGACCAGTCCCAATCTATATTGTTATCAGCAAGCGCGTCAGCCATTATCTGGGTCAAACCGATTCTCTGGTGTTCAGGGTTGTTGTCGTAGATGTAGGACTCGTGGAATCTGATGCCTTCAATCCGAGGCAAAGCGACCTTGATGTTTTGACAGATGTCATTGACGTATTTCAAACTACAGAAGCAGTAATTTCAGCAATCAGAGTTCATTCTCACCTATGCTGGATGATGGATACTGGATTTTGTAGGTACCCAGTTTCCAACAAGACAAAGGAGTTTCATAGAAAGGGAAAACCCAATCACTTACAGAGCATCCCGATCATCTCGAATAGACTCAGTGTCGGTAGCGAGATCTCCAACATAGGCACGCACTTTCATGAGCCGTTTCATATTTGGAAACACAGGATATCCATTTCCTGACACTAGAATGCTTTCAGGGAGGTCTAGGTTGGTTCCAAGACATAGATACTCTAGCTCCCACCAAAGATACGCAGCGGATTTGAGAACGTGGCTGCTATCTGGCTGCCAGCCGAAGAGTAAGCATACATGTCGTAGGTTGCGAAGGGATGACGCCAGCAGATCAAAGTCATTCTCATCAAAAGACGGCACGATCCGAATCGGCATGTATTTAGTGTGGTCCTTGTCATCGTCGTCATCGTCGTCATCGTTATCGCTGTCGATGCCGATAACTTCATGGTGACTGCTGAAGATTTCAAGCTCTTTCAGATTTGTGAGACGCGTCAATGACATGACTTCGCTGCTGTAGAGCTTGTACGGTTTGACAAAGATAACTCTCAGAGATTTCAATCCGGTCATTGAGCAGATAGGTGAAAGAACTTCGTGTTGCTCCTCTTTACATTCAGCATCAACAGAAATATGTAACTTTCGCAAGTCCGCGAAGATGGGAAAGTTGGAAATTTCCTCGGGCTTCACGATAATGCTCAGTTCACGCAATGAATCGAATGTAACGCTGTTAAACAGATATTCCCAATCACTCATACGGTGCTCGAGGCGAAGACGTCGAAGTGGTCTCGCCAAAAGACTGCATAATGTTGGCTGAGAGAACAGTTGACTCCAAGCATTGCGGGTGACGGTTTCATTTCCATTTCCATCTGTGTAGAAAACAGACATAGAATAAAGCGATGCAAACTCTTGAAGCCAGGAGTCAAAGCCTTGCGCATCTAGACTGAAATCTTTACCTTTGAATGGGTATTTGATGCTCAGTTCTCTGAGACCTCTACATGTCTCTCTCAATGCTGATAGGAGACCAAAATTCCAGCGTGCACCGAACAACTGAACCGTTGAAACTGAGGGTGGGAGGTATGGAATAATGTAATCGACGTCGTGGCCTTGAAACACGGCACCAGGCATGAAGGAGATTTTCTCGAGATTTTGAAGAGGTGGCTGTGTCCATTTTTGAATGATCTCGGGATGATAAACCTGATCACCCAGTCCAAAAGTCAAGGAACAAATATTCGACAAGTAATACTCAGCATTTGGCGAGTCACGTAGATGCCAAAGGGCATGCAATTTGACCTCCTTGTATATTCGTCTACTGATTAGAGCAAACCAGCACTTGTTCACTGTGAGGTAGGGTGTTAATTCCTCCTTTGTGCCATTTTTGTGAAGGGTGTCAAAAATAGTTTGGTGAACCTCAAGAGGAAAGCGCAAAAACAGATCAGGCATTATGCTCAAGTGTCAAGCGGCAGGACATCGTATTATAACAGCCAGTTGATAACAACTAATTGAAGTGACAGTTGTAGAGATGCAAAGTTAAGATAATAAAGAGAGTGGAAAGACAAAGAAGAAGTCAGAGATAGGACTGCTCATAGGACTGCTCTTTGTCTTTGTTATAAGAGCAGAGTAAAATATGAGAAGAAAGGTTCTTTCAATTGTTTATGACTGCTGATTGTTTATCAAAATTACAGGGCACGGCACGGCAAGGCAAGACAAGACTACCGGGCAAAGGAGGGCAGGAACCACCACCGCCAGTCAGGTGCAGCTTCCCTTTTGGTCAATCTGTCTTGTTCACTCTGACAAGACAAATAGAATCCCACTAAATATGTGTAATCCTTATACAATCCACCACGTCTCAAAGAAGTTCACAAGACAGAGTCATCAGTTTGAAACCTTTGTCTTATAGTATTGAGTAAAGTCATGTCGAAGAATATTCAGGCCCTAGATTACTCTGTTAGCGCAGTTGCAGATATGGCAGACAACCTGGATAGCCTTTCGACATAGCACCTACCAAGGTCAGTTGCTTTGCCAATTCGGGATCCTTTTCTGCTTTGTCGAGTACTTTGAAAAATTCGTCATTCTCCTTCGCTTTGTCAGGATCCTGAGCCCAGAGGCGGCAGAAGTTCTCCCTCGACAGGGGGTCAATAACATCAAAATAGATCTTTCGGCGAATTTCGGCATATCGGTCGAGGATATCATCGTCAGCGAGACCTTGATGTATTCCATTCAGACAGTCAAAAAGACTTCCCAAATCGGCGATACCTCCTGTCAAACCAAGACCACCGCTTGAAACACGTCAGGACATCTTGCAAATAGCCTCAAGAGCGATAATACGTACAATGGGTTGCACACATGTGCGGCGTCGGCCATCAACACAAACTTTCCTTTACGGAACGAGGGTGCACACCGTTGCTGCAACTTGTAAGGGTTGATATTCGTGATGGTATATTCAGAAGGCTCGGGAGCCCCTGGCAATATCTCCTTATATCGAGCTGGCTGCCGTTGTTTATATTCCTCAGCTGTCAAGCCAGGCACTTCGCTGTATGACACTCGGTATAGATGATCGTCTCGTCCAATCTTTGCAACCATGTGCCAATTCTTGGGATCCACAATATAATTTGTGTCCCAATATCCATACTTGGTAAAGTCGTGAATTACCTATCTTGGTCAGTGCAAGCTTTTGGGCTAACAGACAGATCACTCACGTTAGTAGCAATAATGGCTGCGTCCAAAGTCTCTCCCTCGAAGCTATTTGGCCCGAACAACAGTTTTCGAACCGTACTGGTTGCACCGTCGGCACCCACCACATAATCACCCTCAAACTTAGCCGATCCTGATGCTGTCTCGGCTTTGACCCAAGCTTTTCCGTTTTCCTCGCCTATCTCAGTGACACGATGTCCCCAATGAACTTTTGCTAGCGGTTGTCTTTGGAGGTGTTCATACAATAGCTTGCCGAGTCGATCCAGGGGAAGCACGACCATTCGCTCTGGGTCATCGGGAACGACGTCAAATCTCATTCCAGTGATGAACTCACCGTTGGCCTTGCGCCAGCATGCGTTTACTGGTTTGAAACCGCGTTCAATCACATCGTCGATTACGCCTGCACGACGAAGCTCGTATACGGCGGGGGAGGCATAATGGGCGGCTCGGGGTTGCTCGTCTAGTTTTTCGGTAGCTTCGAGCAACTCGACACTAATTCCGTGCTTCGCTAGAAGAATGGCGAGCAGAAGTCCGGACGGTCCTGCGCCAACGATTATGATCTTGGAAAGCTTCCCGGCATCGCTACCGTTCGTTTGCCCGTTGTCCGTCGTCATTTTCTGTCGTCAAGTAGTATATTGTTTGGCTAGAAGGTCTGTTGAGCCGTGTCTGGTGTGAATTGAATCTATCTTTCTTTTCAAAATCAGTTCTACTCCTCATTTTTATGAAATTCCTCCCCGCATCAGGGTTCTGGGGCCAGCTGCATGTGTCTAGCCACCGCTAACAATTTTGTGGGGTTTTATTCACATCTGGGGGGGTCTGAGAGTCTTGGATCAGAATATGCGACTCCCACATGCATGCGGGGCTGACATTTCTCTATTTTTCTCCTGGCATGAGTTGCCTCTTAACTCTGCAAATTGGTACTATGTATATTGTCCCCTTCCCGGCAAATTTTCATCTCATTTTCTTTCCAGCAGACAAAGCGAAGTATACGTCAACTGCGGCTCAGTATCCTCGAAATATCGATTGTATATAGGAAAATAAAATCATAAGGAACAGCACCTACAGCCCAGGTAGGTGACATCAATTCCCGGTGACTATGTTGAGGTCTCATGGGCAGGTCCGGAATTACCCCAGAAGCCCTGAAATCGTCGAACTAACCCCGAATCGGGCTACTCTTTGGATCGTCAGGCTTAACTTATACTCGAGATGTTTAGTTAATGTAAATGAAAAGTTAAAAGACCTATCTTATGTTTCTCAAAATTGTGACAAGTAATAGTCGGTTGACAGGAGAGCTCTCACGGCAGCTTGTTGAATTGCCGACGGCGCAATATATACACGTATATAACGACAAACAGGGGCATTAGATCATGGGATCCTTACATGTACCTGGGTAGCCATCTTATACTTTCGAGCCTACCTAAGTAACCCTGGAGAACATTGAATCTCACCCCTACATACACTTGATCTCATGACATTGTTGCCTTTACCTAGGTACTATGTAACTAGCTACTAAGTTTGTGCGTTGGTGCTATTCGACCGGATTGGGATCACTGTCGAAGATGTCCTTCTCTGGCTATCATCTACCATGTGCGCGCGTCGATGCTCAGTGTCTTCGCCACTTCACAACTTTTCTCTTATTCAAGCAGCAAAAATGCGAGGTCATGTGCACGACCTGAGGAAGGGGGCCAAGGAGGCCATAAAAGGAAGGCAAACAGCCAAGGAGCCGGTTGCCCCGCATTTCCGCCCATGACTAATGCGCCAGTCTGTAATAGGCCTAGTGGCAAACTCCTGTCGAATCAAGTTGAGCCAAAACGGAGATGGATGATTGGGCTGAATCTCGACGCCTGATCTTCTCTTTCTCTCTGTCTACATCGCCTTCCGTTCTCCATTATTCTCTGCAATTTCTCTTAATCAATAAGCTCCAATACATTTTCCCATCTCTGCATTGTTGTCTCGTTCTTTCAATACTAGAAACCCACAGAGCTGAGTAGACATTCGCTTTCCTCGACAGCATCGGGCTCGTTCTCGGATCCCCCACTGGCTAGAGTGGTCGCCCCTAACTAGCGCGAATCTGCAACTGGCATTGCATCACGTTTAGTCACTTTTCTTTTTCTTCCAACTCCTTCTCGAAATTGACATTGCAAATCAAGTGATCAGAAGAAGAAAAAAAAACTACAAACGCGGCGTTTGTTGGCATTGTTCGACAACTACTCCGTAAATCGTGGCTGAGTCTCAAAATCTAGAGCGTCGCAGAACTCAGAGGAAATAAATCGACCCACTTAGGGAAACTCGTCACATGTTTCTTCGTGAGTCAAACTCATCCATCATAAACTGTCAGCTTCCTGAACACCTCACCTCACTCGACGAATTATTCTCTCCTATTTTCATCATTTCAACTGAACAAAACGGCGTTTGACTCACTGCGATTGCGATACGATACACTTTTAGATCCGTACGGTGTTCACCATATGCAAGTCCGCTTTTCGCTAAAATGACATCGTCGACTACAGCATCCCCCGATGCCTCTACACCAATCCTCAATCTTCCAGGCAACAACGATAGCTCGCTATCTACAGACAGCGCAACGAGTTTACGTTCGGACAATCGCAGAATCTCGTTCATAGGAAATGATCCCCCACGCAGACGGTCGGCGCAGTCCAGTGGTTCGGACAGCCTACCTCTTCTGGAAAACACAATCGTTAGCAGTGGTAGACAGACGCCAGTGCTAGACGGTCGACACCCTAGGAGAATCTCATCTCCTCCGCCACCCAGGTAAGCACGGCCATTCAGTTGATTCATTGATTTCCTTCTGGGTGGGTGCTAACATTGGCTGAAGTACATACCAGCGAGGCGTTTCCTTTGATACCTTCGACAACCGAGTTGCCACCGACGGCTCCTTTACCTTGAAATACAAACACAAGAATTACCAAGCTACACGACGAAGTCGCACATTCCTATGCGGAACCGATCAAAATGACTATTCAGAATTTGCCCTCGAGTGGTTGATTGATGAATTGGTTGATGACGGTGATGAGGTCATATGTTTATGGGTTGTTGAGAAGGATTCTAAGATCGCTAGTGATGCAAGTGTTGATGAAGGCCGGTACCGCAAGGAAGCTGAGAAGCTTCTCAACCAGGTCATCGCTAAGAATCAGCATGATGAGAAAGCGATCAGTTTGGTGTTGGAGCTCGCAGTAGGGAAGGTGCAAGATATTATCCAAAGAATGGTACGTCAATCCACTCAATCTAGGAAAGGAAACGACTGACAAAATGACGCAGATTCGTATTTATGAACCGGCTGTTCTCATTGTGGGAACACGAGGACGCAGTCTCAGCGGCATGCAAGGCTTGCTGCCTGGTTCGGTCTCAAAATACTGTCTACAACAATCGCCAATTCCTGTCGTCGTGGTGCGGCCATCTACCAAGCGCGAGAAGAAAAAGAAGAAGCGTCTCGCCGACCCGACCCGTCGCAGCTATGGCAATATATTACAAATCAGTGAACAGCAAGGCAGTGGGCTGTTCAACAAGCAGGTTAGCTCCGATAAGAACGTGGCCAAACCACCCGCCGATGAAGCCGCAGCTGTTGCGGAAGCTGTTGGGCTCCCTCGACACTTTCAACATGCACACACGGGCAGTGACTCCAAACTGTCCGCGACCAGCTCAAATGAAGAAGAGAATGGCAAGGATGTTCTACGCTCAGACACACCTCAACTTTCGCCGTACATTGAAGACGGGAATGGCGAACGAGTCCTCAAGAGCCCCGGCCTTGGGAACCTGGATACACCACCCGATAGTGAAAGCGAGAGTGACTCAGAAACAACACGTGGTCGAGACCCGGGATCGTCTGACGCAGACTCGACCATGCCGCCAGACATATCGCCTAATGAGACAGAAGAGGATATCGGCCCCATAACGAGCAAACTACAATTAGCAGACGCTTCCTGACATTAGCGAATTTGGTCTTTTCGGGCTTTTTTGTTACTTTATTTTTCCACGATGATGATATGATATGATACGACACGATACGATAAATATATTATTAGACAGTCTGTTGGAACGCCATCGCTCATTTAATTCTTTCGTGTTAAGTAAGTTTGTAGATTAGTATGCGACTACGTAGACATGCGTATGATCGTCATTGCGGCTCGGATCGGCCCACTTCTTCCTTTGGCTTCGCTGCATAAAACATTCCTTTGTAGTTACTTGAGTAGACTGGCTAAGTATATCTTGTTCGGTACATATATTTCTTATCTTTTCCCTTAACAAACACCGTGTTTACGTTTCTGACTTAAATTGCCAAATGGCGCAATCCAGTACTAGTACCCAACTCTCTCCCCCCAAACCCGGCTGGTTACGTCAAACATCCATTTTTGCAGGGATCAGGTCTGATTCGCCCGGTGCGTCTGTGTGGCAAGGGAAGAGGGGATTTTATGTCCGGTGAAGAACAGGGTGGTTGCTTTGTTTTTCTGCATGTACTGTGCTACAACGAGTGTAGAAGAAAGCATGCGCTGGTTGGATTATTTGTCGGAGACCGGCGCATGTAACTTATCTGTTTGACGTCGTCTTGTCTGGCCTTGTCTATCGATAACTAGTCGCGTTTATCCTTATCCCCGGTATACTCCGTCAATAATGTACCAGCGCTATCACTAGCTGGAAGAATCACAGCGCTTGTGTAGGCAGCACTCTAAACAAGCCAATGATTAGTTAATTTCGCAAAATATAGAATAGTTAACTAGTTGGTTAGTTAAACATAACAAAAGCAAGTCATGCCAGTCCCCAAGTCGGATTCATTGATAACGGGGGCGATTCCATTGCCTGACGGGAGAACTTGGATCAAGTTGGCTTAGTTCCCCCAGCCCCGAGACACGCGCTGTCTGTCCTCCCTCACTAAATCATTTTTATTTTTTTTTCCTCCCTTTCCCTTTCCCTCCCTTTCACTCCTCCACCAAAAAACCAAAACCCTTATTTCTATAGGAGTTTCCTCTGTCTGTTTGATCAGAAGAGGTTTTTATTTGTTTTTATTTCGATTCACAGAATCTTATTTTCTGTGTTTCCTTCCCTTCGGTGATATTCTCTCCGAAGCCTGAGGCCAACAAAAAACAACATCTTTTTTTTCTTGTTGTGCGGTCCACAGCCACTCTTTGGTGAGCGTGCGAACATCGTCTCTTGACGGATTATCCCACACTCCCATATTGTATCTTCTCCCCCCTCTTTCTTATTTCTTCTAATATTTCATCTTCATTCTCTTGAAGGAATTATTTGAAGAATATTTATTCTTGTTGGGAAAGATTACTTTGGTTTCGATTTAGCTATCGGAATCAAGCGGCGGTTTGTTAATCCAGGTCGCTTGCGCTAGAAGAGTCCTTTTCTTCTTAGTCTCTTTCTTTCAGGTTCGCCCTTGCAAAGAAAGAAACAGAGTGCGACGTTGTCAGTCCTTCTTTCTTTTCGATCTTAATTAGAGTCCTTCTCGCGTCGTTTCGAACGCCCAACGATTTCAGCTTACTTATTCGATCGATCGAATGAGCTCGAAGCAGTCTCAAGGACAAAGCAAGTCTAATACATCCTCGTCGACACCGTCGTTCCCCCTGGCAAACAGCGCTGCTTCCTCCCGGACGTACGCGCACGCCACAGGACCAACCCCCGAGTTCGCCTCAGCGCACCATGGAAATTCGCCTTCAACAACTTCAAACACAGTGAACGGCAAATCATCCATGCAGAATCAGCAACCTTCCGGGGTGACCATTGTTAATGGCGCTCCTTCCGCTCATGCGGCGGACCACAGCAGAAAACAATCAGTAACTATCAGCTCTGCTGGCACCACTGGTTTCATTCCGAATGGTGGGCCAGCCGGTAACCCAAATCGCAACAGCATTCAGTTTGGATCCGTAGATCAGCAAAATTCGCCTGCGATGGGTTCTCCCGCTATCCCCGCCAGTCAGCCTCATGGCAACTTGAACGTCGCACAGCCCGCGAATCCCCGTATCACCTCGCCGTCAACATCTCCTTCGCCTATCCCTCAGCCCGCGTCGAGCGGCGGCCGGCCGCCGTCTACATACCAAGCTCCAGGCAATGCGCCTAACTTTGGCAGTTTCGGCGACGCATCCGGAGACGCTGTATGTTCTTTTTTTCTCCTCTTCTCTTTCTTTCTACCGTTGTTTCAAGTCGCGTCTGGTCATGTGCTAACCACAAGCTAGCGACAGGTGCGAATGAATCAAAACAATCTTGGTCCTGGTCCTCAAGCTACTCACCTTCGTCGCGAATCGTCTCAGTCTCAGCACAGCGATATGGGCGGCCACATACCCGGTGGTCCAGGTGGTCCAGCTCGCGGCGGTTACCAAGGTGGTCGCGGTCGTGGATACTCTGGATCTGGATATCAGAACCAAATGGGCTACTCGTCTGGTCCTAACTTCCGAGCGACACCAAACCAACGAGGAGGACCTCAAATGGCCCCTTCTTTCCACCCACCCAACCACGGACGCCCCATGGGCTACCCCAGCTCTCCTCATCAGGCTAACCGTAGCCCGGCCATCGCGAACGCTAACCCCGTCACGCCGCAGATGAGCCATGTACCTATGCAACATCCACAAATGGCCAATCAACACTACGGTGGTTACAACCAACACATGGGACCCCAAAATGTGAGAAACCGCAATTCTTCCTCTTCTTTCAATTTCAACAAATCTTGGAGAAACAAGAAAATGGACCCTTTTCAGAAAAATACCCAGAGGCAGAAGAATTCGCAAAGGACCCGTAGCGATGAGTCTTCTGCCCCTTTGTCAAATCCCCCTCCTATCCTTCACCCTATGGACCCTCCTCCTCTTCCTGCACCTCGTCAACCTTCCGTGAACCTTTCCCCAGAAACTGGTGAATTTGAACAATTTCTAACAATGGTGAAAAATCAGACTTACCCCCACGGTGGTTATGACCCCAACAGCGGTTACTACTATCCCGCATACGGAGTTCAGCAAAACATGTACATGCCTCCTTCTCCTCAGCCTCGCCCCGGTATCCCGTACGGTCAGCCCGGCCAGTTCATACCAAACCAGTTCCCCGCCGGAACTGTGCAGCCATCCATGCAGTCTACGCCACTCTCGAGAAGCACTTCCCAGATTTCAAACGATCGTCCCGGCTCCAGCCTGGGTCAGGGCCCTGCCCCGGCAGGCGCCCCTTCCCAAGGTCACGCTCACACTGAAAGCAGAACCTCTAATAGCCCCGCTCCTCAAAAGAACCACTTCATCATTCCCACGCCGAAGAAGAGCGCCATCGTTATCAAGGATCCCAACAGTGGTGCAGTGAAGTCATTCGAGAAACAGCCAGCATCCCCAGCTCGTGCTACTCCTTCACCTGTCAAGGGCTCCGCCCCTACGCCTCCTCCACGTGCCGCCAGCGGTGTCGATCAGACTCGTGCTGAGAGCAAGTCCGTCAAGACTGACGAGGAAAAGAAGAAGGAGCTTCGCGAAGCTGTCCGGATGAAGATTGAACAGGAAGAGGCCGAACAACGTCGCAAGGAAGAGGATGCTCGCAAGGCAATTGAGAATCTTTCTATAGCTGACAAAGAAGACAACAAACCCAAGGCCGAGCCCGCCGCTGCTGAACCCGCCAAGGAGGAAGTCAAGCCTAAGGATGAGAAGCCTGTTGAAGAGAAGAAGCCTGTCGAAGAGAAGGCTGCTGCTCCTCCGGCTGCCGACGATGAGATCGACTTTGATGCCATCGAGCGCGAAATGGCCGAAATCGAAGCTAGAGAAGCTGCCGCTGAAGCCGAGTACCAAAAGAAGAAGCAGGCCCAGAAGGAAGAGGCTGAGCGCAAGAAGAAGGAAGACGAGGAAGCTTATGAGCGTAACATGAAGCAGGCAGAACGCGAAGCCGAGGCTGCCGAAGAAGCTCGTATGAAGAAACTCGAATCTGGCGCTGCGGCGGACGAAGACGGCTCCAAGATGTTCGCATCTTTGCGCAAGGGCGGATTCACTGCTAGCGAAAGCCCTGCTCCTCAGTCCCCCGACGATAGCGGTGCTGCTACACCTGTTTCGCAGTCAGATGCTTCGATGGGCCCTCCATCCAAGCCTGCTAGCGTCGGCAAGGCCAAGCCCGGTCCTCTTAAGCTTGAGACCAAGCCTGTTGAGCCGCCTCAACCTAGCGCAGCTCTCAAATCCTTGCACAGCGCCAAGTTTTTGGACAGTCTTGCCATTACTTATCCTCCTTCAATTGCCTCTCCCAACCCTGCTTTGAACACCAATGCTCCAGCGGATCGTAAATTCAAGTACAACAAGGAGTTTTTGCTTCAATTCCAGAATGTCTTCAAGGAGAAGCCTACTCTAGACTGGGACCTCCGCGTCCGCGAGACTGTCGGCGACAGTGGCGATTCTTCACGACCACAGTCTGCTCGTACTCCTGGAACTGGTCGCACCGCTTCCCGTGGTGGAATCCCATCCACTTTCAAGATGGGTACTTTCGGTGGAGGTACACCTTCCGTCGGAACTCCAAGGGATGCTTTCCCCAATGCTCCAGGCCGTATGCCGTCGATGGGCAGCGGTCCATTTGGCACATTTGGACGCCCTGGCTCGATGGGTCCTGGTTCAATGAGTCGTCCTGGCTCTTCTGCTAATTTGCACAATGTGCCTCAATCACCTCGTCCAGGTTCCAGCAGGAATACTACTCGCACAGGTAGCAGACGCGACAAGCAGAGCTCCAAGAAGGAGGAGGAAACCAACAAGTCGATGCCTCTCACCGCCGGTCTTTCTCTCAAACCACTTGAAGTATCTCAGTCTGGATGGAAGCCTCGAAGCATTGGTCAAACACCTGCCGGTCCCACCCCAGGTGGTGAAACCGACTACATGGCTCCTGATGTCGTTCAACGTAAGGTCAAGTCCAATTTGAATAAGATGACTCCAGAGAACTTTGACCGTATCTCCGAACAAATCCTTGGTATCGTTTCTCAGTCCAAGCATGAATCGGATGGTCGTACTCTACGCCAAGTCATTCAACTCACCTTCGAGAAGGCCACCGACGAAGCTCACTGGGCTCCGATGTACGCCAAGTTCTGCAAACGTATGCTCGAGAGTATGAGTTCTGAGATCAAGGACGAGAACATCAAGGACAAGGCTGGCAATGTTGTTGCTGGTGGCAGTTTGTTCCGCAAGTACTTGTTGAACCGTTGTCAAGAGGAATTCGAGCGTGGATGGAAGGTCAACCTGCCACCCAAGCCCGAGGGTGAAAGTGAGGCAGCTGCCCTCATGTCTGACGAATATTACATTGCTGCCGCCGCCAAGCGTCGCGGTCTTGGTCTCGTCAAATTCATTGGTGAGCTCTACAAATTGGGCATGTTGACTGAGCGTATTATGCACGAGTGTGTCAAGAAGCTTGTCGATTACGAGGGTATTCCTGATGAGGCCGAAGTGGAGAGTTTGACCAGCTTGCTACGAACCATTGGTGCTAGCTTGGATGTGTCTGAGAAGGGTCATGCTATGATGGATGCATACTTTGGTCGTATTTCTATGATGATGGAGACGCCTGGTCTGCCTAGTCGTTTGAAGTTTATGCTTATGGTATGTTCCTTCCGTTCGTGCTGGTTATTTTCTGAGGCTTTAACTAACGGATGTAGGATGTTGTCGATTTGCGTTCTGCCAACTGGGTGTCTAAGAATGGCGACAAGGGTCCCAAGACTCTTACTGAGATTCGTGAAGAGGTGCGTGAACTTTTATTACCTTCTTGATTTCCATCAACTAACGTCAACAGGCTGCCCGCGCTCAACAAGAAGCTGAGATGGAGCGTCTCCGCCAACAGGCCAGCCGAGGCGGTGGTCGTATGCCCATGGGCCGCGGCGACGCACGCAACTTCTCCGGCGACTACCGCAACCAAGCACCACCCCCAGACTTTGCCTCCAGCAAGGTCGGCAGCGATGATCTGCGCCGTCTCAAGACATCGCGTACCCTCAACCAGCCCGCCTCGTTCGGACCGTCCAGCATGTTCGGTTCGCGCAGCAGCAGCGGTCGCAAGAACCTTGGCCCTGGCGGCAATTTGGTTCGTGGTGGTGAAGATAGCGGAGCCAGCAGCCGCACTGGTACACCACCAGCAGGAAAGAAGGAAGAGAAGGAGGCAGCATCCTCCATTAACGCATTCAGGTATGTCCCTCCTACCCAATCATATATATCTATACAATTACTAATCGATATACAGCGCCCTGGCCGCTCTAGACGACAACATGGCAACCTCCCCCCCCTCCAACCCGACCTCTCCTGAATTAACAAAATCGCAACCTATTAAGAGCGAAGGAGAAACAGCATAGACGAGAAGATAAGCGAAATCAAGAAAGAGGAACCAACTATTGATAGGAAAAAAGAGGAAACAGTTAATATTCAATCCAAGATACCATTACCATCATTACAAAACTGAACAAAAAACCTCCCCCCCCCCAAAAAAACATTCATTGTATATTCCATCCGGTTGTTTATTGTTCTGTTCTGTCATTGTTTTCGGGAAGACAAAAGTTTGGGTTGTTTATAAGAATTTAATATTCACACCATTTTTTTTTCTTTTTCTTTCTTTCTCTCGATTACTTCTTCTTCTTTCTACTTCTCTCCTTGTCTTCTACTGTTGTTTCTTCTTTCGATTATCATTATTTATTCACTATAATGTTTGGTGGATAGGAGGAGGAGAGGAGAGCATTACATTACATACCATACCCCCATTTCATTTTATGCTTGGTTTTCGAGAATTGAGATGATTTTTTTATTTTCTTCTTCTTCTTCTTCTTCTTCTTCTTCTTCTTCCTCCTCCTCCTCCTCCTCCTCCTCCTCCTTGGGAGAAAAAGAGAAAATGAATCAGCCAAAAAAAAAAGACCAGCAGCAAAGGAAAGAAATTCGTACGAGCGTTTTTTTTTAGGCATGGAGTGCGAGGGAAAGGGGGGGAATCATTCGCTCATGATTTGTCGCAGATTGATTGATAGTTAGCATGGCATGGCATCATGGATGGGCATTCCATTTTTATTGTAGATTATTCCTTTTCTTTTTTCTTTTTTTTTTCCTCCATTCGTTTTCTTCATGCATTGTCTTCTCGAAGTTTTCAATCGTTTTCTGTGTGAGCTTTCTGAGAATATATCCACTAGTTAGTTATTTCTTATGCTTGCTCTGTTAACTAGGTAGTCTGGTATACCCGAAATTGATATATTATTTCTAGGTACTTTTCTTATTCTTGTCGTATCTAGTCTATTTTTCGGATTTTTAGATGTACCTAAGGTATAAGGCGTGTGTTGGGGGAAGGTGTGTTTCTTGTAATCACCTGGGCAGATCTGTCATTTGGTGTATCTTTACTGTGTGGTATATCGTAGGTCGGTCGCTCCATTTGTACATACCATACAAAGTAAGCTTCAAGCCCTAACCCATCAACTAGTAGTACATTAGTGGACTCGGGTTTAGCATTTCATCTAAATTCTGAACCCAAGCAAAGAGGGCATAGATATATATATATATATATATGGATATATGGATATATAGATATTCCTGCCTAATGCTACATGCTGATTGGATAGGCTCATCGTTGAACGCAGGCCATCTCACACAACCGAGCCAACAGGTCTGGTTGGTACCTATGGAGGTATCGCATGCAGCATCCCTTCAGAAACGCGAAGATGTTGATAATCCTGCATCATCCCCGATATCTCAACTTCCTAGATCTCAAGGAAATGTAGGCTGTGGGGATAGGCGAGGGTATATATGTAGTGATGGACCAAAACGGCGCCTTTGAGATTGGGGCCCCGTAGCTGGTGTTAGATCCTGTTAGAAAAAAGAAGTGTTTTTGGGAGGGGATTGTTGGAGATCATGATGTTGTTGTCGTCTGGATACTGCTAGTGGAAGTAGTAAACTTACTTTATTAGGTTCGTATTTTAGGAGTACATGTAGACTGTAGTTGACAACATACTTCAGGGCCATATAGTCGAGTGTTATATAAACCTTAGACAACAAAAATCAACACTCCAGTTGGAAAAAAAAAATTCTATCAGAACAAAATCATCTAGAATAACCTGAAGCACGGCTAATCTCATCAACCGCCCTGGACGCAAATTTCACTGAGTCGGATACATTCCTCTTAGGACCTGAAGACGGCCTTTTCTGTGTCGTGGTCGTACTACTACCGCCAAACCAACCGCTCGTCCAACCACCGCCGCCGCTGCCTCCTTCATTGCCGGCAGGATATCGCGATCCACTCAATTCATCAGCATCGATCTGATCAAATGAATGCTCACTCGCGTTTTTATGCAATGGAGCCGGACCATGCCCATAAGCAAGGTCGTCGTCATCATCATCACTACTGCCCGGAGTGGTATTGTGTAGTCTAGTCTCTTCTTTCTGTAGAGCAGCCGCGAGAACTTCCAACTTCTCACGCTGAGAGGAATACAGACGCGCCTTTTGGGAGCGGGAAAGATGTTTATATTGCTCTGTGTCAAACGCGCCGCTTGCAGAGAGTTGTTCGATTTGTGCCTCCCGGCTTTGGGTCGGGGCTGTCGAGGAAGAGGTTGCTGTGCTGAGAGCTGTGGTCACCATCGAGAACCAATCTGCTCCGGCTGCGGCTGCGGCACCCGGTACGGCGTTGGCTGAGGGGAGGTTAAATCGTGAGAGTAGTGCCTGAGCGTATCCGGTAGCACCCGCAGCTTGAGGAGGAGCCATTTGTTGCTGCTGTTGTTGGGATGGCATACCAAGGACTTTCTCGCGGATTATATCTATGAGCTGGTAGAAATACTGCAGACCTAGCGCTTTGGCACGCTCATGAGCGTGTCCGATGAACTCTTCGATTTCGCGCTCGTGTTGCTCGAAGAATGGATCGACATATTCTTGGAAGAGGATGCGGGCGCCTTGGGTCTGCGGAAGGACGAGATACGAAAGGAAGAAGAGACGGATCCAGCTGTAGAAGGGGAACCTTGACATATATGTCAGTAAATTATAACCAAGCGAGGACAAAGTAACGAACCATCCGATAATAAACACGGTCCATGACTCAGCCAGCAATATCCCCGACAGAACAACCCAGTACATCAACCATGGTGTGAGATGAGCGGGGTTCCCGGATCGAATAGCTTTGTATGAAGCAAAGGCTGGAAAAAGAATGGTGATAACCGATCTGTAACAAATAAATGTGTTAGCTTGATCGCGTAGAAAGGATAGCTGCCATGATGAACGAAGTTGGTGCCTGTTTCAGCTGGGAGCGCGGCTGACTTGAGAGTCGAAGGACATACGAGAGGAGATCTGCAAATATTCCAAACATTGCGGGTGTATGATTTTAGTAAACAGCTCAACCCATGTATTCAATATAACAATTGATGAAGTAGATATATTGCCCTACTTGCAGCGTCGAGAGGTGGGTGTAGAAGGAAGAAAGAAGAGTGCATAAGGCGGAGAGAGTGGAGTGATAAGGCTGCTTATCGGCAGGTGACTGAGACCTATCAAGTGGGGGTTTTTGTTTTTCAGAGTCTTCACGCGACCTTTCTTCATCTACAAATACTACTACATACTACGACATTCATCGAATCATAAAATGATACTTGTATCAATTCTTTATAATGCTTGACTTAGCCAGTCGTTGCAACATAGTTGATATGTACACTGCTACATTGTCTGCCGGATTCAGCCACCCGGCCAGTGGATTACGTCAAGAGTGGGCTTACCTAGACCCTGGATCGAGTTAAATATACACAGCCTGGTTTACCTCTTTTGTTGAAAATAACACACAGAAAATACCGAGATTTTGCCTGCTTTTTGGGATTGCTAGAATTATGTCATACAGAGAACTATCTATAACGAATACCTCTATGCAAACTTCGTTATACTGGAGCAATGATATCATTCCGCAGCGTGTTAGAACGAACGTTGCGTGACCAGTAAACAGTCTGATATAACGATTTGTTAAATCTCGCTGTATATCGATTATATTTTAGAATCCGGTTGAAAAAAGCCAGAGCTCACTTCAGCTCCGATGGTCGGCCTTGTAAACTTGAAAAGCTCCTTCAACCGACGGAACAAACCCGAAAAAAAAAAAACTTAGCTAATACGAGAAAAGACATGGCTACCCGAAAGGTACACACATGCCCCTTTTCGCCCGTCATACCATAACCGTGGGATCGATCGTGTTGGGTTCCGCTTCGTCAAAGACCTGTTTCAGAATCGTCAGTCGATCTCGCAAGAATGTAAAATCCTTTCGGTGCTGGCCGTCGCTCTTCAGTCGCCCACATCGGACTGCTTTCGGGTCCAAAGTTGGAGTGTGAGAATCGCTTCGGATCTTCTCCAACCATATTTGTGTTTCTCGGCCATCCTGCGGGAAGATAAGGGCCAGTGTTTGAAGCGGCTCTTCTATGAACCCTGCGGGAAATAGATCTCTATGAAGTGTGATTCCTTCGTGAGAATCTTGCCCTAGAACTTGGCGCAGCTAACTTAATGACTCTGTATTCCCAGAAAGGATGGATGATGGAAAATGATCACTGTAGTATTATGCCCTTTCGGCTTCAAATGGTCGTTGAGATTATCCGTCCACTCGATTTTGACGCCCGCGATGCGTGTCGGATTCGGCGCGTTAAATGTGGAATGAGGGCTTAAGACATCTGTCTCAACATAGGCCGACAGCCCCACTGACTGACTCGTCAACGAATCCTGAAAAGATCCATTCGTCCAGTTGAGCGGTCTCCATGGAGATCTACCAAGCGGCAGATCCCGGAATTGCATCATCAGTAAAAGGTCGGCAGCAATGTCAGATTTTTCACAAGAGCCTGAACCTGATACAGGAGAGACTATGACTGGAGGATGAGTAATTGAGCAAGAGAAATCACAATGAGACTGATATGTTTCCTTATTCTAGGATTATCAAAGATTATATTTTCGCTGTGCAAGCGCTTGCCCAAAAGTCAAGCTTCGCCCCTGGAGTCCCAAGGGGAAATGTTGGAACCAATTATATCAAAAATAGTACGCATACTAGATAATCTATTAGATAATCTAGCCTGGTAGTTAACGTCCTGATCCACTCGGTGTCCGATTACGTTAAATCATAGTTAACTATAGCATACAACCCTTACAACGGTGTAAAGTCTCTCGAATCAGATTAACATTCAATTGCTAAATATGACGAAATAAAAGTGGTATCTCAGATGGAATAACTATAACAACCTCTCCCTATACAATATACTAAACCGTTTCCTAGCTCCACATGGAACTACTAACATTACAATCAAACGCCTTAGCAGCAACCACCAATAGGTTGGGTTCTCCCAGATTATTTTGCGTATACCGAGCATTATACCTGATGACTTTTTTCACAGCTTGGGACTGCTGAACATTGATCCACAAGGGCTCCGTGCTGATGAACCAAGAGACACCCTCAGTGCAGGGAGGGGTGGTTAGAGAGCCGCTGTATGTGTAAACACCGTACTTGTTAAAATGACTGATTAAGCCGGAGAAGTCAAGAGGACCGGTTTTGGTGAATGTGCCGGGCTTAGTGATGTCGTCAAGGCGGGCAAAGACGGAATCCAAGAGGGGAGTAGTGTAGCCAAAGCGGGAGATTTCCATAAAGAAGCCAACGACAGCGATTTTGTAATCTGATCATTTGGGTTAGTACCAGGGTGACTTGACTATCAGGTCAAAGGGGAAGAAGAAGAAGCATACCGTCGCTCACGAAACCAAAGTGGCACTCCATAGGGAAGTACTCCTCATCAACACGATGCTCGCTAGGAGTGTGAAAATGGAAATTGTCGAGATAATAGGTGATATTGTTTACAACTAGTGACCCATTGGTCATGAGAACCTCCAATCCAAAACCCGAGTTCTCGAACTTGGCAGATGCGACATTGCTAATGTTAAAGTTCACTGACCCTGTTGCGGCATATTCGATGGTATGGGTGTCAATGTTGATAGGCGACTGGCGCATGCCTTTTGCGCATGCCTCATTGGCGGTCTTATTTAGGCCATACCAGTTCAGAGGACCACCTAGGCCGGTATAGTTGAAGGGATTAGTATCAATGACGCCATGTGCTGCGCGAGCGTGGATATGGGCCGCAGCCGCGGGGAGAGCAAAGAAGAGGAGAGAAGAAAGCTTCATCATGATGGGATCTTTGGACTTGTTGGAAACGCAAATTCCACGGTAATTGAAGAGAATGGGATGGTGGAGGGTATCGCTACTTTGGGAGGAATCAGAAGGCTTATATATAACCAGTACCAGACAGACTGGCAGGATGCTGTTTTCCAGAAATTTCTTCCCATCTTTTGCTTTATTCGTCGTTCCTCCAATTGGTAACGCGTTTTCGATCATCCTGGGTCATCTTTGGTAGGGTTGCGGCTGTGCAGATATTTCCGGTTTAGGCAATAGGTTCCCACAGTATTGGGAACTTTCCATCGACTATCATGTGTCGGCTAGCGTACATAGTGCATAAGGTATAACGATTAACAGTGACCGTTAGGTATCCGACGAGAGCTGTAGCAACCTCGCCCTTCATCCGCGGAAAAAGTCCGATCGGAAATCTCATCCCGGGCACATATGTCACTGAATGTACGCGTCAGAATGACCAAGGTTCTCGAAACCCCCCCTCGTTATCTCCACTGTGCATCTCATGCGCGCTTGTTGGAGTAAGTAAGCGCACATGGTCTCCACACAACCAACCATTTCCGCGCCAACCGCAGCGTCTAACCCCAGACATTGTCCGCCGGCTTCGGAGCCCCGCCCACAGATCTGACTAATCACATGCCACAGCTTTAACGTCATTGAAATGCACACTGAGATACAGATACAACAAGGAATCTACGGAACACGTACTCAGATCTAAGATCTAGTGGAGATATCTTTTACAAGGCTATCTCAGTGCCTCGGACTCTCGCGCGCAGAGTATTACTCCGTATGCTGAGCGACTGGGCAGGCCAATCCAGGCTCTTTGTAGCAAGCTGGTGATTGGCTGATCTATTCCCGAGTCGAATTCTCCACATGAGAGGCAAGAACAAACTCCCGCGCGGGAATTTGGGTTTAAATAACCCCCACATTACGACCCTGACTTGCTTTATTTGGAAGTTCTTGGGGACCAACCAGTGTATAAGGCAACGTATAAGGCAGCATAGGCATATACATAGGCTTCAAATATTGCTAAATGCCTTGCTCGCTAGCCCATATCTGGGCTTGTACAGGGGGCATGTACGTGGGCGTGTTATAGACAGCAATCGTTGAGATATGAGATAGATATATCGACAAAGATGAAGCTTAAAAACCATAAGATTTGAACAGTCGTGATTTTTTCATCGCGCCCAACAAATTCGCGGGATTTGTTCCCGGACACTTTACACTACGCTCTGAGCTAGAATAACAAGCAGCGTAGGAAAGCTCCAAAAGCAGGAACTGAGATAACCACAAAGTGAGTTCTGCTTGAAGTCGTGTCCATACGAAACAGACGTCGACTATGTACATACCTCTAGCTTATTAACACTGTACGTAGTTAACCTACCTGTGTTTCGTCATCGTGGCTAGTTGGCAGCCTTCGCCACCCATCGATTCACACTACCTAGGTAAAGGACAGTAGGTACCTCGGTCCAAATCAAGCTAACTAACTTAACCTAACTTAACTTAGTTAGCTTAAGATAACGATTACATAACCAATCTTATCAAGTGGACTGATGGCGATAAACACATAGTATGACTGACAACATACCACCTTGAAGTTTATGTATATATGTATACATATACATATGAGACGAAACAAATGATTCTCCCAAGGCAATGATTCATGATTTATGACCCATCATCCCTGGACCTACTCCATATACATAAGAAATCAAGAAAAAGAAACATGTGTATCGCCATCATCTCCACCGCTCACCCCGCATACGAAGTCATCATAATCGACAATCGCGATGTACCCTCCCCCTTCGCCCCTTTCTGTCCTCTTGCTATGCATAAAAAGAAAATACCTACTAATGAATCGGCGTAGGAGTATCTACACCGCCCAACAGCATCCGCAAACTGGTGGCAGCCCCCCAACACCCAAGTCCTGGGCTCTCGCGACCTCGCCCGTCCCGAACAGGGCACATGGATGGGCGTCACAAAACAAGGGCGAGTAGCCGTATTAACGAATTATCGCGAAGCAGCACCAATAGGGAATATAAGTCGTGGCGCGATTGTAAATGACTTCTTAACTGAGCCTCCCTCCGCCCCTACGTCGTCGGAAGCGGGGAACGATCCGAACGAAAAGCAGAGGAATAATAATAAGAAGAAGAATAATAATAATAACGAGCCCCGGAAAGCGCAGAGGACTACGCGCGCTTTTGTGCAAGATATGATTAATTCCCAAATGGCTACAAATGCGGGTGGATTCAGTCTTGTGTGTGGCCGGCTGGGTGAGCCGTTGGCTATAATCTCGAACCGGATGTCCGATAACATCGACTCTACCACGTGGATTGCGTCGACGCGGGGGGAGACGGTTGGGTTAAGTAATACGTTCCTGAATGACAGGACGTGGCCGAAGATTATTAATGGGGAGATTCTGATGAGGAGTGCTATTGACGCTAACATCGCCGCCTACGCTCATCAACAACAAGGGTCGACCGGGGAAGAAAAGGAAAGGGATCTGATAGAACGGCTCTTCCGCGTCCTCTCCACCGACACCATGCCTCGCCTATCCAACACCGAGCCCATAAAAGAGCAATACATGAATCAACTCAAAGAATCAATCTTCATCCCGTTGTTAGGGGATCGCGCCCAGTTCGAGGCTGAAGCAGCCAACCTCGCAAAAATGGGATTGGTGGGCTATACTTCTGGCCTGTATGGAACACAGAAACAGACTATTTTATTGGTTGATCATGCCGGAAGAGTGAAGTACGTTGAGAGATCGTTATATGACGAGCATATTCATCCGATACCGTTGGGGCAGGGGGATAGGGTTTTTGAGTTTGTTATTGAAGGGTGGAAAGCCAAGACCGAGACATAGCATATCTTCTATTTATTCTATCATAGTATATAATCTGTTCGAGCCCCTCTGACGAGAGGGGGGCCTTTAGACCTTCCTCTTCAACAACCCCCTGAAAAAATCAAAGCTGTTATTATCACTCTGCAACTGCCATACGCGCCCCGTCGGCCGGTCCTCCCAGCCCAATTCCTCCGCTAGAAGCAATCCAAAATCACGCGTTATACCCTTGATCCTAGCCCTGACGCCGCCTTGCTCTTCCAAGGTCACGATTTGATGCATATGCAGCCAGTCCTCGTAATACATGTCTTCGAATTGTTTATCGAATCCGGTGCGCAGGAAACGGATGTATAACTCTTCAAAGACTGTCAAAATGCGCGCAAGTAGTTTCTCAAGAATGATGGGACTCGATTTGATGGTTGCGGGGGATGCGAATTTTTCGACAATAGCATTTAAAGATGTTGTTGGTGCTGCGTTGGTTGCGTTTATGCCGATGCCAACGACGGAGACGTATTCTTCCGAGGAGTAGTGCGAGTTGACGAGGATGCCGCAGATTTTGGTATATTTTTGTTTGTCGGGTTCGGCGGGGTCCATGGCATCTTCTTGCATCAGTACAATTCATTAATAAATGAGGGAGGCTACTTACAAACGTCATTTGGCCATTTCATCTTGATTGGCAGCTGCTCGTATCCCTTGTCGTATGTTTTTATTCCCTTGACGACAGCCATAGCGGCAAGATATTGAATAAAGACTATAGGTGCCGATTGCATTTTTTCCATTGGATGCCGGACAACGGTCGAGAATATGAGCGCTCCAGCTGGTGATACCCAGACATTAGACCCACGGCCTCTTCCTGCCACTTGCACGGTGGCCGTCATTGTGAATCCGGCGGGTAGTCGCCGAAGAAGGCGTGTGTTTCTATAAAGTCAGCCAATATCATTTCCGAGAGGGGTTTGTGCATACTTTTCCAACATAGAGCTAGTACTTGTAACGACTTCACCGTATATGATAGACCGTCCAAAATCGACAACGGCCTCCTTTGACAACGACTGGTAGTGTCGAAGATTAGAATAGAATGCATGATGATTAAAATACGGGGTCTGTTTGGACGAAGGCAGCTCGTCATGTATCAGCAACCGTTTCACAATCGCGTTATAATCAATGATGCCGTCATTAGAAGTCGCCTTTTCTTCCGCCACTTCTTCCTCTAACGCATTCTTCAAATCATCCATCTTGTACGTCTTGTCGTGCGCTCTCTCGACTTGGAACGTGTCGACGTTGTCTTTGAGGATCTCTTTTCGCCCATCTTTGGTCATTATTTCTTCCAACGAAGACACAATAGCTTGAGTATACTCAGGCTCGACAGAGGATAGATGCAAGCAAGAGAGAGACGGTACCGTAGTAGTTTCCTGACTGACTTGCAGGCCAAGTTTAGTCAGACATGCTTTTACAAAGTCCGTTCTGGCGGTGTCGTCAGTGGCTAGTTGGTCAATGAGTTCTGCGTACTCGGGGCTGCCGGCGGATTTGTTGAGATTGACGGCGGCAAATCTACAAAGTCAGTTTGATATCAAGAATTGGATTAGACGTTAACGTACTCTGGATGAGGACCTGTAAGGACAGCCGCTCCATCACCAATTTTGCGATATATCACAGCCGCTGCGCCCTTGCCTGAGTCAACGGCAAGTTCTTCCGTATAACTAGCCAGAATCTCGACTCCTTCATCCGCATAAGTTTCAGCATCAACAAAAACGCCGCCGCCATTATAATAACTATGAAACGTCTCCGGCAACGTTCCATCGCTACTTAACGCAGATTTCGAGACCTTGACCTCCACCGCCCTCGCCCCAGCTTCACTCGAATAGACAAAGCCTTCAAATGCAGACCCCCGACATATCCCAGGGAAGAAGGCCAATTCCCTCTCCCCAATAACCTGCATCTTCTTATCGCCAACCTCAAACTCACACCTCCGACTCCCATAATAACCGCCAGCACAGAAACCGAGATATGCACCACCATTCTGCACAAATTGAGTGATTCTGCGGTTTCCAGCCCCGTTCAGAGATACGCAGTAACCCAGGTCTGCACCGCCGGGCATGACCAGCATGGCGCAGGTGGAGAGCCAGGGTTCTTTGATGAGCATGTCTGCTGTGATGGGGATTACGGCATAGTTGGGAGCAAGCAGGCGGCGCAGTGTGTAGAGGCAGTGCCGGACTGATTCTACCGTGCTTCCATGGTCTGTACCTACATATCAGTATTTATATATATATATATATATATATATTTCTTCTTTCTTTTACTGTCTTGAAAGGGGCGTACCGGAGTAGACGAGCACATTGAGTCTGCCCGAGCTAATGGTTCGTCCAGCAGACATTTTGTTTAGCGGGCGGACCAGACTCGCAGACAACTTTTTTTCCTCCCTTGCACCTAAAGCAACGAACGATTCAGCGATTCAGCTGATTCCGCAATTATTTTTTGGGAGTCAATTAAAATGTCAAACAACGAAAAATCCAAGTCTGAGCAGACCACAAGCCACGAAGAGGATGAACCCGATGACTGGTGAGTTGTATGACAGTTCAAGGGAAAAAAGAAATTGATGAGGTACCTGGTGATGTGATGACTCCGGACAGAAGGGCTGACCTGCTCTGTTCCGCCCGCAGGGACAAACGCATCTTCAGCACTGGATGCGCTGGTATGTATACGTCCCATCTACCTATTTATTTCGTATTTCTGGACTGAGGATAGAGCTGATTATTATTATAGCTGAGCAATTGAAAATGAATGACTGCTACTACGACACCAGGGATTGGAGGAGTTGTAAGAAGGAGGTGAGCCATACATTCCTTATGTTGCAATTGGATCTTGATTCTCTTTGCAAGAGCGACACACTTTTCATTAAATGGTTTCTATCGTTCTGTATATCCAGAAGCTAAGTCGTCTAGATGGAGGCGTTTCGCGAGTGCTGGAAACGACAGGGCAATGACGAGAGGACCGCGACGAAGGATGCTCAATAATTTTCTTCGATGAGCAATGTATTATTATTATTGTATTATTATCATGAATTCCGCTACTTCACTCTCCATATTTGAATAATAAAGAAGTTTGTTTTGAGATTGCGCCTTCGAAGAGTGACGTCGAATGGGATCCCGCATGTGATTGGCTGATAAGCTAGGTACGGTACTAGTTGTGCTATCTTTCTGTCTCACGCTTCTCTTGTCTCAGGGAGAACCGACAACGACAGAGCAAACACCGCCATGTCCTCCTCACTAACGATGCGGCGCTCATTCATAGCGCTCGAGGCTTTGGGTCTGCAGAGTGTACGACCTACACGGTCAATCCTGTACTCACGCCGTCTTCCGTCAATGTCAATGTCAATAGACAACTACTACTACACCTCTCGACGAGCTCAATCAACCTCAACACCAACTACACCTCCCAAGTTTACGCCTTCCTCTTCCACAAAAACCTCCACAACAACACCGACAACAGCAACAACAACAACATCTTCTACCCCCACCTCCTCCCCAACGACACCCAACATCGCCAAAACCGGCCTCTCCGACAAACCCCTCGACCTCTCACCATCAGGCTACGACCCTTCAAGCGAAAAAATAGACTGGACACGCTCCTTCCACGGGATAAGCACGACCCCATTCGCACCCGAAATCGTCTCCGTGCTCTTGGAAGAAGTCAACAACGAAGACGTCGAAATCAAACCCGACGGAATCGTTTATCTGCCAGAAATCAAATACAGAAGAATACTGAACAAAGCGTTTGGTCCGGGGGGGTGGGGTCTTGTGCCTAGGAGCGAGAGTATTGTTACACCCAAGACGGTGACGAGGGAGTATGCTTTGGTTTGTCATGGGCGGTTCGTCACTCCTTCTCCTTTCTCAGTTCCTCAGCTTCTTCCCTCTTAGAAAAAAAAAAAGAAAAGAAAAGAAAAGGAAAAAAAAAAAAAAAAAAGAAAAGGAAAAAAAAAAAAAGAATGTGTGCTAATGTGATGTGGATTATTAGACTGGTATCAGTAGCCCGCGGCGAACAGGATTACTTCAACCCCGACGGCATCCCTACCGCGACCGAAGGATGCAAATCCAACGCCTTGGTACGCTGTTGCAAAGACTTAGGCGTTGCCAGCGAATTGTGGGATCCGCGATGGGTTCGCAAGTTCAAGGCCCAATACGCCAAAGAAGTGTTTGTGGAGCATGTGGTTAATAAGAGGAAGAGTAAGATTTGGATTAGGAAGGATGAGGAGGTCGCTTATCCGTGGAAGGCTACCAAGTAACACATATCTGATGAGATTTGAGGTTGGGATGCGGACGGAGTGGAGTGTACGATAAAATATTTTTGTTTCGTTGGTTTTGGGTGGTGAGTGGTGGTGTATTTTCTCGTGAGAGATATACATCAATACAGGAATAGAAATTCTATAATTCGGATGGAAGAAAATGTAACATACAAGAATCGACTATTAACAAGTCATGTTGGATACAAGGAGTAAGCCACCAACATCAATTGATGTAACCAGAAACAAAGAAAAAATATTGACAGTTGTATAAACTGGGGTAGCGCGGGAAATATTTTGAGGTCTAATCAAATCAAATCCAGTTTGATATGCAGGGGAGAAAAAAAAAAAGAGAGACCGTTATAATCACCAAGCTGCGATGAGATGCTATGATGAAGATGCGAATGCGAAACGCCAAAAAGCTAAAAGCTAAATTTGTTTAATGTTCTTCTTCATCATCATCGACTCGCGGTGGTCGTGTACGTGGCGCTGTTTGCAAATGTTGTGCGAATGCATTACCTGCAGGCCCGGGTGGTGGAGATTGGTACTGTGGCGGCGCAGGTCGGTATTGACTGGGTGCAGCCGACGGAGCGGGAGAAGCAGGTGTGTTTCCATAAGTTCCTGCGAATGGATTATTTGTCTCGTATGGGGTCGCGCTGGTGGACGTGGGTTGAAGGGTTAGTGGCTGGGGTGTGGCGGAGTAGTAGCTTGGGATCTCGTAACGATCCGTTGGCGTTTGTTGAGCAGCGGGAATGGCGCCGGTGACTGCTGGAGGCATGAGCAAGGGTGATGGTTGATGGAGAGTTGGGACGTTGTTGTTGTTAGCCCTGCGACGACCCGATGGAGCTCGAAGGAGCGCTGCTTGTTCGTCGCCTGCCTCCTGGTTGGGACTGAGTTGTTGCTGCTCGTTGCTAATTCCAGAATTGCCTGCGCTGGGAATGCGGTACAATTGCGCCGATTCTTCAGGACGTGCCATATCGTAGCCAGCGGGACGGCTGTTGAGAGCGTCGGCAAAGGCAGCTTCGCTCATTTTCTTGACCGAGCCTCCACCGCGTTGTTGAAGGCCACCGGTAGATGTAACCGTATCAACTCCGGTCGAAGCACCTGCAGTCGGCGACAGACTCTGTTGGAATTCCTTCATAGCACTTTTAGGTACGAGACGAGCTTGCTCCTTCTTCTCAGCTGCCTTTTCACGGTATTCCTTGGCCTTTTCATCGGTAATGCTGACAGAGTACGATGGGTTTGCAGGATCGCCCAATGCAGCACCACCGCCACCAGGGCCGATGATAGGCACTTTCCTAATAGCCAAGACCAAAGCACACATGAACTTGGATCGACGCGCAGCGCGGACCGTTTCGTTGGACCAGTTGGATTTGTGGCGGATTTCGATACGAAGCTCGAGTTTGTCCATGTTTCCGACGCTGATCACTTCGATTTCGATATCGGGTTGGAAGTCGCGGCTGTTGTCTTTGTCGCGGACGAATTTCTCCATTTCCATTTTCAAGAGCTGAATATCAGCAAAGGTAGTGCCAAAGTCGACAAACAGAGAAATACGTTCGCGCATGGCTTTGGAGCGAGTAACGTTGTCGATCCATGAAGTGTTGAGCACATTGTTGGCGACCTGAGTGACTCGTTGCTCGGCCACGGTGCGGAAAGCAGTGTACAACAGAGAAATCTCCTCGACGAACAGTTCCTGGTTGTTGATTTCGACACGGTCACCAACGTCAAACGGATGCTTGACAAAGAGGAAAACGCATGATCCAAGAACTTCCTGGGCAGTAACCGAAAAGACGAAAGACAGAGACAGCAGAGATGTAGCACCAGCAGCAATGACGGTGGCCGCACCGGTCGTCACGAACGAAACAAAAACAAGAATCATGATAATCAAAGCCACGGTCAGCAGCAAACTGTCAAGAACGTGAATGGCCTGGTCGACGTCGTGCATGCTTCGAGCAATAGACTTGCGGACACGTCCGAACTCGGCAACGGTGAGAATCATTTCTTCCATGCTGACGTCGCCGTTTCCATCGCGATCGAGAATATGGAAGCATTCTCTGGCTTCTTCCTCGCTGTCCGCGCCCATGACCTCGACAATATCTTCTTCATACAAGGCATCTCGTCCCTCCACCACAAACGACATCCAGATACGCTTGGCCAAAGCTTCCGACGAATGGCGTTTGTCCAATGCTTGCGTAACAATTGAATGAGCAGATCCGGTATCAAAAATGTTCTTGCCAGTAATCTCTTGAGCAACATTACCAAACACAGCGGTGACCTTGTCGCCGACGCGGCCGACACCGCGTCCAACATTGCGAATCAAGCGTAGCGGAGCAACCGAATTTCCACGCTTGTGGCCTTTTTTCTTATCAGCGAGAATGGTGGCGGAGATAATTTCATCTTCTTCGGCAAACTCCTTGCAGTACTCCGGGAACATGGCGCGGGATGCGTCGTAGAGATGGCCGAGCAGTTCGACATTGTGCTTGGACTCTTTGATGCGAAGATCGTACTGCTTGCGGTGGTAGCTGACAGAAATTAACTGAATGAGAGCCTTTTCTGCCAAGAAAATCAGAGAACAAATAAGTAAAGCAAACAGAATCTGCTTGACAGTCGCCTCCCAGCTCTTTTCAGCAGTATCGTGGTTGGCCCGCTGCGTCGGATTCTGCGTCATGATAGGAATAAACGTGGCCAAAGAAACAAGAGCCCAGCCCACCAGGGACAGGGGAATTTCCAATGCCCTAATAATAAGTGCATACTTTTTCGTCCCGGGACTGACAAAGCCAGCAAAAAACTGAAAGAGGAATGGCAAGAAATGGGCCAAAATTTTGGAAACCCACAAACTGATCCAGACGACTTCAATCCAAGTGAAAAACCAAAGAATTCTCACGCCGCCAATGGCCGCGTTCGGAGCAGCCGTGGCACCGATAATAATAGGGATAGCAATCAAAAACGCCAATGGCGAGACATAGATGAAATAACGAGTGACGACTGAGAAATTCAAGACAGCAAAATAAAACCTGCCCATTGCGTTGAGGGCTCCATCGCTGTCCTCGGTTTGAATCGATTCCCCCGTGCCAGTCTTTTTCCGTCGACCGGGACCCGGTCGTTTCGCCGATTTTTCATCGTCTGATGAGCCGTTGGGATAGCTTGTCGGCGAGGCGAGGGTGTTGGTGTTTGTCTTGCGGGCACCGGTGCCGCGACTGGGGACGGTGGTTAGGGGGATATCGATGGTAACGTCGTTGGGGCTGGCCATGGTGTTGTCATCCGGGAGGGGATAAAATTTGTTTGCTGAAAAGCGTTTTTCGCCGATGCCAGGGCGCGACATTGGCCGAAGAATTGAAAAAGAAACGAGAGTGAAAAGAGAGCGAAAGAGTGATCTTCAAAAACGACGGTGGGGGGGGGGGGCCGAGGGTGTAGAGCAACGAGAGTAGCGACACAGTCGTCTCCTCGGTATAAATATATCGACCAAAGGCGAGCAGACCTGGGAACAGATCTACCAGGGAGCCGGCAGAAAGAAGAGAAAAAGAGAGACAGGAAAGTGGAGATAATGATGAGGGCCGTTGCCGATGGAAGCACAAATGAATGGTTGGCGATTCTTGGACGTGGGGATGATCAATGGGCTAATTGCTAGGCAAATGTGTGGAGTAACAGGTTAACAACGAGAGTTGTCGGTTCCATTGATCATTCCTCGATGCGACAAGATACAACAGCAACGAAGATAAAGAATGAATAATGAAGAAGAAGCTGATGATGATGATGATGACGATGAAGCTGAACTTGAAAAGGAAAAGAATTATTTGCTTGACAGGCGATGGTCAGTCAAAGTCCTTAATAAAAATAAATCTGTCTAAATTACACAATACTCTGTAATTGGTAAGGCTAAGGCCCAGAGCTGTCTACAGCGGGATGGCGTTTTTCTTCTTTCACGATTGGCTCCTGGCCCCATCTATGGGTTCTTACTGGCCATGCCATGTTTCAGGGCAGACGAGCCTCAATCCAATGAAAATGAAGCATATCAGGAACACAATCACCAAGTCGAATAGCGTGGCAAGTTTCCCAAGAACATTCTCCCCAAGTACGCTCTGTAATAACATGTTTTTTTTTTTTAACCATGAAGGGCGAAAGCATGTGGGCGTATGTCTGTGTCATCGACATGATGGACCGGTCATCTCTGCTCCATTGGGGATGACGAATCCCTGTAGAACGTCTGTCTAGGCAGGTGCTATGAAGACGATCGTCATCAACTATGGATCGTCCAATCAATGCACTCCGTATGTAGTATGCTCTAGTTATCATACCAGTCAAAAAAAAACAAATCAACTCCGTTCGGTCCTTCGTTCTAGCCTGGACTCTATCAGACTTCTACCGTAGTGAGACACGGATACAGTGGCTGTACGGAATACAATTATGAAACACGGAGGTCTACCAACCCAACCCTTTCCCTCTACGCAGTAGTTATGACACGAGAGACCATCAGCAGTAGAAAATGGCAAATGCTCTGGAGTAGTCTGTAGAGTAAAGTTATTCTTAGCCTGTCACCCAGTGTCATGTCTGCTACTGTGGGGTCCGTACATATGGAGTACAAATAAATGACTACTGATGACCCTAGCCCTATCCTAACAACAACGAAGCGTCACCCCCGAATCAGCCCTCATTTGCCTCAACTCACTTACAACTGTTTTCTGTTGTCCATTACTCCTGCAATCCCGGGGTTGGAGAGTACTAGTAAGATACAAAACTTTTGGGAATGAAGCAGGGCGTGTTTGCTGGAGGAGTTTCAGATGCGGTCGTGGGTGATGTCGCGGTTGGGTGGTGATTCAGAGGGGCTTGTTTTTGATTGGTGGCCTGCATCCCTCTCATGATATAAAGACAGCCCCTGGTCCGTCGAGGAGGATGCGGTAGGTTAACTACATTCATCTGGATAGTTTACTAATACGGTGTGAAAAAGAATATGGACCAAGTCTATCAATCATTGCATTCATTGTCCTATACACCCATATATCCCAATCAGCCAAACTACCGACCGTAAGACTGTGCAATGTACCGTACCCAGACAAAAAAAAAATTTCCAAATAAGCAGCATAAATCATAAAACATGCTGTATAAAAAACATGACATAATCCGTCCATGACCGATTGTACAATATCAGACCAAAATCCCAAACGCCATTCGATATTCATGCAGACCGAGGTGAAAACAATGGTGAGATTCGTGCTTTTGGGCGTTGCTTCTTTTCCCGGAGATCGTATATATTTCAGGGGAATGAGGAGGTGAGGTGAGGTGACAAGAGTGAGAGGTGTAGTATGTATATGTTGTAGGTGGAGTGTATATAAGGCGAGTATATTCAAGGATGTCAACATGTCTTACGAAGTCGGCGAATCAGATCCATGCTGTCTCGTCCGAATCCTGAATCGATCGCGTAACCGCATCGCCATATGTCGTCGGCGACCTTGTGTGTCTTCCGCCGAATCATCTCCGTTCCGTTGTCGTTGTTGTAGAGATTCGCGCAGCCGTCGCAGTGCCTCAATTCGTTCTTCGACAGGCGCATTGCGAGCGCGGCGGATATCTGATAGATAGCCTGCCAAGCCACGGGAGTGTCTATTACTATTCGTCTGGTTGGTGGACGACTCAACTGCGTCCACAGCTTCGCCCTCTTCGTGGGCCGCTTCGTCATCTTCGGCGGTCTCGGTGGATCCTCCGGGGTTGAGGTCGATACGACAGAGTGGACATGTACCCGAGACGTTGATCAACCATGGATCAATACAGTCGGGATGGAACTGGTGGTTGCATGGCAAAAGTCGGACGTCTTGGCCTTTGACAAAGTCGTCTGTGCAGATCGGGCAGTTGTTGTTTCCTACTTCCATGTCGCGAGTCGTTGCGACGGGGGTAGCAGCAGCGGCAGCGATAGGAGGAGTAGTAGAAGCAGTGACATCTGCATCCGGCTGAGGTTCTGCCGCCTCATGCGTTGGCGAAAGTTCAGGAGTAGCATCATGGCTTTCCCTTGTGTGAGTGGAAGACGCCATCTCCAAATCCCTCTTTGCCGCACCCACACCATCGTCCTTATTGTCGCCAAACTTGACGATCGGAATCGTCTCCAGCATCGCCCTCGCGATTCCCCTCGCTCGACTCTGTCGCGGCCGTCCCGTCACATTCCTCGGTCCATACCGCTCTGGATTTCGATGAGCCCGGATCGCGCCCGTAATAATAATCCCCAAAAACAACGCCGTAATAATACCCGTGATGGTATACAAAATAATCATCGCCACGGCCGTCGTTGACGTGGTTGACGACCCTCCCGACCCTGATGTCCCATTCCCAAACACCGGGGCGGAGTTACTCGTCGACATATCGGCGTTTATATCCGCTATTGTGGTGGTATTGATACTCGACAGATGACTCAAAAACAGCTGCGAGGCCGTCGAATTGACCACGGTAAAGACGTTGGTATAAGAGACGGTTGGGTCGTTGACGGTATAATTGCAATGGTCTGACTGTAGGCTATACAACACCACGGCGGCGGGACCCCCGTTGGACAATGAAACTACGTCTGAAACTGTGTCTGCGACATGGAGATAGCCCGTGTAGGCGGACGGGTCGCAACTTATCAATGCGATATTTTGCGAGGTGATTGAGGCGGTGTTGGAGGCAGTAGTTTGGTAGAGGCTGCCCTCGATGGAGAGGCGCTGTACCGGAAGTCAGCGGAAGATGCTGCTGCTTGTACGCATTGTATACGCGCGTATCATGACAATTAATTAATGAGTGGCAACGTACCTGAAAAGACGAGTAGTCTAGCGTTGCTAGGTAGGAAGTCAACGGAGCAAGATTGACTTCATTTATGGAAGAATCGGCGGCGGCGCTTAGGAAAAACCGTAGAGCACCGAATTGGCTGGTGAGGGCATTGGTGTCGTTTGTCGGGCTGGCGCTGACCCTGTTTGATGCAGCGACCGGCGATGATACAAACAGGAGGAGAGACAAAAGGAAAAGGTGGGGGCAGGATGGAACCATTGGAATCATTTCGGGGGGAGAGAGAAGGCGAAAGGCTGAGAGGGACAGCGCATTCACTCTCAGCTCAGTTGGTCTAAGTCATCAGAGGAGATGACCATCGATGACGAGACTGGCCGGGTTTTCGTTGTGCGGTGCGGTGCGGTGACAGTCTGTGGGGTAACGATCTGGAGACTGGAGTACGTATGTATGTGCACTTGAGTAGTAGGCAATTTGTTAGCTACTGGTAGTATTAATGGAGTCTTCCGGCGAGAATCGAAAAGAACGCAAAGCAAAGCGATGTGGGCAGTGTCGAGTCGAGTCCGCCGGCTGAAACGAGGAGGCGGCGACCGGACAGAGTATGTCGCGGACAGTCCCCGGATCGCGCGGTAACTCTCTTTCTTCTTGTTGGCTAATCCGGTTTCCTCATACGGATTAATCTACGGCCAGTAATTCAGTTACTACGTAGTGACTATCGGAGCACAACGATCTTAGATCAATAATAGTCTTGTTAGAAATTAACAAGTGTCACCGTAATCGATGCCAGATCTGGCGGTGCGGCGGTCTGATTGGTGCGATTCAGGCGGTGATATCCGCATGCGGAAAATCTAAGCCATACGGAGTAACTCTTCGATGTACTACGACTAAGACGTGGTAACCCGGTTTTCTTTTTTTTGTTTCCCCCATTCTTGCCCGTCGTCTTTGCTGAGTGCTCCTCGGTTGCTCAGTGTGCTAAGAGAATTAGCGCTGGGATACGTGCCTGGCTTGGTGGAGAGTATATAATAAATACTAGTATTTCCGTGGGACCCGGTCAGACTGATCTCCTGACCTTGAAGATCGTCCATGCATGCTGCTGGCATTGCGCTTCGGAGAGCCAATTAATTAATTGATTGCGATAATCCGCTGCCAGCGGAAGCATGCTCACGAATTACCACGTAGATTGTCGCTTGTTTCTGGATCAAACATTCAACACAACACAACAACAACAACACAACAACGACGACGACGCTTTGCAATTATTGTGGTTGTGTTGGCCCGAATACGTAGTACGTAGTTATTATGTAGACTAGTTAACTATAGTAACTATATATAGTATATGCCCAGCTCCGGCTGATCCGCCCGCCTAATCTAAAGGTGATTCCATCGTGATCGTGACTATCGGGCCTGGATCGCCCATTCGCAATGAGATAACGAGACATCATGGGTAAGATCAAGCACAAATGATAACCAAACGTCAGGTCATACGTTGGCATTGTCGAGTCATGAGGCCGGCCATCCCTAGGTAGGTCTAAATAACCTTGCTTTTGCGATAAGGCGACCATGGTACGCGTAGTATAGACGCATCCAGATGCTACCAGCATAAATAAGGATTACTATAGTTAGTTACTCGTTAGTCTACGTAGGTATTTAGGTGCTGCGACGAGGTACCTTGCCTTGGTAGATGGCTTACATACTAGCAGTACATACTACGTATTAACTCGCTAGTAATAGCCGATTGCAAAATGCCTCACGGTCTCGACTCGGACACGCGTTCACAAGAAAGAGATACCGTAGGTAGCGTAGCTTATAGCGGCACTCGGCATAATTTCTAGTTCTATGCCGAGACCGATCTACTTTACCCTGCCCTATGATGAAAATCATCTAACGATAGAGTTAGTGTAGACGATTGCATTGGATTCGTAAGCCTGGATGAAGATAGAGCACGCGCCTATAAACTCGAAGTATACTACAGAGTAGGTACGTACTCCGTCTATCTCCAAGCACCCCATACTTGGCTTGTGCATAACATACGGAGGAGAGGACCCCGGAAATACTTTCCAAGCTTCTCACCCGCATATATTGACGCCACTCCGACCACTAGATGCTTAGTACGGAGCACCATGTCTGGATTCATTTCAACGGAACTTCCTCCAGAGTAGAAGAAACGGATCAAATATCGTTTCCTTACGGGCGCTGGATCGTGAAACTTATTGGCACATTGCAATGGCACACAAGGCAAGTCAAAACGACGGCCTTCCAACCACACAGGCCCAAAGCAGTAAAACCAATACAAATAAGAAGGGTCTAGACACGAACAACTAATGCATGAGGCCTATTTAGGCTGTCGACTTAGCCCCAAAAGAGCATAGCGAGAGGATCCTAGCAGGGCAAGAGCACGGTCCGTATAAAATTGCATGTCTCAGGGCTTGTTCGCAACATTTCCAGGTAAAATACACAGGGCTCGCCCCGCACAGTCTTTCTGTTCAGAGGAAATGGCATATGCACGTCGATGCATTCGATCGTACTGCTCTCGGATCAGGCAATGTGCCACTGTCACTGCCACTGCCAGCCACTACCACTGACGCTGACCGGAGGGAAGCCGTGTCTCTGCCTGCATCTATTACTACGTAGTATGTACAGAGCAAGTGAGTGCCCACATATTACTCCATTCTCATATACGCAGTACGTATGTGCTTTCAAAGCAAGTTGGCACCGGTCAAGTTGTTTCATCCTGTCATCCGATGAAATACCGCAGGGCGCCTAAGAATTAGCAACGCACTAAGACAGAACGTACTACAGTACAGAGTAGTAGTAAAAATGACGGACCAATTAGCATCCCCAGCAGAGTCTAGCCCGGTCTAGCCTCTTTGCCCGGTCTGCAAGCAATACTCTGTTGTAGTACATGCTCTGTGGTAGTAGATCAGATCATTAGCTAGCTTAGCTGTCAGGCCGTCTGTCAATTCGTTACCATTACCTAACTAACGTATGGCTGGTTAGTTATTGAACACGTACAGTCATATTGTTTAGACGATGGTTACGTATCGTTACATACCTACATACACTACATACATACATCCATACATACATACATACATACAGCCAGGGTCTCTCTTCACCCTTCAACTCTCATTTCCCCTCCTTCGATTTCGGCGCTTGCTGCTGCTGCTCGCTGCTCGTTAACTCTCGCTTGCTCGCTGCTCACTCAGACTACAATATGCGACAGCGCCGTCTCGCTTTGTACAGCCAACCAAGACCCAGGCCAGCAGCAGCAGCAGCCAGACAGGCAGTATAGCCTGTCTAGTTTACTTCTACGGCCTTCTGCTTGCACCTCAACCCCAACGACATACTAGTCTTCTATGTACTCATATGACTCCCTCGAGTAATACGTTTCACTCATCTATACAACTTCAGCAACAGTCTTCGAGTGACTACCTTTATGACTCCCGACTACAGATTATAACAGACGACGTGACTCAATCCATTGAATGACATGACTACGGCAACTCTTCGCCAGCCCCGACAGAATGCCTCTTCCATCTTTGCACTCAAATCGAATATCATACCATCTCCAATCAATATAAATATCAACATCAACATGAATACCTCTACCAGCTCTTCGAACACCATGTAAGTCCCCCTTTGTTATCTGGTCGAGGCATCATGGGGTCCTGTCTCCGTGTTCGTTGATCCACATTCCACACTGAAATCCACATGGGGATTGTGTCTCACTTTCGCACACGATATATGTTCAGGACTAAACAGAACTAAAAAAAAAAAAAAGAAAAGAAAGAAAAAAAAATATATATTCCTATTGTTTATTCGTAAAAATGCATGCTGACGAAAAGCAGCTCACAAAACACAAGAATGAAACTCGAAATCGAAACAAGACAACTCCAACGATCCTGGAAGGAGTTCCAAGAATTGCTAAGCTATCAAGAACAAAAACAGCAACCAGAAGATCTCATCCGAGAAATAAAGGCTGCCGTCGAATACTGGTCCTTGCATCGACAGCGAGTCTTGTTCCGCAAATCCATCAAATGGGCCGAAAAATGCCTCGAGACGATGCACGGGCATGCTATACTAATGCAAGCCTTGCCAGACCCGAAGCGGTATTGTGAGTTGTTTTTTGGGGTTGTATACTCCATCGTTAGGGTATTCCTCCTTTTTGCTCCTGCCCTGTGGTGTTTATGCATAGAAAGCTGACGAACGACGGCAGGCCGCACGAGAACAATACCGGGTAGTAGAAGCCTTTCTCAAATTCCTGGCTCGAATCAACCATGCCGTCACTTCAGCAGTCCAAATCAACTCGACGACGGAGGTGGTCGCTACACTATACGGCCAAATCTTTCTATTTCTCGGCGAATTTCTTCGCGACTATGTGTCCAAAGCCCGGTGTCGACTGCTGTACAGCCACAACGAAGACTTCAAGTCTAATTTCAAGAATTTGGTTACGAGTGTCGAGAATCTAGCTGCTATGCGACTTGAATCAGCGGCTGCATCCATCGACTGTACAGGTAGCAAAGCATTCAACTACGTGGATCATGCGCGCTTGGAAAAAGTTGGGTTGGAAGGGGATGCTCGACGACATGCATCGCAGACGACGACGGTGTGGCAGTTGATCTGGAACCAGCGACAGCAAAAGCTCCTAAACGACAAACTCGCGGCCGAGCAGACCAGGATCCTGGAAGCGTTTCTCGCCTCGCTGCAGGCCCAAGTACATCAGATCGAGATTGATACCCAGTGTCACAGGTCCGGTAACAGTAGTATGCTCCCCGCCTCTACTAGAGGGAGGAATACTGACAAAACAGTCGTCCACAAACCAAGCCGAGCACTCGACTCTACCAAAACCACCCCAAAACGCCGCCTCCTCAAAGTTGCCTTGCAGGAAGACTCCTCGCCACTGCAAGACTATTTTGATAACAACGAACAAATCCACCCCTTTGGCCGCGACCAGCGCCTTGAAATCTCGTCGTCAATCGCCAAACCTCTATTTGATTGGACTCAGACCAATCCATCCCTCCCTCTTGTCATCGAGGGTTCTCGGCCCTTGGGCCTTCCCGGACGACTGACTTTAGTATCCGCATGCTATATCGCTGTAGCACGCAAACGCAATATCCCCGTCATATCCCACTTTTGTGCTGCGTCACCACGCACAAACAAAAAGGCGGGGCTTATTGCACTTGTATACAGCCTTATCCGACAACTGATCGAACTCACGCCTCCAATGCTGGATTGTGATAGTAACTGCGACTTGAGCAGCGAGAGATTCCGCCGTCTGAATGGCACAATAGCGTCCTGGAATGATGCACTTGCTATACTGGATACATTACTACGGTATCGATCTCCGGTGTTGTTTTGTGTCATTGATGCGTTAGATATGTTGGAGGACTCGGCGGATGATTCGTTGGAGCAGTATGTTAAGGGGCTTGTGACGACGTTGTCGTCGCAGAACACGCGTTTACCGGCGACTGCGCAAACATCGGCCGTTACTACTGTAACGACAGTAACCACGATGACAAACACAGATATCCCAAATCCTAGCAGTGGTTCGACAAGCAGCACAACCACAACTTCAACTTCAACATCGACATCCGACCAATCGCTATCCCCGAATCCGAATGGACTGTTCAAAGTCCTCTTCACGACCGCGGGTAGATGTAAGGCTGTGCAGGAGATGTTTGTCGATCAGGGGTTGGGCCAGGTTATCACGACCATAGATACGGACCACGTCAGGGCCGTTGATGTTGCCGCCGTCGATGAAGATGTTGCTATGCTAGACGCATAAACCACTATCCTACGCCATGATAACGGCTGATATCTAACGAAGTTGTACGACCTCTTTCTCCCTCTGGCGTTTTGGATTTATGCATTGAAAGGATCACGATCTTCCTTGCTTTTCTCTTTTTTCTCTCTTTTCTTTCATCTGTAGGTAATTGCCGGTGTGGTTTTGGATACGGGAGTACAATTCGGGCATTTTCATCTTTCATTCCCTCCCTGCGTTGCAATTTCCCCCCCCCCCCCTTCGTGCGTTCCCTCTGAGCTCCAGTCTCCGGCGTCAATCAATCAATCAGCCTATGTAATGCATGCATACAACCTTCGATGTCTGTCTGTCTATATATATATATATACACATAACACGATTACGACAAAAATTTGCTGTGTTTTATTATCTTCTCTTATCTATGTACTTGCTAGTTTTCTATGTTAGATAGTTAGTTTCTACATAGTTTGATATTGGATTTAGATATGTATGATCATGACTTCATTACTACGGCTGAGCGCATCTCCAATAATTGAAACCGCATAACCATATACGTAGTGACTTTGCGTAAGGTATGAGGAGGTACTTGTAGAATATCGAATTTAGAATGGAACATCCTCCGTGCTTGATAGGTGCAATGCCATTTATCTATCGATTTATTGATTGATACGGATTTGTGGCTGCCGGCAATTTACTACTATCATAAGTAGATGAAAGGTCAATGATTGGATTTTGAATTCCCCGGATTTCCAACAATTTGTCAGTGTTATGAGCGAGCATGTACATAGTCCGGGGTGGTAATGTGCAGAGTGTGCCTCCTTTTTCCGGAACCTTGAACTACCTACAGTGTCATTGGCTGGGTAGTGTGATAAGGGTGATGTGATGATCACTGCCGAATCTACTGCAGTCTGGCAGAAGTACGTACTAGACGAATTGTGGCTAGGAAGGGTGATGTTATGCATGTTATTCCATGGATGATGTTAGTTATACAAGTTAGCAACTCACTTGACGACGACGACGATGATGATGATGATGATGATGGGGTCAATTCGACACCGTCGACGTGCTGCACCGCGAAACAATTCTCCTGGTATAAATAACAGGCTACTTGGTCGCTCTTGCGGCGGTGTTGGTAGACAAGACAAACCAGTAAACGACAGACGGTTTTGTAGTATTCCTTGTGGGTTTTGTAGCATGCAGTTTGGGTTGATGTACTATCGGCTGTACGAGATTGGGTACATGTTTATTACCTAGGTGCCATAGCATTGAATGATGATGCAGATAATATGAGTCTGAGAACACTCCAGCCTCAGCATCGGCGGCGGATTGGTGATTAACTGCGACTGTCCCCTCGGTCCTCTGAACCCGATCTTGAGAGGTCGATACGGTATCTGTGCGTGGTCGCTCTTCCTTCCTTTGGCACTACACGATCCTCAAACCAAGGATGTTCTGCCTCGAGTTCCTCCTCTCTTCAATCTCAATTCGTCCGGGATGACTAGAACAGCGATTTCAATCAACGCCCCTCCCACTGATCATGAGGGGAAACGACGCCTCATCTGAATCCACTGTCGCGCCTCAGGTAGAAGACGCTGACGCCGGCGCGCCAGCACCGATGTATATGACCCCAAGTATCCGAAACAGACCATCTCCTAGTTTCAGATGTGTATTCCGTCGCGTTTTTTTGGCGGGTCTTTGAAAGGCGATGTCCTCAGGATAATAAGGCGGCGTCGACGCTTGCAAGTCACGTGGGGATTTGTGGCGGATTTGCCAGTTTGAAGACCGCCGAGGTGATCAATGATTCATCAATTGAAATATAGTAAGATGGTGAAATAATTTTGTTGTGAGAGTCTCACCAGAGGCAGCATTTAAATCTCAACTGCGATGAAGACACTACGTAGTAGTCTATGTAGTCCCAAATACAACCGGCGGCTTTGTGCCGTATTTAGCCGCATAGACCTAGGCATGTCGGGTATATAGGCACTACTCTCGTAGACTCTCGTAGCATACCGGTATCACTAAGTCAGTTAACTGATCATTCAGGGATAAATTACGTAGTTACCTACTACGCACGAGTAGAGATTTATCAGTGTGCTGTTCTTCTGGGTAATTGGATGCATCTGAATGGTTACATGGCTTAGTCGGTTATATTCAATTTAGATACTACACTACCCCATACTTAAGTTACCGGTATGAAGAATCGAAATGAATGCTTTCTGATCATATGTCAATCAGTACGTGCTGAAGGGATGAGCGATTAACGTCACAAGGCCTGACCTGGACCTCGGCTTTCTCTCAGTAACTAGCTACTCTCGTCGTAGATTACACAGTAGTTATATACTATATAGACAGCTATTCGTAATCTGTACCGTACCTACTCCGTATGTAGCACGATATTTTTCTACCTCAAGTTCTTGAACGACAATATTTCTGCCTTTTGCCCGAAATACCACCGCATTTAGTGTTGAGTCCAGGCCTCAACTCAACTCACCGGTGAACCCAAACAATTAAATAACCGCCTGTCTCAGAACTAATCCTGCAAATCAGCAGACAACAGGCGATACCTCCGAGCTGGGCGCAGACTTGTCCTCTTGCATTGCGCGATTATTGGATAAGCCAGCAGCTATTAAGTTACCTGATTAGCAGAGATAAAAATGGCTCCGGCCCCTCCCCCTCACCAGCCTACGGGTAATCCTCAGAGTCATCTCCAACTTTCACCCCACAAGCTTTCTTCCATTTCTTCTGCTTCCAACAATTATTCTACGCCGATTTCTCGTCTGACGCAATTATCATCGCACATCATGGATTCGACGAAAACAGCTGGCATCTTTACTGCCGCCAATGTGCCCCAGGCCCCCGAAGACCCCTTGTTTGGTCTTATGGCTGCGTATCGCAAGGACCCCTCCGAGAAAAAAGTAGATTTGGGTATTGGAGCCTATCGAGACGATAACGCGAAGCCGTGGATTTTGCCTGTCGTCAGGAAGGTACGTTATCCCTTCTATTCTCATGAATTTTTTTTAATTTTTTTTTTTTTAAAAAAAAAATTTATATGCTAAGAAATGAACAGGCAGACGACATTCTCAAAAGCGACCCAGAGCTCAACCATGAATACCTCCCCATCGCAGGGTTGCCACAGTATACCAGCGCAGCTCAGAAATTGATTCTTGGTGCGGACAGTCCTGCTATTAAAGAGAACCGAGTACGCGCTCTCAATTTCACAAATCTCAATATAAAATCCCGTACTGACAGTGACTATAACAGGTAACATCCTTCCAAACCATCTCCGGCACCGGCGCTGTCCATCTCGGTGCCCTCTTCCTCTCTAAATTCTATCCTCAACAACCCCGTCCTACCGTCTACCTGAGCGATCCCACATGGGCAAACCACAACCAAATCTTCACCAACGTCGGCTTGTCGATTGCGAAATACCCCTACTTCTCGCGCGAGACCAAGGGTCTCGATATCGAGGGGATGCTGTCCTGTCTACAGGCCGCAGCACCTGGATCCATCATCGTCCTGCACGCATGCGCCCATAACCCTACAGGCGTTGATCCCACCCCCGAACAATGGAAACAAATCGCCCAAGTGATTCGCGCCAAGGGACACTTCCCATTCTTCGACTGCGCGTACCAAGGCTTTGCGTCCGGTGATCTCGCGCGAGACGCATGGGCAATTCGGTATTTCGTCGAACAGGGCTTCGAGACGTGCGTTGCTCAATCCTTCGCAAAGAATTTTGGTCTGTATGGTGAACGTGCCGGCACGTTCCACTTCATCTCTGCCCCCGGCCAGGCAAACAGCACCCCCCACATCGCCAGTCAACTCGCCATCTTGCAACGATCCGAAATCTCGAATCCCCCGGCCTACGGCTCGAGAATCGCAAGCATCATCCTGAACGACCCCAAACTCTTCGCTGAGTGGGAGGAAAATCTGCGTACGATGAGTGGCCGAATCGCCGAAATGCGAAAGGGATTAAGAGCCGGATTAGAAGCGCGCAAGACTCCAGGGACGTGGACACATATTACGAGTCAGATTGGAATGTTTAGCTTTACGGGGTTAAGTGAGGCGCAGGTGCAGATTTTGAGGGAGAAGTGGCATATTTACATGGTAAGGCGTGCCCCTTTTTTAAGTAAACCCCATTTCTGGTTAGGATGAGAGCTCTATACTGACCGTGATAAATAGACAAAGAATGGACGTATATCCATGGCAGGCCTTAATACACATAACATCGATTATGTGGTGGAGGCATTTGACAGCGCTGTTCGCGAAACGCAGTAATCTTTTTTTTCCCCTTATCTTTGGTATTTGGATGGATTGGTTAGAAAAAAAAACCATACTTGCAACTTTTTTTCCCCTCCTCATTTGGTTTTATTCATGATTTTTTTTTTTTCGGCTTTGGTTTCGGGCTCATCTGGATGTACGTTACATTACATTACTCAAATACGTAGTTGGTAAATAGGCTATCATGATATATGCATCTCGGTTCTTTGACTCCATTATATATATACATCCATCAGTCAGTCCACGGGGGGGGGGGATTAGAAAATAGCATCCCAAACAACCAACCAAACACATAATCCCGCCGTACACCAAAACACCATCTGCGCCGTACTCCTTCGCTCATTTGCGCGTTTAAGTTCTTTGTTTCCTTTACCGACATTCTCTGCGGTGGTGGATGCATCGGTGACGAGCTGCGAAATAAATTCTTCTTGAGTGGAGAGGTGCGAGACGAGGGTTTGTTGGAGAGAGGAGATTTCGAGGAGGGATTTTTCTGCGTTCCTATTCACCTACTAGTCAGTACACTTTTTTTTTGTTTTTCATTTCGCGGCGGAAGGGGGAATGGAAAGACGAACTGGACTTTACTAAGCGTGTCCTCGTAATGGCGAAGCATCATATCATTCTCCTCTGCAAAGAGTTGGAGTTGTTCAGCCGACAACTGCGACTCAATCGTTGCCGTTTCCTGGTCCGAGAGTGTAGACGCCCTTTCGTACTTTTGCTGCTGATCTTTGCCCGCTGTAGGATGTTCCCATTCTTGCCTTTGTCTTTGTAACTGTTCTTGCGGAATCGTAGATTTGTATAAGACGCTTTTCTCCTTCTCCCTCACTCGCTCAATCCTCTTCTCCACCATCCCCATCTGCACCTCCGTAACTTGCTCCAGATTCCTGCGCAAGAACCACAATACACTCTCCCTTACGGTCCGTATGTTGCGTGCCGATTCTTCGGCGATTATCTGCTCTTCGGATTTCCCTTCGTTCCCTCCTGCCGCTGTGACATCACCAGCAGCCCACCGCCACAATGCCCCCGTCCCTTTAAGATGCCCATATTTTTTGTGTAGGAGCTGCCGCTCCGTTTCCTCCCGTAATTGTTCCGCTGATTGCAGGTTGGTGATACTAGACGACAAGTCGCGAAGCAATAGTGCGGTCGAGGAATCGATTGAGTCGCGGTCTGAATCGGAGAGGTTTTGCGTTGGTAGATTCGTTGTGTTTGATGGCGATGCTGTTGCGGCGGGGGTCGTGTCGGGTTTCTTTTTGGTGGTGTGGATGGAGAGGTAGGAATGCCGGATTGACTGCAGGTAGTGGAGGAGGGATTGGATGTGTGAGTTCTATATCTATTAGTCACTTATCATTTCAAGGATTGTGAGAATGGTAAGAGGTAAACTGACAATACGGTATGCCTCTTTTAAGAATTCATTGACGTTTTTCGGATCTCGGGGAGGTGTCTGTGGAATCTCGGTGTCTGTGGCGAGTTCTTTGCGCTTCTCGCGCAGGAGTTCCTGGACTGAAGGTGTCAGGTCTGTCATTTTAATTTACGTGGTGAATTGAAAGCGTTGTCGTGGAGTGTCAACAAAAAGGAAACGTCAACGTCACCGAATTGATGGAGCGGAGCAGAGGTCTTGGCGTGCCCTAATTCCTTTTTGGGAAGTACCTATACGTAGTATGTACCTAGTACCCTTAACTTACCACTATTTATTGGGAGAGAACTTTTATAGGCAAAATATATCAAATATATATTCAAGGGATATCTCAAAGATAGTCGAGTCACTACAGTATGTGCGACGACAGAAAGTGTGTATATATAAAACCCATCTGACCAACTCCACGCTCAGAACCAAAAAAAAAAAAAAAAAAATCGACTACATATAACATTGAAACATCAAATTAGATCCTTTCTTCAACCCAGATCTAGAAACTTTTGTCAGCAATCATTCAATTTTTTGGCTCAAAAGGGGGGTGCGAAATACCTCAATCTTCCCCATATCCTGATTCTCCCTCCTGGCCTCATCCCTCGCCGCACGCAGCAGCAACTCCAAATCCTCCTGGTCCCCCATCGTAATCATATCATTATCATCACGCATGCGTATTCTCAACAATCCTTTGAAGCCAAATTTCTCGCGAATCCGGCCCTCAAACTCGCCGTACCCGATATTCCCTTCAATCATGATATACCGTGTATCTTCCAGCGCATGAACCTTGACGCGGAATTTTCTGATTTCAGGCATTGTGCGTCTGCGGGAGGGTGCTCTTCGTCCTTGCCCTGAACTCTGAGATTGGGTGGAACTGTACCTGGTACGCTGTTTTGGAGGCAGTGGCTGTTCATTGATCATTTCGAATTCTGCGTCTTCGGGCATGTCGTCTTCGTATTCGCTGCTGTATTCTGGCTCTTCTTCGATGTAGCGACGTTGTTGCTGTTGGCGAGACTTGGGTGCGAATCCATTTTGGTTGCTGCGTGGGCTTATATACATATCAAGAACCTCGTCATTGTATTCTTCTTCAGGCACGAACTCGAATCCGCCATCGCCGCGACGACTACCACCAGTCGTCTCGCGATAGAGACGAGGCCGTCCATCTCTCGCGCGTGATGCGTTCGAGTACTGTCGCGAGGGCGGTCCTCGAGGCTCAGAGGCAGTACGAACTGTGCCAATCCGAGACTTCTCCATAGACTGCATATCACCCATCGTCCGTCCGTTCGTGCCTGCACCACCAGGTCGATCCAAGTCCAGCCTAGGAGGACGACCACCAGCACCAGACCTGACCGAGAGAGCACGCTGCGTCAACCCTCCAGAAGAAACATTACTAGCCGAACTCTTATCCGACTCTGGAGGCGGCGTAGGTGGAAACGTATTTCTACCCATTGGCGGTTCGGATTGTTGTCGACTTCGGCTTGTAAGATTCTTTTGCACGAGATTTGTGGCGGCATATGAAATGCCCTCAACTGGTCTGTCGTCTTTGGCTGCGGTCTCAATGGCCATAGCTTTCTTAAGTTCTGAGCCTTGGAAGCCGGTGAATGCATTGTTGCGGTCCGAGGCTGCTACCAGCCTTGCTTTGCCGAGATAGTCCTTTGTCTTGAGGTTCTTAACTTTGGCTTCGTTTGGTCGGTAGACTACGCCGACTGGAATTGAGAAGACGGTGTATCCCTGATACAATTAGCATTATACCATCAAAGTGGAGGAGGAAGGAGCATTACTTCAGCCCGCTCCCTAATCGCCTCATCTATCACATCATGATCCGGCGTGACTTTTTCCTTGGAGGCAAACTGCAAATCCTGCAACCCCGGCTCCATCTGCTGTAGGTAAATATAGCTTAATCCACGGTTAAACAACACCTCGCACGAATATAAGCGAAATTTCAATCCGAGCTGTTCGTAGTCTATCGATGTGTTTCCGCGGAGGTAAAGAAGGGTATCGTTGAAATTGGCGAGGGCTTCTTCGAAGTCGCCAAGCAAGAAATTGGAGACGCCTTGTTGGAAGTATGCTACAGCGAGGTAATTATCGAGCGATACCGCACGTTGATAGCATTCCACCTATCCACTTTGCTGTTAGTTACCATGTCTGTAATACCCGTACCGAGTAGAAAAGACAAACCGCTTTCTCATGTTCGCCCAATGTGGCGTGAATAACGCCGCAATTGAATAAAATCTTGGACGTATCGGCGATATTGTCAAAAACTCGTAGAGATTCGTCGTATTCATTACTGTCGTAGTGAGCGAGTGCCTGCACCCATGTCTCGATTTCCTGTGGATCACCCCCGACTGTCAGGATGGCACGCTTAGAGAATGTTGTTTGTATAACATACCTGCTTCAACGACATGCTCGCTACCCTTCGCGCAGAATGGAAGAAATTCGCAAATATTAAGAAATATAATCAAAAGAAGAAATCGGCAAGAAGGTAGTATTAATAAAGCAATGGCTGGGGAGGATGATTGGCGACGGCAACTTTGAATAGTGCGGGGCTTCATGCACGATCCGAAAGTCGTCAACTTTTTCTTGTGATAGTTATTAAAACAATTATACAGAACCACGAGTCAGCGAAAAGAGAGAAAAATATAGAAAAGAGCGAGTCGTAGAGAGAACGAATGCAATCGTGACTGGACCAGCCAAGCCAACACCAAAACTGGTCGATAGTTAGTTAGTGGGAAGTGACCCAAAATAGAAGAGGGGAGTATTACTTTGTCAAGACTAAAAAGAGCGAAGAGTGAAGGGAAGGACCTGACTAGAAGAGAGAAAATTGCATCAACCCACTTGGCAAAGTCTACTGGCTGCGAGGGGAAATAAGTATTAATCTATAGCCAGCCATTAGGGACGTAGTCTGATCTCTAATCTGTCGCAGGGGGAAGCAGAGTGAAAGCGTCAATGCGTGCTTCATGCAGGATCGAGTTCTAAGTTCTAACTGTTTTGGACCCTTAGATGTACTACGAGTAGTTAGTTATGTGAGTACGGTACGTAGATTGTACTTTGCTTCAGGAAGTTTTGGGTCAGCATCTTCTCTTCTCATCTCATCTCCATGCAAACACGTCTCAACCCTACCGGTATCCGACAACAACATACAACAAAACACTGACCGCTCAATCATACAAATCATCTGATTGTAAAGCCAAGTATTAATAGCAACGTTATTGTACCCTGAGAGTATTCTGAACATACTGTACAAGCGCCGCTAAAATAACGTTGAAACTGCAATCAGCCAATCACCGCCCGAAATCCCCCAATGTCTACAGTGGGCCCGAGTGCAATTAGCCCTAACAGGCCAATCGTGCTCTAATAGCTACAGGCTACTCCGGTATGTATTTCTTGACTCGATCGAGTTGATTCTTCTTAGAATATGGACAAACTATTTATAACTCATGAAGGTCAGAAATAGAACAGAAAGAGCACTATTGACTGTTAGTAGGTGACTATGCGCGCCTATGTGTGATTGATCTTGCATGAACAGGGAAACATACATCGACAGCCATGCTTGCTGCCAAGGATTGAATCAAGAGGAGAGAAGATTCAAGAACACAGGAAATGTCATGATTCAGTTTTTTTTTTTTTTTTCCCAGAATCAAACTCAAGTCTGTGGTCATCTTGTCGGAGGTTTCCTGTCTGTCTGATACTAGATTGTCGCGGTCTGCGGCGCTTCTGAAGCGAGCGTTGTTTGAGATTGCGTTTTGCATTTTTAGCCGATTGGTATGTGCCCAACCACTCGGCCACGACTAGTAACCACATCAGATAAAGTCATATGATTTTAAACTAACTAACTTAAGTTAACTGCCAAGTTTATTACTGTAGTTACCAGATAAACGCATGATATTCCCTTTTCTTGGAAAGAACCTGATGACATTTCCGCGTCGGCATTTGCCATGTGCGCATTGCATGATCTATCTGGTCTGCCCATCTTTTGACCTCAAAACCGACCTCCGGAGGACTCGGCGCCGTCATACATCCGATCTTAATACTCCACATAACTGTGTTTCCAGAAGATGACCAGGGCTACGCCAAGTCATCTTGTTTTGGGTTTGCTTCACGATTGAGCTTCAGATTGAGATGGAGATTGACTTCCGACAGTGACGATCCTTATCAGGCTCATCTTGTCAGCGTCAGTGGCACATGCTCAATATCTTCATTCTCATTTGCTGTGATATCAAAATATAGTGTTCTCGTCGAGATCTGATTACAGCATTCCCTTGCTAACTTGCTCCTTCCTCTCCTCCCACACATTCTTCCCCGAACACGAACAGACCATCTTTTCATTATCCCATACCCCAGCACTGCGCGCAATGACGCCCACGATTGTATCCGCATCTTCAGTCTTAAAGGGACCTTCCTTATTTTTCGAAACCACCATACTGTGTCCAATCAATTCCCAAATTGCGACGGGCTGATCAATCAAAACATTCCCTTTGCCATTGTCACCGACATCGACAACGCCAAATACACCTCTCGGCTGCTCCGCACCAAGTATCTTATTCTTCACAGCCTCCCATATCCCACCTGTAGACGCCGCGCCCTGAGAAATATCTCCCGTCTCTCGCACCGTGGCCCAATACCGGCCCGGCGAGAGGCCGTTTATGGTAAGATCGACCAGGGTCTGGGTTTTGGACACTTGAATCATTCGCGCGAGGCCGCGAATCTTTTCGGGAACGGTGGTGTTGTGTGTTTCGAGGATGCACACGGCGGCGCTGTTGGTGCCTCCGCTACCGCGCAGGATTGCGTCTCGGCCGGTGCCCTGGATGGCGGCGACGATGGAGCTGGGTGCTGCTGTGCCTTCGACGAGGACGAGTTGGTCTGCGAGGCGGGCTTCTACTTTGGTGATTCCTTTTTCCACCCGCCCGGCTCTATTAGTAAATTTGGTTGCAAATTGGTAAGAGGAGATGGATGTACCTGGTATTTTCTGAATAGATCCTGAGACGTCCTGCACGCAATGATCGCAGGTCATGGGGACCTGAAAGGTCGTCTGCTGGAATTAGTAATGAACAAAGATGCGATGGGAATAGACGTACCTGGAATGGTTCTATCATGGTGTGCTAATTATAATATGAGATATGTGAATTGAGATTATAGAGTCGGAAAATAGGGAGACGATCATGAAGTTGTAAATAATGTAAATTCCATCATGGTCTTTTAGCTGTCTGTTATGGAGGGGTTGATTTGAAATCGATCGCGGCCGCGGCCTCGGCATGCGGTCATCGGAAAGAAGCCGAAGCAAGTCAATTTTCTACGTAATCAGTCATCTCACGGCAACCGTCAACCACACCAACAGCCAACCACATCACCCAAAAGAAGAAAATGTCATCAACATCAAGATGGGCGGCCGCCGACCCCGAGGAAGAAGCAGCTCTCGCCCAACGCAAACGCGAAAAGGAATCCAAGAAACGCGCCAAAGCTGAGAGGCAACGTCTGGAGGAACAACAACAAAAACAGCAAGAAGCTCTTGCAGCTGCAGCTCCCAGTGGCGCATCAGAAAATGCAAGACCAACAAAACGACGACGATTATCCACCGAGAATGTACCGTCAGAGCCCGCAGATACAGAAAGGAAGCTGTTGCGCTTCCCGAGTACAGAATGGTCGCCGTGCAGGCACGTCGACAACTACGAGCGCCTAAACCACATCGAAGAAGGCTCTTATGGACTTGTCTCGCGCGCCAAAGACTTAGAGACTGGCGAAATCGTCGCGCTCAAGAAATTGAAAATCGACAATGCGCCCGATGGATTCCCTGTCACAGGTCTCCGAGAAATTCAGACATTACAGCGAGCGCGACATGTGAACATCGTTTATCTGAGGGAAATAGTTATGGGAAATAATATGAACGAGTGCGTACCCCCCCCATTCTCCCCTTTCATGAGCAGCTGAAAAGTTCGAGATGCAAGATTATTAACCTATGCACTCAAAACATTCCCCTGCCGCACCGGGGAGCTGTTTTTTTTGTTTTGTTTTGATTATAGTGTCTACCTAGTCATGGATTTCCTCGAACACGACCTCAAAACCCTTCTGGACGACATGCAAGAACCCTTTTTACCGTCCGAAACAAAAACAATCTTGCAACAAATCTTGTCCGCTACCGAATTCCTGCATGCAAACTGGATCCTGCATCGCGACCTCAAGACCTCGAATTTACTACTCAACAACCGCGGCGAAGTCAAACTTGCCGATTTCGGGATGGCGAGGTATTTCGGGGATCCGAAGCCGGCGCATTTGACGCAGTTGGTTGTTACGTTGTGGTACAGGTCGCCGGAGTTGTTGTTGGGAGCGGAGAGGTATGGTGCGGAGATTGATATGTGGAGTGTTGGATGCATATTTGGGGAGTTGTTGAGGAAGGAGCCGCTGTTTCAGGGCCGGAATGAGGTTGATCAGTTATCTAAGGTATCCTCACTCTCTCCTCCATTATTTCCTGGCGGTGGCTAACAAAAGACAGATATTCGCAATAACTGGACCTCCCACTCAACAATCCTGGCCTACATTTCGCTCTTTACCAAACGCCAAATCTCTCCGTCTGCCCCCTTCATCCTCCTCAACATCAGCTTCATCTGGAAAAATTACAGTCCCTTTACTTCCCCGCTCGCAATTCCCATATCTCACAAACGCAGGTTTGAATCTTCTTTCGTCCTTACTAGCACTAAACCCATCTTCAAGGCCCACAGCAGCAGAATGTCTTCGACATCCTTATTTCAGGGAAGACCCCAGACCAAAAGCGAAAGAAATGTTTCCCACGTTTCCGTCAAAGGCGGGCCAAGAAAGAAGAAGGAAAAGGGCGACGCCGGAGGCGCCGAGGTATGGCGATGAGGCGCCCAAGTTGGATTTTGCGGATGTGTTTGGTGGTGCGTCTGCAGCTACTGAAGGAAAGGAGGCTGGGGCTGGGTTTACGCTTAGATTGGGGTGATTATCATTATGAAGAGAGTGGGTCTGTTTAAGTGACTATGTATACAACAATAGAATACGTACTTATACTCGTGTCTGACAGTACAAAGAAAGACTGCAACATAAACCATAACACAACCGCAGAGACCAAAATCAACAAAAAGATATCGGCGAAGCCAACGAATACGAAGGACTCGTAACCCTCGACCTAATAGGACTCTTAATTGAATGTCCATCTTTCCGACTCAACAAGCTCGCAGACAGTGACCTCATCGTATGACTCTGCGACGAAAAAGATCGCACAGAGTACGGTGGCGGACTACACGTACCACTTGCTAGAAGTGACGCGTGTGACAACCCCGAGTCTGCTGTCGGTGCTCGCGTAACGCCAAGTGCGTCTAGGTTCGATTGTGAGTAGAATCGAGGCTTAGCTACCGACAGATTGCTACTGGAAGCAGTAGCAGTTGCAACAGCAGCAGGAGGAAGAGGAGGGGCAGCTGCTGCCAACGAAGCTGAAATACTTCGATATCGATCAAATGATCCCGTGCTGAAATACCGCGGTGAATGCCGACTGAGCGAAGCTTCGCTCGTGTCTAGACTCGGAAGTAGAAAGGTTGGACTAAACGGTCTAAAGGGTGAGAATGCGTCGCTCTGCCGAGACGTATCAAGGTACAACCGTGGCGGAGTGTTTTTGTCGTGATATAGGCCAAAATCACCTCTCATGCGTCTCATGCTAAAGCCAAATTCGGGGTCGACTTCGGCTGTTGTTTCGGAGAATGAGGGTTCCTTGGTTTCATTGGTATTATCAACCGTGATGTGCGATGCAGGTGGAGACGAGGTTGTGGCACAAGATGATGTGGTGCATGATAGTAGACTGGCTGGGCTGGTCAGGGGGACCGGGTCTGGAAGCAAGTATTTGCGTCGAGCAATCTTTTTGAATCTGTTGGTCCAGGTTTTCAGTCTCGACTGCTTGTCGAGTATGTCGTCTGAAACATCTGTAGGCGATTGAGATACGCAATTTGCTCTACTCAATGTTAATGGAGTTACGTATAGCTAGATGGAATGTCATACCCAGTCTGGCTGATCGTCTGATACTTCTCCGTAAACCATGATACATCAGCAGACCTTGTTCCTCTGAACCTACTCACGACCCTTCGGAATAGTTTGGCCATGCCGAAAGCTTAAGAATAGTCTGTAAGATTGCGTGCACACAGCTACGTATGATGCCAAGTACGATATGCTTGAGTAAGTGAACGAAAGACTTGACGGAGTTGATGAAGGATGAGTTCCATCTTGAGGGTGACCTGATTTCTGTTGACGTTGAGGTCGACTGTCAACGAGGCAGGAGCTTCTGGAATATCCGGATAAGGAAGTCGCGACTGCCATTTGTCGCTGCTCACAGCCTACGTTGGTACACTCCCGTCTGTTCGACCACCATTGATGAATAATGCCGTTATATGGATATCAAGTAACTAACTGGTCATTATCGACTTCTCAAATGTCCATTGCAAGGGATAAGAGTTAGTAGTAGTTATGAGTGCCGTTCATGACAACATTGAAGTGTTCGTCCGTCGATATGTTCTGTCCATCCATCACAATTGATCCTTAATGGTTATTCTTTCCCAGATGGGCCTCGTCCATCCCAATATGTGAGAGCAAGGCATAATACAGTCGGCAAAAGTGTATTCATGACTGTCGTCCAGGACAGCTGCGCCATGTGTCACACTCCGTCTTCCATCATGAACCGTTTTCAGGTAAGTTTTATACTAATGAAACCTAGTAGCGTCGATATAACACAAATATACTCCGTACTCCGTAGACACCACAGAAGAAACAGGCTGATCGAACGGATACTAAGTTACCGAGTACACAGTACGTAACTGCTACAGAGGACGGCACAACTTCAAGTCCCGAACAGGCTAGTTCGCCGCTCCAGGGTCAGGTTAGGGTGGATGTGCTTAATTTCCCATCCAAATCGCTGGAGCTATGTTTCAGCGTGACCGCAATAATATGCCCAGTTCCTCCAATAGTAGCGTGGTTATTCTCTCGTTATCTGGTCCGCGGGCCCACTCACAATCGTTTCCACGGCCCCATCTGCTTGATAGTGGAGCACGATTGTTTTGGATGAATATTACTGGACAGCTTCCTGCTTGGCGACGTGTCCGATCTATTGATAACAAGCTTTCTGCCTTGCCTTATGGAGACTAGTCAGGGCGCTTTCTCCTTCATTGGGCGGCTGGAGGGCCCGCAACGGGGCACGATTTGCATATCGTGGTATCGCTGCCAGGCTATCTGGTCGCACAGACTCCACGACTGCACACACGATCAAGTTTTTTCTTTGCTATCGAGGACGTATGTGGCAATGTGGCTGGCTCTAGGGACAATAGATTTTCCCATACGTACACGTACGAAGCTGCGTCATACTAATCGTATACAAGATGCGCCCACATACCTTGTTGATACAAATCGGTACCGATGCAAAAAGGCAAAAAGCAAAACCACAATGGCCCCGGCCGATCGCCACCCTGGCATTCGATCTCCCCCATTGGCATACTTAAAGTCTTAAACTACTGGTCACTAGTAGTCCCTTGCTGATCTGTTTCTTCGCCTCTGACGTTTTTCTTCTCCTCTTTCTCTCCCATCCTTCAGACGTCGACGCTGATCATCTGAACATCCAGACATGCGAATTGCCTCGTCTATAGGCGTAGGCCTGGCTGTTATCGCCCAGGTGCACGCTTTGGCACCGCGCACTCAGGTTGCAGATGAATATGATTTTGTCGTTGTTGGTGGAGGTCAAGCTGGTCTCGTGCTCGGAGCCCGTTTATCAGAAATTGCAAATTACACCGTCCTCGTGCTGGAGGCAGGGACCAATGGAGACGAATATCGACACCGCATAGGTATGTTGAAAATTTTTGGTCCAATTCCGTCTACGTGCTGACCTGTTTTCCCAAGATACGCCTGCGTACTCCTACTACGACTCGCTATGGACGACACCAATGAATTGGGCATATTATACTGTTCCTCAGTCTAATGCCGATAATCGCCAGATACAATGGCCCCGTGGAAAGGGGCTTGGAGGTATGTATTTTCTCTACCAAAAAAGTTGGACCGAATTGACAAAAATAAAAAAAAATAGGCAGCTCTGCAATCAACGGATTGTATATGACGCGACCTGGTAAAGATGAGATCAATGCGTGGAAAGACCTGCTAGGAGATATGGACGGCGCAGACAATTGGTCGTGGGATTCATTCTATGCTGCACTGAAGAAGAGTGAAACATTCACGCCTCCATCGGATGCAATTGCTACCGAAGGAAATGTCACATGGGATCTTTCCACTCGTGGCACTCAGGGACCGATCCATGCATCGTATCCTGGATAGTATGTCAAGTCTCTTGCATTTTGTTGGATTTCAAGCTAATTATGTAGTACCTTCCCAGAAGTCGGCGAATGGATCCAGTCTCTGGACGCAATGGGCGTTGCTAGTTCCAGTGGAATGTATGGCGGTGATGTTTACGGCGCCGAGGTCTCGACCTCAAGTATCAACCCTACGAACTGGACACGTTCGTACAGTAGGACGGGCTATCTCGACCCTCTCGCTGACAACGGCAACTACGATGTCGTGGCTGATGCATTCGTCATGCGCCTGCTTTTCGACAGTTCATCTCCCTTGGGTAATTTGACGGCAAACGGTGTTCAGTATACGCTCGACAATGGCAAGACAAATTGCACGGTCAAAGTCAACAAGGAGGTTATTATATCAGCGGGAACAATTGGCAGTCCGGCAGTGCTGCTTCACAGCGGTGTTGGTCCGAAGGATGTTCTTTCGGATGCCGGAGTTAAGTTGGTGTCTGAACTTCCTGGTGTGGGTCAGCATCTTCAAGATCATCTCGTAAGTCTTTTTTCTATCTGTGATTTGGAGAATTCAATCTGACCATTAAAAGAGCGCTACTATCAAATGGAATACGAGCGTTGTGACCTCGGGTTCGATCTTCTATCAGAATCTGCCTGACAAGGTTCGTCATCTTCACTATACAAACGCATACAACATGCTAACTATCGTAGAACAATACTCTCTACCTCTCTTATATCGATTCAGCCATTGCCTACGTCAACTCTACACTGATGTATGGTGATAAACTGGGCTCTCTGCAAAAGAATATTACCACTCAAATCAACTCATACGCGCTGAACATAACTTATGATGCCGGCGTTGTTGCCGGATTCAAGGCAATTGCAAACATAACGGCAACCACCATCCTCGAAAGTTCTATCGGCCAAATTGAGCTCTTGTTCATGAACAGTGATTCAAATGGTGATATCGGCATCACTGCTGCCCTTCAACATCCTTATAGCCATGGCCGCGTATACATCAATTCCTCGAATCCACTAGATTATCCAGTGATTGATCCGAATTACATGGGCTTTTCTGCCGGTACGTACTCTTTTCAAGTATACATGTCCACCGACTAACGTGTCAGATTATGAAATCCTCCGCGACGGCCTCAAACTCGCCCGCCAACTCGGCAACACCAAGCCCCTAAGCGGCTGCCTAACAGCTGAGATCTCACCAGGCCCCCAAGTCAAAACCGACGATGACTGGCTTGACTGGATCCGCGAATCAGCCGGCTCGGAATTTCACCCTTCGTCATCCTGTGCAATGCTGCCACGAGAACAGGGTGGTGTTGTCGACGCCAACCTTCGCGTGTATGGACTTGCCAATGTCCGCGTTGCAGACGCCAGTGTTGTCCCGATTTCATTGTCGACGCATCTCATGTCTTCAACGTACGGCGTGGCCGAGCAAGCTGGTAATATCATTCGTGCGTACTACACAAATACGACGACTGGCACAGACGGTTCTGGTCCTGGATCTACGTCGCCAGCGGGCACGGTGTTGGGCGCTCATTCGACTACCAGTACTGCCGCTACACCGACGGCGCCTTCTGGTGGAGTGCAGACCGTTTCTGTGGTGTCTGCTTGGGTTGCGGTTGTTCTCGCTGCATCGGTTTCCATCTTCCTGTCTTTTTAAGGCTTGGACATACCGCCATTTCATCAAGCGTTCAATTCGAGATTTTTCATTTCGGTTTCACATACAACCATTCAACAATATCAATATTTAATGATCCCCCCCATTCTGACGGTTTACCTTCAACACTTGGTCCAACGACCCAACGACTTCATGATTTTATTATATTCATTTTACTTCACCCATCTTTTTCTTTATTATACGGAGTCTTGTCACGTAAAGATTGAGGGGGGGCTTTTGGAAGGGACATATACCCAGGAGGCAGGACAGGACAGGTTTGGAAAGATTCGATATACCAATGTTTGTATTTTCGTCTATTGTATTTCTTGTTTCTTGTATAATTTGGATCGGTGGGGTTAGATAGATCCATTGTTACATATATTTATAGTCAAACGTATACAAAAGATTGAGATTGTCATTCTACCTAGGTATACATGGAATTCTTAGATGTCTATCTAGGCTATAAGTAAGCTAAAGGTTTATTTCCAACTCGCTGTTGGAGCCGGTGTCCAGGACCCAGTCTAGGCTTCCATGCCAACAGCCAGCCTACCTAGGTAACCTTAAAACAACCTCACCAAATAATCCAATTCACAACGTCTCACCCAAACACTACATATATAATATGTCAAAATGAAAAACAAAGCTCCATCGGGATCCCACATCCCAATTTACAGAATAAACCTTTCCCTGCCCCCTGCCAAACGTTATGTACATCTCGCCACGTTGTACGCATCCCGCATGCGCGCCATGCTTCCCATATTCGACCAGCTTGTCGCATCTATATCTCCATATATCCCATTACAACTAATTCACCATCTTGCGCGCATGTTTCTGCGAGGATTATATTCTCGCGAAGAAACGGAAGAACTCCGCGGAATCGCGCGCACGACAGGGATCGAGCTATATTTCCTGATTTGTCTCAATACGGTGCTGGATTTGTTGATGGGGTGTAGTAGTGGTGGTATCCTCACGAAATCTGCATCGAAGGGAAAAGGGGATGGGGGGATGGTTCATTTTCGGACGCTGGATTGGACGATGGATCCGCTTAGGGAGTTGGTTGTTCAGCTTGAATTTGTGCGTGACGAAAATCATGAAGATGGTGGAAACGAGGTGATAGCAACGAGTATTACATACGTCGGGTTTGTGGGTGTACTTACTGGTGTTCGGAAGGGGTTGAGTGCGTCGCTCAATTTTCGACCCGTGCATAATCATGAGCAGATGACATTTGGGGGGAATATGGCGTTTTATGCTAATCATCTACTTGTGTTGTTGGGGATGCGGCAGTCGATTTCGTCTTTGATGAGGGAGTGTATTTTCGCTCCTTTCCAGGAGGCGTCGCCTCGGAAGAAGGAGATGTCAGATCTGGAAAACATCGGAAAGAATATTCCTGGTATACCTACAACGGCGGCATATCTCATCTTCAGCGATGGCGAGACCACCTTGACGATGGAGAAGGATTATAAAACTGCCGTGGTACGGTCTTCGTCGTCGTTCATTGCGATTACGAATCATGACCAACCGCCATCATCCGATCCAGATACGGATGGAGTTGGGAAGAAAAAGAAAAAGACGGGAAACCATCTAGGTTTATCCCTGATATCATCCGATGTACAAACCATTGAAGATCTGATCGAGGAAAGCACGGAGCGGTATGACTGCATACAAGCGAAATGGGATAAAAAGGTCCAACGACACCAAAAGCACATAGCGAGAAATGCAGAGCAAGCGGAAAGAGGAACGAGGACGTCGTTGCGTCTAAGGCAGAAAAGGGAGGAACACGCGGTATTGGCGGTTACGAGAGAAGAGGCGATTGAGTGGTTGACGATGTATCCGATACTGAATGAGTCAACGCATTATGCTTGCTTGATGGATGCGAAAATAGGGGAGGTTGTTTGGGGGAGGAGGTATGATGCCGATGAATGGGAGTGACCCTAGGATCTACACATGGAATAGACCAAATATATGATTTGAAATTGCATTAAACTACCAGACATGAACATCATTGATCACTCCGTCGCACCAGCCCGCGAGGATTATGACTCCAATAATTACCGTCCGGACGGTTTGAAATTGGGGATGTCCTCGATATCGCCCGACACCCCTATTTCGCATCTCAATGTCAACGGATTCGGCCCTCTTTATAGAGGAATTCATTGATTGACCTCATTATCACGGCATTCATAATGTAGGATTGAAGATTCCTCCATGTGAATGGCCTTTTACTCTCAACCCTTCTCTCCATCTCAACTTCCGACACATACCTTCGAGAAGATCATAGCACGCTTCCATCTCCTTCCTGAAGTCCCAACTGCTGCAACTACTTCCATTTCCCCAACAGGCATTATACTGCTCAATAGAAGCCAAGGTCCAAAAGCACGCGCTTTCAGATAACCCCAGCACCAATCATGATACGCCTACACATGGATACTGACATGATACGAATCTTCCATAGACTCGAGAGTCCGCTTCAAATACCTGCTACGAAAAGATGACCATCCTCCTTTTGTGTGCTGCTATAAATGAGTGAAAAATGAGACGAGAGAATAGAAAACAAATGGAAAACAGAAGACCCGTCGAGGTAGTTCGTTCCTGTGCGGTATTCAGCGCGTACGAACAAAGTGAAACAGGAAGTAAAGGAGGCTCAATTGACAGCTTGTATTGGCAGCTAGACTCAAGGCAAGTACGCATGATGGGACAAGGTAGAAGTGATATATCATATGAGAGTAGCTCTGAAATCCGTGGACGGGGCATTGCCCTAACCGGATAGCCCTACATGCATTCCAGAAGAGCACAACGTACTTGTTTCTCACAGATGTTACTTCGATTGTCATACCTACAATGTCTTTGTTGGGTAGTACCCAGCCAACAGTTGAAGTCATGGGTTTCAGCAATGGGTAGGTCATATTTTTCTTTTTTATAAAACCGGGTCAGACTATCGAGGCTGCTTAGCAAACCCAAAGGAGACGTGGAACGAAAAGGTTCCAGGTCTATAGGAAAGCTTTCATGCAGGACATCTTCTCTGCACCTCTCGTAATGGCATGATAGCATGCCAGATTCGTGTTTGTAGCTCTTTCCGTGTCGAGGGAGAAGACATTTAAATACAACATCCAAACCCTTTCAAGAAGCATTCAATCTCGTTGGCACTGCAAATAATCGAAACCGTTTCCAGCTCGATCCTGTATCAACTCGATGTATATCCATTCTTAAGCTCGAAGTGTGGCACAAGCTCAAGTTTGAGAGGCGGCATATCGATGCTTAGATGACATGCATGATGGCAATTGCATGTCTAATTATATTCTCGATTCATGACTATATCCAAGGAATGTGGCCCATCAACTTAGGATGGAATCTTCAGGTCGTTTAACCCAATCAGTTCGAGTGTGGTCGCCGAGTAGCACGAATAAGCGCGCGGTGATCAAAGGGATGTGGTGGCCGAGCGGGTTCGGACACTCGGAGTACATTATTTTTAGTGATTCCTGTCGCCGCAAATCTTCAACAAGCTGAAACCTCGCCCAGCTCAACTTACACCACCAACAAAGAAACTTATCAACGCCCTCATTCTTGCAGTTTTATTTTCGTTGTATAGTGAAATTTGCGTCAATTCTTGAAGTACATCCATCCCAAACTCGGGCCAAAAATTATACCAATACTCCATCATGGTCGCCAAAAAGGCAGCTGGCAAGAAAGCTAGCGCCCCATCGTTCGACTCTATTATCGAGGCCGGTAAATGCCCTCCCACCTTCTGACCTGACCTGGACCCGACCTTGGGCTAACTGGTATCACCATTGAAGAGCGCCTTAATCGCAAAAAGCAAGAGAACCAAGCCCTGGCAGACCAGTTGTTAGGCAGTAAAAAGAGAAGAGCCAGTGCGCCAGGGCCGGGAGTTGGTAGCAAGAAAACGCCCGCCGACAGGAGCCTTGCAAGCAGAATTGGTGTCGTAAAGGTAAGTTCTTCTGGCAGGGCTTTTTTATGTCCCTAGTTTTCGGATTACAGTAACGTATCCCTTGACTAACACAAGTATTGAAACCTAGCGCTCAGCGTCGACATCCTCGAAACCCAAAGCCAACACAATCGCTACCGCTCGCGCCACAGCCAAACAAACCACACCTGCTAAAGCAACCTCACGCCGCACACGAGAAGATCGCATGATAGAAGATATCAATGGCAAGAAAGATGTGAACTTGGCTCCTCGCAAACAAACAGAGATTACAATCAAGGGAACCGCTGCTACAGGACCATTTGTCGTCGTTGGAAGGAATTTCGCTCCGGGTACCAATGCCGCCGATATTGAAACTGCGATGGAGCCTGTCGCTGGACATATCGTTGGTGTTCATATAACGTCGTATACGCCATATGTCAATGCACAGATTGCATGCGCTGAGAAATGGGGTGCGGAAGCTATTGTGGCACAGTTCAATGGGAAAAAGGTTGGTTTTAGTCGGTCTGTCAGTTTATTCTCTACGCTAACCACTGGCGACTCAACAGGCGGACGGTCGAATCCTCTCAATCGAATACAGAGGTGGTGGCAGTCACTTCTTTGGCCCTACTTCTGGCAAACGTACAGCACCCAATAGCTACGACACCCTCAGAGAACAAGCCGACCGCGAACGTCGAGAGAGGAAGAAAGTGGTCGAGCCTCAAAGTCAAGATGGAAGAAATGAATTCAGTGACTCTAAAGGACGCCCCAGACGAGCCGATGGTCGCACTAATGACAACATGGAATTGTATAGCGACAAGATGATGGTCGATGCTCCTTCCGCACCAATCTCGAAGCGTGGTCGTGGATTTCGCTGATTGAGCCGTACTTCAGAGTATGTGCGTATAATAATTTGAAAAAAGATTCCCTTATGTATCAATATATCTGTCTTGCTTTTCTGGGAGTTAATGGGTAGTTGGCGGCGCCTTGACATTAGGTCTATCCTTGGCTATTTGGTATGATTCGAATTCGTTGGCTGGACTTGAAATCTTATGCATATTCACCGATGGACTCACTCGTAGATGTCTACAACATTTAAAAATATTGGTTGTTTATTCGAAAATTGAGACTGAAGAAAATCACGTGTAATTCGCTGCGGAGATCCAATGCGGAGGTTGCGGAGAACGAAAGTCAAAAACAGTCCTCGTTTTTTACTTCGACCTCAACGAAGCTTCTTATTCCTCACCCAATTGGCATACGCTCAATCCGTTTCTCATATAATCTTGCAACTCAATCTACAATGAATCATGGACTGAGACGTGGTACGCAACATTTAACGAGACAATGTTGCAAACACCTCTTTTCGCAAACCCAATCCAAACGCTACGTATCGGACATCGTGAAGAAAGAATGGTCTACACCGTTGGCAAAAATCCTCGCTGACGCGATCCGAGTGGGTTCCATATACTTATTAAAACGAAAACTTGGCCTAATTGACCCTTGACTCTAGACAACCGGCCCAATCTCCATAGCAGCATACATGCGACAAGTCCTCACAAACCCCGACGCAGGCTACTACACTACACCAAGCAGTCAAAGCAAAACTGAAGTCTTTGGCAAAAAGGGAGATTTTATTACATCGCCGGAAATCACGCAAATATTCGGAGAGCTGGTGGGGATATGGGCGGTTACAGAATGGATGGCGCAGGGAATGCCGAAGGAGGGTGTTGAGCTGATTGAGGTTGGGCCGGGGAAGGGTACGTTGATGGATGATATTTTACGGGTGAGCAAATACGCCAAATGCGATTGTTAATGGGGATTCGAGTCTGACTGTTATTATTTGTGTGTCAGACGGTTCAGAATTTCAAGCAATTCTCGAAAAGCATTGAGAATATCTACCTCGTCGAAGCTAGTGCACCCTTGCGAGAGATTCAGAAGAATTTGCTTTGTGGGCCAGATGCAGTTCTTGAAGAGATTGATATCGGTTATCGAGGTATCAACAAGCATACTGGGGCGCCTATTGTGTGGGTGGAAGATATCCGGTTATTGCCTTACAGTGAGTGTGCTCTATTTACGATCTTGGCCACGGGCTATAGTAACATGTTGCAGATGACAAAATGCCGTTCATATTTGCCCACGAATTCTTTGATGCACTTCCCATACATGCCTTTGAGTCTGTCCAGCCAAGCCCTGAATCCGAAGAGCAACCGAAACAACAAATCATGACCCCGACAGGGCCTATCACATTGGATTCTCCAACTCAGACTAACGCCAACAACAAACAACCTACAGGCCCGCAATGGAGAGAATTAATGGTCGCATTAAATTCCAAATCCGTCCTTGAAGACGTCAAGGATGAACCAGAATTCCAACTCTCTCGCGCCAAAATATCAACTCCAAACTCTTTACTCCTGGCCGAGATTTCAGAACGATACAGGGCACTCAAATCTCAACCCGGTTCTGTCATTGAAGTCAGTCCCGAGAGCAGGATATACGTCGCCGATTTCGCGCGTCGAATTGGAGGGTATACACCGCCAGAACCAAGACCGCCAAAGAGGAAGCCAGGGGAAGTTGCCAAGCCTGTTACTCCTATTGATAACTCCGCAGCTTTGAAGAAGAAAGAGCGTCCTTCAGGAGCCGCTCTGATTCTGGATTACGGCACATCCTCCACCATCCCCGTGAACTCCCTGCGCGGCATTCGACAACACAAGGCTATCTCTCCGTTTGCGTATCCAGGACAGGTCGACGTTAGCGCCGATGTAGATTTCATCAGCCTCGCTGAAGCGGCCCTTGAAGCCAGTGAGGGTGTCGAAGTTCATGGACCGGTTGACCAGGCCGAATACCTACACTCACTCGGAATTGCAGAGCGTGCGGAACAACTGCTCAAACATATGCCGGAAGATAGTGAAAAGCACAAGACGCTTCAGACAGCTTGGAAGAGGTTGGTTGACAAGGGGCCTAACGGGATGGGCAAGTTGTATAAAGCTTTGGCTATAGTCCCCGAAAACGGGGGAAGGAGACGGCCCGTTGGTTTTGGAGGTGGTGTTGTGGGTTGATACGTTGTAACATATTGAAAAGTCGATGTATGATATAGAGCTATGTAATAAAACATGTTATAGAACAATTCATAAACTAAATGCAGGGTATCATTTATATAACAGCGTCCAGCGCATCATCACCTCATTTGTATATATCTGAATCAATACTCCCTCCAAATATCCTCAACATACTCCTTCGTCAACCTCGTATCATTCCCAAACTTTTCCTGCCAATGCACGAACCCTCCCTCCAAAACATAAACCTCTTGTTTCTTACTCTCCTCTACGCCCAACGTACGTTCACGTTCGCGTACATATCGTAATGCTGCAGAAGGACCACGTTGTTGACTCAGAGCGCAGTGGAAGACGACTTTTTCTTTGTCGGCGAGGGTGCGCACGAGTTCGGGCATACGGTAGTCGAGGCTAGAGCTGGGGACCCAGGTTGAGGTGTGAATGTGGCCGCCTACGTGGTCTAGAGGTTGAGTTGGCGAGATTTAGAAAGTAGTTGGGAAAGATTATATAGTACCTGAGTCGCGGACGTCTATTATGGCTAATTTGCTGGGTGTGTTTGTTGATAAGAGTAGTGACGAGAGGACATCTCGACTCATGCGGGGAAGGGTTGCGATTGTGATTGAAGACATACTGTCTTGCTTATTGGAGGACGTTGAAATTTGAGCGTGATTTTAAATGAAGTGCTTTGCAAATGTAGTAGCGATATGTTCTGGAATCATAAAAAAGAAGTGTTATGTTGTTCTTCTACTTCATTTGGATGGTTGACCTCTCAAAAGATTATTGCGGAGCAGCGGAGATGCCGTAGGTGATTCACGTGATCTCAGAAATTCCGCGCTTCTTCAATTTCCCAATTTATCTGCAGTCTCTCGACACCAACTCTTTAGAGACCATACTCATGCTCCACGCTCAACACGATTTGGCACAGCAGTGGTTGCAGATTGAGACCAATTTGTCTAAAATAATACTGAGAACACCTTTTTTAATAATAAACTAGCCCGCCATGGCGGTGCAATCCTCCCTCGTGAGATGTCTTCGTACATCCACGACAACATTCGCTCGTCCGATGCCTATTCGCAGCCGACTCTCTCAACTTTCCCAGAGATCCAGCTACGCTACAGACAATGCCCCCTCAAACCCCAAACCACGAACCTCCATATTCGACGGCATGAACACCACCAACCAACCTACAACACCATCCTCATCATCATCAGCGTCAAACGACATTGCAAACGCAAACGCAAAGCTCTCGGAAAGCATAGCCAACATCCGCAAGGACTTTCAATACATCAAAACGCCAGTCAACGCTCCGCGCGCAAGCCGCGAATTCTTGAAAAACCCGTCGTTGGCAGCCGCGCGAGCCCAGCAACGAGCTGAAGGAGATTTGGACAATCTGTTGTCCAGAAGAGCTCCTGCTGCTCGACGACAACAGCAACAGCAGACATCATCAACAATAGATGGCATAGCATCGGCCATTGACGCAGCCGACCCTATCTCACCTCCTAGGTTCCGCACTACGCCCATGAAACTGGGCACAAAACTTGGTCGACAGGTTTTGGTCTCTGCTGATCGCGGCATTGACGTTGCAGGCGCAATTCGCTTGGTGCAGATGAATTGTGCAGTGAACGGGATTAGGAGACAGGCTAATTTGCAGAAATTTCATGTTCGACGGGGTCAGAGACGTAAGGATCTGAGGAGCCAGAGATGGAGGAAGTTGTTCAAGTTTTCGTTTGATGAGACTGTGAAGAAGATTCAGAGGATGAGGGATCAGGGGTGGTAGTTCTGTCTTTTTGAGGCAATGTGTATAAGTAGGATTGATGTTGGGTATTATTTTAAAAATAGGGGGGAAGACTATATTCAGATAGATGTATTATACAGATATGCATATTATTTCGCTTTTCGCTAATCATGTACGGATTCCATCTAACACATTCAATGTACAGAAGCAGAGCATGATACAATCTATAAACATGGCATGTACTCCCCTTCCAATATCGTAATTGTCGTCGTAGTTTTGTCAGACACCAAAGTCGAGTCTGTCTAATCCTTCTTCCCATACCCATATCCACCTCCATTCGCGGGTGTACTACCCGTCACCGAAGACGCAGGGGAATATCCACCATACCCATTCGACCTCCCACTATTCCCATATGTAACACCACTAACGCTTCCACGCCTCGTTTTGCTGTTTGCCGTCGTCATAGGGCGTCCAAGTATACCTTCCCCCCTCCAAGCCCCCGGACCACCGCCACCACCACGCCTCACAACCCTTTGCCAGTAGGACGCAAACAATGCACCAATACCAGCAGCCATAACAAAGAAAACCAACTTCGTCAACAGACCCAAAATCGTAGAGCTTTCACCGGCATGGATATGAGGTGAATCGTACTCATGATCGAGCCAACCAAGACTATCTGCGCCAGAAACCCAACTCACCCTAAACTTCAGCGTCAAAGGCTCTCCACGAATAACTTTCGACCCATGACCCGCCGTCCAGGGGTTACGCGCATTCTCAATTATGGCTGCATCTTCCTCTTCATCCGACAACTCCTTTTCAGTCTTTTTGGGCGCATGTAATTCCGGCAACGAATAAGCCGTTCCTGCAACAATATAACCAGGCGACTTTGCGGATCGTGGTGGCTTTTGTTTATGTTTCTTTGTTGCTCCTACCGAGGACAGGACTTCTTCCTTGCGGGGCGATTCGACGGAACTCAAGCGGTGCATTATGACGTTCATGTCTGTCCAGATGTGTAGGTGGCTGAGTTGAAGCGTTCCTTGTACGGCGATTGTGAGGGGTGTATATGGTGGACCATTGTCGGTGCCGCTTCCACCGTTACTATTTGAGGTGCTATCACCACTGACATCGACGACGTTGTACTCTGTCGACAAGTCGTTGCTGCCATCCAATGGGATCGTGGGCACACGACATGTCAGGGGCGCGTCGGAGTGGACGTAGTACTCTAACAGATGGTACAGTTCGTCGGGTAGAGACTCAATGGTGCAGGAGATAGTTTCTGTGACGCCGTAGTGCAGCGCGAGAGGGAGAGAGGTTTCGTTGCATGTTGGGAAGGGTATGTATTGTAGTCGGCCGAGGCTGTCTCTTATCTGTTGACGAGTTAGTATCATGTACACACATCAGTATGCGAGTATGGATGTGAAGGTACGCGTACATGTTCACCTGACTCTCTGCACGGTAGAAAAGGTAAATTAGCGATCAGCGCGACGGAGCGACACGAAAGGATACTCACATCGTCCTATTCAAACAACTAACAGGAATCGATTGCCCATACGCATATCCGGCGATATCTTTCGAAGCCGGAGAAGCAGCGAACACTCCGCTTGACAGGAGCACAAAGAACGAAATGTGACGTTGAGAAAACATATTTCCATCAATTCGATAAATTCAATATGGAAAAACCATGACCGTATTCTATTGAGTATCTAGATTGTCGAATGTGGTTGTTGGAGAAAAGACCACGCCGCTTGTTTTTGCGGAGAAGGGTCCCACCAGTTGTTGGCGGCGATTTTGGCTCTGGTGGCGAACGGAAAGGGGATCCTCTACCTACAAACTAGACTCAATGTTTATGTTCTGATGCATGATATTTATAACATTACTTTTTGTGTTCATTTCTAATCATTGCTATTGATAATAAAGGACAAGATCATACTATCTAGATTGCATGTCCACAGTTCAAGCGAATTAGGCAAGGTTGGCCTTAGTTTTGAAAGCCTTGATGAGACCAGCAGTGGAAGAATCGTGCGCACTGCCTGCATCAGGAGTCTCGAGCTCCTTCTGAATGTTCTTAGCAAGAACCTTACCCAACTCAACGCCCCACTGGTCGAAAGAGTTGATGTTCCAGATGGCACCCTCGGTGAATGTCAAGTGCTCGTAGAAAGCAATGAGAGCTCCCAAGGAAGCAGGGGTGATCTTTTGGGCGAGGATGGAAGTGGTTGGTCGGTTGCCAAGGAAAGTCTTATGAGGCACCAAGGCATCAGCGGTATTCTCAGCCTTGACCTGCTCGGGGGTCTTTCCGATCATCAAAGCTTCGGCCTGAGCGAAGAAGTTGGAAGCAAGCATGCGCTGGTGCTTACCACCCTCAATAGGGTTGTGAGACTCGACGGCAAGAAGGAAGTCGGTAGGGATGAGCTTTGTGCCCTGGTGAAGAAGCTGGAAGAAACTGTGCTGGGCGTTGGTGGCGGGTTCACCGAACAAGACAGGACCGGTGGTGTACTTGACATAGTCACCAGAGCGAGTGATGGCCTTTCCGTTGCTCTCCATAGACAATTGCTGGAGGTAGGCGGGGAATCGGTGGAGGTATTGGTCAAATGGAGAGACCAAGTGAGTTTGAGCGCCAAAGAAGTCACTGTACCAGACACTCAAAAGACCAGCAATGACGGGAATGTTCTCCTTCAAAGGAGCCTCACGGAAGTGCTTGTCCAAGGCATGAGCACCCGCCAAGAACTGGTGGAAGTTGTCGTAGCCAATGTATATGGCAACGGAAAGACCGATGGCGCTCCAGACAGAGTAACGTCCACCAACCCAAGATTCGAATTCGAACATGTTCTTCTTGTCGATACCGAACTTGGTGACCTCAACTTCGTTGGTGGACAAGGCGACGAAGTGCTTAGCAATGTGAGCTTCGTCCTTGGCGGTTTTGAGGAACCACTGCTTGGCCGTGTTGGCGTTGGTAGTGGTCTCGGCAGTAGTGAAAGTCTTGGAAGCGATCAAGAAGAGGGTGGTTTCAGGGTCGGAATCTTTGAGGGCTTCGGCGATGTGAGTACCGTCGATGTTGGACACAAAGTGGAGTTTCAAGTTGGGGTGTCCATAGGGCTTCAAGGCCTCGGTGACCATGACTGGGCCGCTGCAAAAGGTGAGAACTATTCTTGGCACTCATTGCTGGAACTGCTTACAGATCTGAACCACCAATACCAATGTTGATGACGGTCTTGATGCTCTTGCCAGTGTATCCCTTCCAGTCACCGCTGCGCACCTGCTCGGAAAACTCCTTCATGTGCTCCAAAACGGCGTTGACCCCTTCGACGACGCTCTTGCCATCAACTTGCATGGGCTCGTTGGTGACATTTCGCAAAGCTACGTGGTAGACAGCGCGGTCCTCTGTGAAGTTGATGTGCTCACCCTTGAACATAGCATCACGAAGCTGCTCCAAGTTAGCCTCTTGGGCAAGCTTGACCAAGAGGTCAAGAATCTCGTCGGTGATGAAGTTCTTAGAGAAGTCGAAGAGGATGTCCTTGCCGTCCACGGTGTTGGTGAAGGTACGGCTGAATTTCTCGAAACGGCTGGGGTCTTTTTCGAATTCTTCCTTCAACACAATGCTCTTGCCAACAGAGGCATGGTGCTGCTGGAGCGCTTTCCACGCATCCAGATCGGAGGCTTGCTTGAAACCGGGCATCTTGATGACAATCTGTAGGGATGGGGTCGGATTGTTCTGGATGAGTTCTGTGTTAGTGTGGGGTCCTTAGGATTTGTTGTTCTTTTGATAAAAGAATATGGTAAACATCCCAGCACAACTTACATAGCAATCAATTGACACCAAAGTCGATTGACGATGAGGATCAAGAAGAGCAGGGAATTGATTGAAGTGATGTTGATGTTTGGGAAGGTGGAAGGGTGAGGGTGAAGGTGAAGGTGGGACACGGTTATAATAAATAACGTCACGGGTCGAGGGGCAGCGGCCGGCGTGGGGGAAGGCCTAGCTCCGGATCGGGTAATTGCGACTGCTCTAATTTTCCTTTTTTCTTGAAGCTCCTTGCTCAACGCTTGAACCTTCCGGGACTCCGGGAGACCGCGGAGAAAGGCCGGTGTGGGAATGTGAGGCCTGACGACCTGTCAGTCATTTGTGTAAAGGTTTTTATTTTCGAATGTTATGTTCCTGTCGATTACTTATTCGACTGCTCTGGACCGTCTCCATTCAGCCTGATTGATGTACCGGCATCAGCATCAACATAGGTAGTTATTCGGCATCATTCAATTACAGAATCGATTTTCATGAGCTAATTCCGACTCATCGTGACAACCTTATCAATGTGTTCATTAACTGCCAAGGGCTCAAGGGCCGATTCGCGGTGAGCTTACCGTAGCTGTCGGATTTTTTGCACTCGCAGAGTCGGATAAAGCAAATGAACCTATTTCCGAGCCTCAATGGATATCTTGCTTACTCACGCTTATTCATGCTTATTCGGGTTTTTGGGACATGATCTTACGTAGTCTCACATTTCTACATCTTATGCCTTAGTTGCTCGTAGAGTGTAGTGTGGTTGTGGCTTCAAGTGTAGAGACGGAGATGCATAGAGACGTCTGGCCTCTGATTGGCTGGTCGGAGGCCTAGGTCAGCCTGGCCTATTGGCCAAGCCAGACAAGCTAATATTTTGCGTTTGGGAAGCTGCTTCCTTCCTTGGCCGCCTCAAAAGCTCACATCTGACTGAACGAGAGCTTCCACTGTCTTTGGTCATTTACGATCCTGTGATTCATCGCCTGAAATTAACCAACTGGTCCCATCCGACTTGTGATAGAGCGCAATACTTGAAGCAAAATATTTTTTTCTCTCTTTTTAACAGCTTGACGACTGGGTGAGAGGCGGACAGTCAAAAACATGTACAACCCTTATCAAGGTAAGTCCAAGCAATCGTGATCCACCATCACAACAAGTTTTACTATACACTTGACTAACTTTCTTAATTCTAGGTTCGCACCTTTATGGCCGACCTGGGGACTATGGGAGTTATCCTGGTGCCCCTCCAGGCATGGGTAAGTTCACGCCTTTCATCCTGAATCCCAGTAAAGAAAACTATCTCTAAATCTAATGTTTTTAGGCGCCCCTCCAGGCATGGCTGCTCCCGGAACTGCACTTCCTCCAGGTATGCAACAAGCGAACGCGCAACAGTCAGGTCGCCCAGGCGGCTTTCCAGCCAATTTTCAACCTCCTCCCAACATGCCAAATATAAACTTCTCTGCACCAGTTATTCGCCTCGGCACAGCAGGTCCTGCGAAGTCGGCGACACCTGAAGGTACCGGGCGAACCGGCGAGACAAATCGAAGGGCAGGACTTGGCGCCACCAGCGTTGAGTCACAGCGCCAGACCATCCGGGATGCGATGATGCAGCTGCAGCCACCAACCAAAGAAGAAATTTTGAGAACTATATTTGTTGGAGGTATTACGGAGGGCACCGGAGGTGATGATGGTGTGGAGCGTATCCTGCGTTGTGCGGGCAGTTTGAAACGCTGGATTCGCGCCACTGATGCAGATGACAAGCCCTGCAAATTTGGATTCGCGGAATACGACGACCCCGAAAGTCTCAGCGTGGCTTTAGAAGTTCTCAAGGATGTTGAGGTTCCAGTGAAGCGACAGATGCCGAAGGCAGAAGGCGACAAGGAGAATTCTGAAGTGGAAAAGGCTAAGCTTCTGGTATGATCTTTGCGCATATACATGAAGCTACTTGACTATATCTAACTTTCTTACAGGTCGTCTTTGACGAAGGGACTTTGAAATACGTTGAACAGTACCAGTCCACTAGGAATGAAGAAGATGATTCCGATCGCACCGCCCGTCTTGACGCTGCTCGCGAATCGCTTTCCACCGTGCTATCAGAATTGGCGCATCCAGCCGTGCCTACGCAAGCTGAGGAAGCATCCACCGTTGATCGTGACGGCGACGTACCTATGCAGGAGGGAGGCAAAGATGCCGAAGTCGTTACTATTCCCATCGCTGCCGAAGACGAACTGTCAGATATACCAGCCGAGATGCGCGAGACAGTCGCCAAGGAGATTGCTGCTTTCCGAGAGAGGAGCAACCGCCGTGATCTTGAACGTCTTCGCCGAGAGGAGGAAATTGAATCAATGGAGCGTGCAAGGAATTCCGGCGGCCGTATGAACAGGCTGGCATCTCCACCTCTGTCAGCTCCCAGTGGACCTGCTGGAGGAGTCAACGGAGTCCCTCTTGGTCCTCGCGATCGTTCTATAGCCAACGCACCCTCGGGACCAAAGGGATTCGGTGTGCAGATTCCCAAGGAATACCAGAAAGGAGTCGCATTTGTGAATGGCCACGGAGTGCCACTTGGTCAGGAAGATGAGGACACTGATGCTAGCGATGAGGAGCTTGAGCGTAGGAGACAGGAAAAGAGGAATGCAGAATTGGAGAAGCAATTCCTCGATCAAGAACGCAGATGGTTGAACCGTGAACGCAGTCGTACGGCCGCTGTTGAACGTGAGAGGAAGCGTGATAAGGAAGAGGACGCTAAGGTTGACGAGGCCAAAGAAGCGATGGCAAAGATTCTTCGTGAGTGGAATGACGATGTCGAAGCTAGTCGTAAGGTGGATGAATACTATGCAGATCACGGGGCCTGGATGCGCAACCGTGCGGCTGTTCGTGGACGGGAAATCAAAGCCGATGAAGCTGACCGAGCTGCGGAAGGACGAGAGAAGGCCCGGTCTGAGCAACAACGTGAACAAGCTCGTGGTATGGCGGACGACTTCTTGGCTCGTCAGGCTGAAGAGCTTGAAGCGCAGCCACAGGCACCTCGCGAACCTCAGCGATTCAAGCTATCTCTTGGCGCAGCGGCACAACAAAAAGCACAGGCTGCCACGACTCGTCGCACTGTTGCTGAAGTTGAAGGTCTATTGGAAGATGAGGAAGAAGGGGCTGCTACTACGAAACGCACGCTCGTCCCGATCAAATTCGATACCGCTGCAGAGGCATCTGGTCTCAGTGATGAAGAGAGGGCGCAGGCTGTCAGACAGCTCGCTGCAGAAATTCCTTCGGACAAGGAAGGCCTATGGAAATGGAACGTCAAGTGGGAGTTTGTCGATGAGTCGGTTCTTGGCGAACAACTGAAACCGTTTGTCGAGAAGAAGATTATGGAGTACCTTGGTGTGCAGGAGGAAATGTTGGTCGATGTTGTTGAAGAGCATATCCGCCGCCACGGTGAGCCTCAGGAGTTGGTCGAGCAATTGGCCGAGGTCAGTCCTTTCTATTTATCTTTATAACAACACACCTGAAGCTCTTCTGCTAACTATTCATTTATTACAGGCATTGGATGAAGAAGCGGAAGTTTTGGTCAAGAAGCTGTGGCGTATGATTATCTTCTTTTCTGAGAGCGAGAAGCGAGGTCTTTCGACGTAGTGTACTGTATCTAGCATATTTTATGTATCTACCAATTCTTGTGGCGTTCTCACCAAGAGTGTTGACCTGACGAGCTTCTGAACTACAAAAATTTTACAACACGTGAGCTATCATCACTATCGTCATTTCTTCCAGTACATAATTCACGCATCGGAGAAACTGCGAGATGTATCAGGCACATAGCACACCTATTGGCGGGAAAACCAACTCCACCAACCAGATGTGGGGGGTTGCTCAGGCTACTTTTTACCCGCAAAATAACCCCCGCATACAAAAACATTCTATGGCATCTATGCCGCAGTCACTCTCGTCATTGGAGGGATTCAGCCAATTTTTCAAGATGTGAAACGAGAGGGGAAAATAGTGGACGTGGGATGTCGTATTGTCTAGCTGATTTAAATATCTCACGAGGCTGCGTTCTGCTGGTGGTTCTGGAACGTAGTACTTAAAGCTTGGGTATCCTCTCATTTGTATGGATCTATCTTTCTTTCGCTTTCTTTCCCTTGATTTCTTATTCCCGCCTATTGACGCATTGCTTTTTGTATACTTTTGTATAGCATTGAGCTTCAATATCAATTACTTCTGAATTACCTGAATTTGAAACATTACAACACAAGATGGTCAAAATCACAGGCTTTCTCACCCGAGATGTGAGGTTTCCTGTAAGTGCCATCGTCTTGCTGTCCGTCTTCTATACAGACAATTGACATGACTGAACAGACCTCGCTCGACAAAACCGGCTCTGATGCTATGAATGCTGCTGGTGACTACTCCTCTGCATACTGCATCATCAAGACAGACTCACAATACGAGGGTCACGGAATGGTGAGGCTTGCCCCTTCCCCACCAGAACGTTTGAAGACTACATGCTGATTCTGATATAGACATTCACAATTGGCCGCGGCAACGAAATCGTCTGCGCCGCCATCAGCACCATCGCCCCCCTCATCGTAGGTAAAGACCTAGACGAAATCACCGCCGACTGGGGCAAGACATGGCGCTACCTCGTGTCCGACAGTCAACTCCGCTGGATCGGACCTGAAAAGGGCGTCATCCACCTCGCCCTCGGCGCTGTCGTCAACGGCCTCTGGGATCTTTGGGCCAAGACCCTTAACAAACCCGTGTGGCGTATTGTGGCCGACATGACTCCCGAAGAAGTTGTACAATGCATTGACTTTAGATATATCACCGACGCTTTGACTCCTGAAGAGGCAGTGGGGTTGTTGAAGGAGGTTGAGCCTACGAAACAAGACCGTATCAGGGATGCGGAGCAAAACAAGGCTGTGCCTGCTTACACGACTAGTGCGGGTTGGTTGGGATATTCACATGAGAAGTTGAGGGCGTTGTTGGAACAGAGTGTCAAGGATGGATTTAAGCATTTCAAACTCAAGGTTGGAGGGAACTTGGAGAATGATAAGATTCGGTTGGGCATTGCGAGAGAGGCCATTGGATATGATAAAGGGAATGTTTTGATGGTTGATGCCAATCAGGTATGTCCTACTCTTCCGTCTCTTCTAGGGAGGCCTAACTGTGTCCAGATTTGGTCCGTCCCCGAAGCTATCGAGTACATGAAGGAGCTTGCCCAATTCAAGCCCTGGTTCATCGAAGAGCCCACCTCTCCCGACGACGTCCTCGGTCACGCCGCCATCCGCAAAGCCCTCGCCGACACCCCCTATGGCACCGTCGGCGTCGCAACCGGCGAAATGTGTCAAAACCGCGTGATGTTCAAACAATTCCTCCAGGCCGGCGCACTCACCGTCCTCCAACCCGACGCCTGCCGAGTCGGCGGTGTAAACGAATGTCTCGCCATCCTGTTGTTGGCTCGCAAATTCGGTATCCCCATTGTGCCTCACTCCGGTGGTGTTGGATTGCCTGAATACACGCAACACTTAAGCACGATTGATTATGTTGTGATTAGTGGGAAGAAGAGTCTGTTGGAGTATGTGGATCATTTGCATGAGCATTTTGAGCATCCGGCTAGTGTTAAGGATGGATATATTGTTACTCCCTTGGAGCCGGGCTATAGTGTGCAGATGAAGGCGAATAGTATGGATGAATATGCGTTCCCTGGTGAACAGGGGAAGAGTTGGTGGACGACGGATGCTGCCAAGGTCATTTTGGATGGGCCTCGTATTTGATGAATAATGTTAGTTGTGTTGGCAGTTAAATAATGTATCTTCATGTCGTTCAAGTTTCTCTTCAATCATCAAAACATTAAATATTTAGAATAAGATGGTTCTCATCCAGGCCATTCTTGTCATGTGTAACTTAATGGCCGATCTCGGCTTACCTACTGTATGGTACCGTACTCCAGTTTTACCACTCAATGTTTACTCAGCTGAGATTTCAACAAATCAACAACGCCTTCCAATGCGATTGCCAGCGAATCAATTGATCCAATTCCACAATTTGATGGACATACAAGTTAGTTTAGATGCATGAAGAAGAGGGGTGCCCTGATGAATCCTACCTGTGTGGCGTTCCGCTTTACTAGCAACACTCTTCGTCGATTAACATCAACCACAATCATACCGAGCTTGAGACAGCTACATCAACAACCGCAAGGACATAATCCAGCTTTTCGTCCGTTTGGGATATTAAGGAACTTTAATGCTACTCGTTACTATTCAAACAATATGACATCAACACCATCAGAAACACTCGAAGATCTCTGCACTCGAGTCCAGACCATCCTGCCAGAACAATTCCGAAAAGATGCATGGTATCTCATCGTCGTATGTATCCGCCCTCCTCCTTTTACCCATAACTAATGAAAGTATAGACAGCAGTCCTAGTAGGCTGCAACAAATCCACTGAAACAGGCACCCTCTACACAAACCTCGTAGAGCACGTCTCCGAGTCTGAGGAAAAACGCATCAAAGCCCGGTTGAGCGATGTGCTAATGAAAGAATGGACTCTCGTCGGCGTAACGCCTATCGTATATGCAGTTACTGCATTGGGCAAAGCAGAGACCGCCTTTTACGAAAAGCGAGGTCTCAAGATGGAGGAAGCCCCTCCGTCAGAGGATGGGCTACTCGATTTTCCTGATAAGCGGAAGAATATCGATTTCAATAATCATATCCCGGACAGAGGTACTAAGTTTCTGCAACAACTGTATCGCCAAAATCTAGCCCCGATCTGTGCCTCTTGGGGTTCGTTTGCGTCTGATTTTATGTGGATGGAGCGAAGCGTGATTTATGGCTTGTTTCTTTCGGATCATGAAATCCTCTCAGCTGTGGAGGCTGAGTTGGTGATCCTAACGGGAATTATGATCCAGGGACTTAGTGCACCCACGATCTGGCATCTTAGAGGCTTGAGGAGGTTAGGTGTTAGTGAGGAGGATACGGAGAAGGTGCAGTTGGCTATTGAGGCGGTGGCCGGTTGGTCAGGGAGGGATGTTGAGGGGTGGCCTAGGGTGAAGGATATAGGCGATATTTGATCAAAGAAGAGTGGAGTTGTTAGAACTTGTTAGACATAACCATTAGTGGGTATAGCGGAGGACGCATAGAGGCAGGGATATTCGCTAATTATCAATTGCTCATAGTAGAATACATTTTGATTTCGGTGTATGAAATTTTTTAGCATACAAGGAGATACAACAGTTGCGTTGTTCTGCTACACCAGCGAGGCTGCTCGACCGGTGCTTATTCGTCACTCGATAGCAAATAGCTCCAAGACGTCGTTGAAACTGTGAATCAATGGAGATATAATCCACCCTGTCGTTATCAACTCAACGCCAGTTGATACCAAGAATCTTCAAGGGACTCTTCTTCCCGCCAAGGGCTTCGTCACTGGATTGCTCGAGAATTATTCGTGGGTGGCCTGATTGTAGTCAGTACGGCGAGAATATCCCCATTGTGCACGAGAGGGTGAATTTACCTTTCACATCTACCGCTAGCAACCGATATTGGAAGTTGGGCTCGTCCAACGGCTTGATCATATGTACATGCACTATACCCTCATTCAGTGGTCCCTCAACCTATACGATATTCATTAGTATGCATCCAAGATGACTGTGCTTCCCATAGACAAACTTACATGAAAATTAATCCTCATGTGCTCTCTTCCAAGAGTGTCTTTTTGCATAGAGGTTCTGATGGGTTGTTAGCTAGGCAAGCCTTCAGAGACAGAAGAGGGGAGATGGGAGCGTACGCAATAGGTCTGTTTCTGGTCCACCTATTGCCCGTTGGTTCACCATATGCTTTGATTTCCTTGCTGTTCCCGAGTAATGCTGTGCATCGTGGATCTTCCTTGATTCGACTAACGGCCTTTTCGAATTGCCAGGTCTTGCTATTAGGAGAGAAAACGTCGGTATATAAGAGTGTCAAGACGCCGCCCTGAATGACCAAACAGTTAGAACAACGCCCCAGAAACACTTAAAAGGTTGAGGCTTAGGTCCCGTACCGTCATAACAACACCAACGATCACAATCACAAAATTGAATGATTGCTGTGTAGCTCGAGCCACTTTCTCCTTCCCGCTCAGTTCTGACCATTTATATCGTCCGTCGTCGGACATAACGGAAATCTGCTTTCTTGTTGGGCCGGAGCCATTGCCGCCGAGACTGCTTTGTGTTGCATAATTGCGTATTATATTCGATGATGTTGCTGCCGTAGGAGAAGCTTTGAGGATAGGTTTGGTCGTCGATCCACGGACCGTAAGTAGAGTCGGGTTATGTAGGAGTGAGCGATACATTCTGATATCTAGTTAGAATTGGGATCAGATACATTTGATGCCGGACGCTTGAAATGCGCGGTTGATACAATCCGTAAATAGCTGTCGCTAAATTTTGTTCGATGCGGAGACTGTTCACTATAGGTATGGGTCTTCCGCCTCATTGCGGAGATGAACGACTGGCCGCAACAGCTGCAAAAGCGGTGCGATATCACGTGCCTCATGCAAAATATCAACGCTAAGCCCCCTTCGGCAGTTGCAAAAAACAATTTTGCCCAATCAAGAATCGTTCCGTAATTTGCAGACTTAGATGGTATTCGACCACGTTCGCTCTTCGCTGCCAACTTGAACTGTCACCTTCGCTGATTGTTTATTTGCAACAGCACAGAAAACAGTCAACCCCACCACTTATACCCGACCAAGCTACATTTACGTTCAAGATCGCGTGCCAGTCTCAACAATCACCATGAGTGCCACCAAGGCGCAGTCGCAAAAGATCTTTGAGAAGTTGAAGACAAAGCCAGCAAACAGGGTAAAGTCGCCCCGCCAACCCGAGAAACCCCTTTTGTTAAACTCGAAGTCAACGCATGCTAACTCCTGGATTGTGTTATAGCTATGCTTCGACTGCGGCTCTAAGAATCCAACATGGTCATCCGTACCTTTTGGTATCTACCTATGCCTGGACTGCTCGTCTCATCATCGTAACCTCGGTGTCCATATCTCCTTCGTTCGCTCCACAAACCTCGACCGTATGCCTCTCCCCCGTTAGTAGAAATGTTCGGGACTGTACTGATAGATGCAGAATGGCAATGGGAACAACTTCGTTTAATGAAAGTCGGTGGAAATGAGTCGGCCACCAAATTTTTCCAATCGCACGGAGGTTCCGCCGCCTTGGCCAGCAAAGATCCTCATGTCAAATACGAATCGACTGCCGCTGTGAAATATAAGGAAGAGCTTAAGCGAAGAGCCGCTCAAGATGCAAAAGAGTGAGTCTTGTGATTATTGAATAACCAGATGCGTGGCAGAGACTAAGACAATCCAGATTTCCAGGTGAAGTCGTGGTCACAGACGTCGCGGGCACCCCCAATGATGGCGCTGCAACTCCTGCCGGTGAACCGGACGATGACTTTTTCTCTTCCTGGGATAAGCCCGCCATCAAGCGTCCCAGTAATCCCCCGTCGCGGGTCGGTACGCCATCGAACGCCAGCCGCACTGCCTCCCCATTCTTGAACGCTGGTGCCAACGGAAACGGAGCAAGATCCAAATCACCTCTTTCCGCAAGTGAGAAAGATGATACATCATCGCCACCTCCTGTTGCCGTCCGAACAGGAAATGTCGTCAGGAAAGGTCCCACAGGCGCTGGTGCTAAGAAGGGCAGTATACTGAGCTCCAAGAAAACCCAGAAACTTGGCGCAAAGAAGGTCGTGAGCACCGATGCAATTGATTTTGAAGAAGCTGAGCGCAAGGCAAAGGAAGAGGCGGAACGCATAGAGAAGCTGGGTTATGATCCGGAAGCTGAACAGGCAGAGTTGGAAGCTAAGGAGAAGGATGCGGCTACCACGAAGATTGCATCCCCCACTCCAATTAACCCTGCTAAAGGAGGCTTTGGCTCAACCGGTAAGGCACCTGAGAAGAGCGCGGCTGAGATGGAGCGTCTTGGAATGGGTATGAGCCGTTTGGGCTTTGGGCAGGTTTCCAAGCCCGTGGTTGCGAAGAAGCCTGGTTTTGGCGCTATTGCTCCTCAACGATCAGCTACCGATGGTAAGTCGATACTATTTCATTGTAGCTTACTGTTCTGAGTTTCTAACAAAGCCAACAGAAGAAGAAATCGAGCAAAACAGAACGCGCTTCGGAGCGCAGAAGGGTATCTCATCAGACGAATTCTTTGGCCGAGAGCGATTCGATCCTTCAGCACAAGCAGAAGCCAAGACTCGTTTGAACAACTTTGAAGGCGCCACATCTATTTCCAGCAATGCATACTTTGGCCGGTCAGAAGAGGACTATCCCGCTATTGACGACGGATATGGTGATCTTGAAAACGCAGCTAAAGATTTTGTTCGCCGATTCGGAATTACTGCCGGTGATGATTTGGAGAACTTGACGCAAGTTTTGGGTGAGGGTGCTACGAAGTTACAAGGTCAGCTTCCCCTTTTCCATACATACATAATGTCGTTGCTAATAAGATTGTAGGCGCCATCCGTAGCTATCTTAACAGTTAAATGATTCACGACATGTTCCTTGCAGATACCACCTTTGTCATTCAGCTTCCATTCTCAGGCCCACTTAAGCATTAATCATGTCACTCTCTCAGAAAATTGGTATGGATGTTGGGGTTCTTTGTTCCAATTGCTTGCTGGTAGCAAGCAAACTGCTGGGCATTCCTATTCATCTTGATATATACAATATTGTCTTAGTAATGAGGTTTAAATTGAAATATAGATTTACACGTAACACGCATCTTATATATAACTATACACTATAGAGTCTGCTTTATCTGTACAACTACTGTCCTAGTGCACAAGATATAACTTCACCCTAGTTATCTGAAGCCAATGTTTTAGAAACGATAAATAGCATCAGCCATCTTAACAACCTGCCCCATCTCTTTAACATCATGCACCCTCACAATATCTGCTCCCTGCTGCACACTAGCCGTAACCGCCGCCGCCGTACCCCAAACCCTCTCACTTGCCTTCTCCACGCCGGTAATATGGCCAATATAAGCCTTACGACTTGTGCCAATCAGCCACGGGAAATTCTCCAATCCTTCAATTTCATGACTCAACCCGGTCAAGCTCCGTAACAACTCGACATTCTGGTCCCTCATTTTCGCAAACCCCAATCCGGGGTCTAGGATTATGCGCCAACGTGGTATACCTGCTTCTTCAGCTGCGCGGATTTGAGTAAGTAGCTCTGCACCAACGTCCTTGATTACGCCGTTCGGGTATGTGGTAAGCTTGGTCATTGTCGCCGGCGTACCGCGCATATGCATCAGAATCACGGATTTGCCTGTGGCAGCCATGGTGGATAACATATCTGCATCCAGCGTGCCGGCGGATACATCATTGATAATATCGGCGCCGGCTGCGCATGCTTCTGCCGCGACGCGAGCGCGATATGTGTCGATGCTGATTGCTACATTCGCTGCCTCGGGTAGAGAGCGGATATGTCTGATAACGGGAATGACACGGGATAATTCTTCTTCGGGAGTGAGTGGAATTGCGTTTGGGCGGGTGCTTTCGCCGCCAACGTCAATGATTGTTGCGCCGCTTGCGATGAACTCGCGGATTGTGGATGTTAGTTGTTCAGGATTGAAGTTTTGACCAGAGTAGAAGTGTTTCCCGCCGTCGGAGAAGGAATCTGGTGTGACATTGAGGATGGCCATGATGTGGGTTTTCTTTTTGGGGTTGGAGGGGGTTAGAGGTGGGATGTGTGGTGATAGAGGGCTTGTGACGATGGGAGTTGTTTCCGATGGTGGTAGGGATCGGAGAGCGGAGAGGTATGTGAGGTCTTTTCCCAGTAAGGGGACCCTTTCATGGGGTATTAGTCTGTAATTGAACGTTAGTATTGATAATTCCATACTTCTTTTCGATTCAGAACAGAGGGGAAGACTCACTGGCAGAGTGGCCGCAGAACGAATTCTCTTTCCAGCATCAATTTGTGCGGTATATTCAACCGAGGATGAGACACCCTCTCATTATTATATAGCAAAATATCTAGATCAATATTTCTTGGACCCTTGTCAATGAGCTTTCGTCTTCCTAGGCCATTTTCAATAGCTTGCAGAGCATCCAATAACTCTATGGGACCGAGAGTTGTTTCAACCTTTCAAAAAGTCAGTACATTGACGTAGGTATAAGATAGCAAATCGTACCTCACAAGCCGCATTCAAAAACGGTTCTTGATCGAGAACATACATTGGCGCCGTCTCAAACAGTGAGCTTGTTCTTTTGACTTTGATGCCTACTCGGTTCATTTCGGCGCATGCTCGCTCTATCATTGCAATGCGATCGCCTATATTGCTACCCAGAGCAATGTAGGCTTTGTGGCTAACAGCTGTGCTCCCAGACGACGAGGCCATCATCCTAGATTGGGAAAAGTTTCTTGTGGATCGCGGTTGTGGGGTTGGTGTTTGAGAGCATGTATTTTTTGGCGCATATAACGGTTTTGAGCCTATTCCGCTTTTCAGCGATCCTAAAGATAGTTCTTAGCTGACCGTCATTCGATACATGTCAAGCAATTGGGATTGCCACACGTGGCGTACGCAACATGCGCACATCACTGGTCCATGAAAGAAGTAAGGGAAGAAGCTTACTCAGCCCATTCGCAACAAGTTGATATCTGTAAATATTGTTAGAACGATACTACATGTACATTGATGTAAAGAAGGAATGCCAATCTTGCCCTTTAGACCTCGCTATTGAATACTGTCGAACCCTATCTGCCGAGTGGACTGAAAGACGACCAATGTGTCTGGAATATAACAGACTAGTAATGTTCTGGCAGCTATATACAGCCCTGGTCGCCATGACTTTGTGCCAGATGATTAGCTGAGTCTTGCGACGTTATTATCAGATCATTTTCTAGGGAGGGTTTCTGATGTCGCAGAACCGCAGATTTGATTTGGCAGGTCTGGTCGGCTGCCGAATCGGGACCCACAATCGGCATACCACCATACCTGAAGCTAACCCTAACCCTATTTCGAGTGGAAAATGAGATTGTAGTATATAGCGTATTCTGGAAGCTATATTGATTCCATGATCACGCAGGTAGGTCTGCAGGTTCCAATTACCATATAGGAAAGTCTGTTTCTTCATATAAATACCTAGATATCCCGAGTATGGACGAGAGACCACCTAAGCACCAATTCTCAGGATGAGTGAGTAACAATGTGATAGCTTACTTGTTCAACAGGTCCACGAGAGACTATTTTCTTTAGGATCGAAGTATATCCTTGATTCATTCTCTGCATCATCAAGATCCAATCATGTTTCCGGTTTGCGACCACCTCTCCATCCGATCCTTACCGAACGTCGCTTCCAGAAACACCTTTGTAAATTCATTAACTTCTTCCGGTGCTGCTTCCACGAACAGTCGCTCTGCCTCTGATATTCTCACAATGCCCAACTTTGTCTCCAGGTATAGTCTAGTCCAGGTCACAGCGGATGAAGCCTCCCAGACCCCGGGCCCTGTGGTGACTACCATGGAGCCAGTACATTGAGGCACCTGACCCAGTTGCATCATTGAGTAAACAGCTTGAATCCCAGCTGCCATCATCCACGTACGTTGTGTACTTTCAGCGACTACCCAACAATGCCAATTGAGGTTTTCACGATCGTAAATATCCTGAACGTTCAACCGACTAGCAATCGGCCCATTCGGTGCTAAGTCAGCACCAGCGGACAGCATCTGGTTAGCATGATCAATCATTTCTTCTGTCCATTTATCAAGAACCGGCATCTGGCTTTCCGCAAAATGACGGAGACGGATATCACCATCAAAGAGTCCCATTATTAGATATATCAGCAGAGCCTGTACCCTAGCTAAATGATCGATTGAATGCAAATTATTTTGATTTTTCTCAGGCCAGTCCTCAAGACCCTGAGTAGCTACCAGCCGCCGAACTCGTTCCTCAAGAATGCGGAATATCATATGCTCATTGGTGGGTTTCTTGAGGATATACGATGATAAAGTCGTATAAGCATCCTGCATACATAAAGGCATTCGTGCCTTGTAGAGAAAAGCATGGATGAATGGGTTGCTTCCCTGGTACACCCACTGCTCAAGCCATGTGTGAAGCATTGCGACGTAAGACACTAATTGCTCACTGAGTACCGGCCGACCTGCGGAAAATGTAAGAGAACTAAGACCACCTGTGGATGGGAATGTGTATGCCCAATTCGAAAACGACTGAATTTCAGGACTAGTGATGCAGTCATGGAATCCATCTATTTCTGGTAGCTGTAATGACGACTTGCTGTAAGAATAGGGCGAGAGCTCAGAGCCGGGTGTATTGTCTGCGAGTCTATTATACGAGGTACTACCATGGCTATAAGTTGACGAATAATCATCTTTGCGTAAGATGAACGGCGTCTGTTTTGCAGGTGGATAGATGCATTCGATCCCTCGTCTATGGCATCGCGCACACTGCGGCGCCTGTCTCTCGCATTTCCGCTTTGCCCTGGCGCAGGGCGCACACGCGTTTTCCATTTGGCTGGTTCCTTGCACGGAGTAGCTCCTACAAGATATATATGCACTTAGAATTGAACGGCAATGTCGACTCGCAGTTCTAAGGAGATGGATGTTGCGTATCGCGGAGGTATCTTTCTTAGGGTCCGCCATTTTGCGGACGCTATCCACTTTCGGTTAGCTTCCGCAAATGATATCTTGACTCATCCAATTGTATTGCCGTATTGTAACTTTCCGTGGGTCGAATGCTGGGTCAGTCAAGCCCTAACTTCACTACTCCGTAGAGTCCGTACTATGGATCTATCATTTTTGCGTATATCGCCATATAGATGGCAAGTTAGGACAATACTCCCAGATGGCTTCTATCACAGTCAACATCATGGGCTATATATAAGTAGGACGCCTTTGCCTCGCATCCTAAGTTCTCCTGTTCTTCAATCAAAAACAATCTCATGCTTAGGCTCTTTGTGGCTCTATCTCTTGATAAAACTTTCCTATACCCGTCAAAATGAATCCAGACATTTTGATGCAGCTATTCAAGGGCCTTTCTGCCACAGATGTCACCAAAACCGTCCATACAGAGCCATATGCAGCCATCTCACCCTCTCGACCTGAGCTTAATCAAGCCGGAAAGGTCGTTTTGGTCACCGGTGGAGGTACCGGGGTAGGCTTCAACATTGCCAAAGCCTTCATTCGCGCATCGGCGGACACAGTGATTATTATTGGCCGCCGTGCTGATGTGCTTGAAAAGGCTGCTTCGGATCTCAGACAAGAAGCCATGTCCGTCGGAACAAGTACGAAGATCATCAACCGCCCTGTTGATGTTCTTGACTCGACACAAACCAATGAGTTTTGGGAATATCTTGCCGCTCAAGGGGTTACTGTCGACGTATTCGTTGCCAACGTTGGCAAAAGTTCAGTCCCAAAATCGTTGATCGAGCTTGGTGCCGCCCGTGTCTGGGAGGACTTCGAGATCAATGTCAAGTCGCCACTGTACTGGACGGAGAAATTCTACACTCAGCCTGGAGACAAGAAAAAGGTATGCATCTTTATATTATTTCTGCAAGTTACGAATCGCAGATATTAATTGCTTGGCTTGACTAGTATCTGATTAACGTATCATCCTCGGTTATTCACATGGCTGGATATCCAGGGGTTGGCGATCGCCCTGCCTACGTCTTGACCAAAATGGCGGGCACAATGTTCTTTCAGCTTACTGCTCAACAAGTGACGCCTGAGAAAATGCAGGTAATTAGCCTCCATCCGGGCTCTATCTACAGCACCGGATGGGAAGCTGTGGGTCTCAAGATTCCTAGGGAGTCATTTGATAGTGGTAAGTGCTACTTGGCCATCACTTGAAAGACAGAAAGTTATTTACAGTATTAACAATATTTGTAGATGACCTTTGTGGAGCCTTTGCTGTCTGGGCTGCCACCGATGAGGCCAGGTTCTTGCATGGTAGATTTGCCTGGGCATCCTGGGATGTCGAGGAGCTTGCTACCGGAGAGCTTAGGAAGAGAATTGATGAGGATCCTTATTTCCTCAGAACATCAATCTCAGGCCTGAATAGTACTAACCTGTCATAAAATCTTATGATAGCTTCAGCTTGTTGCATTATTTTCACGCTTTCCGTCTATCTTTTACACTTTGATGCTTTTGTTGGAGTTGTTCAACAATGACCACGTATAGATTTTAATGCTATCAAGTAGATTCCAGAAGGGAAATAAATCACGAACTAGCCAGGATGACTTCTTTCCCATAACACACTTACCCCGTCTCTGTCCCACTAGACTCTCCCATCTGACACTAATGTTGTACGTGTGCAGGTAAGCTTGTTCGTAGGCTCGTTCTTAGGCTCGACGTAGGATCGTGCCTTGGATTTTCACACGAGCGAGTATCAACTATATTGTGGAACTGGAGTATTTCTCTCTATGTTTGACACTGCGGATACCTCGTACAAGGCATTATAAGCCTAGCTTCGTACGTGAGCGCGTGGGCATGACCGATCCACCAGGTTAAGAACCCATCACAACCCCCATACACCAACCTACTGTATTCCGCTAATGAAAGTAGCATGGATTTCTCCCGACTCTTGCCCATGAACTCGCCGTGACAATATTTCCGATATCTCAATGTGGCCATTGGATACTGCATGTTCAAGTGCTCTCCAACCAAGGCGATCTCGATGCTCTCCTTTGGCACCGGCCTCAATAAGAAGTTTCAAAATCGATTCGTGACCTTTAACAGAAGTGACAATCAATGGCGTCCAACCTCGAGAATTCTCAGGGACGTTGACATCTATTTTGCTTTTTAATAGATATGACACTGCCGACCAATCCCCAGAGCTGACAGCGGCATAGAGCACAGTTTCTCCGTACGCTCCCCGATAATGTTTGAATGGGCCATGTAAAGGTAAAACCTGCCAGAAACCTGCGTAGATACCTTTGATTACATCTTCCCCATTCCATATAGATGTGACCCAGAAGCCCTTCTGAGCTGTATCCCAGATTTTCCTAAACCGTTCAACGAGAGCGACGCATACGTCTGTATGACCATGGGCAGCAGCAAGAGTAAGCGGTGTGATTCCATCAAATCGTCCCTCTAGTGCAGGTTCGAGAAATTGACTTTTCGACACGAGTGGCATGTGGTCTAGTAAAAGCCGGCATGCATCCGGTAGTCCATATCGAGAGACATGGTGAATAGGAAAGTATGCCCAATACACATCTAGTTTGAAAAGGACTATTCTGCGGACTTCGACATCATCGAGCATTGATAGGATACGACCGAGGAGAGATAAGAGATAATCAGCAGTTTCTGAAGAGCTTTCACCATTTGCAGCATGATCAGAACCGGGCCCAAAATGCTCCGCGAGTAATTGATGATGACTCATTTTGACAATGATTCCATCAATAACCCAAGAAATGTAATCAAGCTTAGAGAATCCACTGTTATATGCAGACTCTATCAGCTCAAATAACTTATCCAAGCAGGTCTTTGAGACATGGATAATTGAGAATTGGGTCAAGACATGAAGTAGCATCTGGCATTGTAGCTCCAGTCTCCCCTTTGTTTGTATTATATCCTCTTTATCAATGCATGCGTCAATCTTTCTCCAAACGAATGTGTCAAGATCTTCTTCAATAAATGCATTCAATGTAACCGAATCATCTTCTCTAATAGCTTTTCATGCAACATCCAGGTTCAATTCATCAAGATCATTCTTCTTCGCCAGGTCAAAATACCAATATTGCGCGAGATTGTTCACCATCAACGAGGATTTCGAAGTAAAAGTCCCAGTCGACAAAACGTAAGTAACCATTTCTATCATGACTTCTACTCGTTTCAATCTGTATAGAGCCTCGTCTTGTACTGAGAAAAGCCCTTCTGCCAGCATTACCCTGAAATCCCCAATTCGCGCAGTCATCCAACCAGGGTGCTTAAGTTCGTCCTCCAACTTGCCAAATTTACTCAATATTTTCTGAAACCCGCACGAATTTACCATTCCATACCACAATAACTTTTTCAAATCATTGCGGCATTGGATGAGGAACCCCAGAAAGAATTGCAACTCGGGCTCATCTGAAGCTTCCCAATATATGGCTTTTTCCCAGTAGGGTTTGTCTTCGAGATGCTTTAGGCCGCTGTGCCAAACATGGTGCTTTGACACTTCGCCCCAGATAGCGTGAGACAAGTATTTGTGGAACTGGTTGATACTTTCGATTTGGTAGGTCATGCACTTGAATGCAGCTAGTTGTTCAATGTTATTGTTAGACGTGATTGTAGTAGGTAGGATTGCGACGAGCTTACATGCACAGTCTCCTGGTAGAATTTCACTCTGTTTAGATTTAGCTCGCACAAGCTTGATTTCTGTTTTGAGTCTGTCGTAGTCAATGTATTCGTGTTGCCATAACAGGACTTTGTGCTTGTGTAGATCCCTTCCGAACATCATGGTGGGTAGTATATTTAGGAATCCAGTAACATTGAAACCGGCAGGAAGACTGAAAAAAAAAGAAGTCAATCGAGGCAGGTGTGAAATATGTTAGATATTTAAAAAAGTATACAAGGTGTTACAGAGACTTTTAAGCCTATTTTCATCTCTACCAAGTCCATACATGTCACTAGTGTGACTACTTTACATGACTCCCCTTCCACGGCTGGCATCACCACAGAGTATAGAAAGATAGCGGAGGACGCTCACATTGATCGAGAGATATATAAGAAGAAATGAGTAACAAATAATCAATTCTAAAACCCATGTATCAGATTGAGGATGGCCGGTCATGTTCTTCTCGAGTCACCCTATGAATCAATGAAGTAGGTTATTGACTGATTCTATTTTAGAAAAACAGTTAGTCTTCAGAAGTCTCTACGATATTCGATACTCAGATTATTGGTGTCCGCTTTGTACAGCGATAGGTATACTTTCAACAGCGAAGAAGCCCTAACAGTAAACCAAGATAGACCTTCCGGATTGGGAATGTAACGTGATTAGCCCTAACCAGCCATCCCCCAGCTTGTTTAACACGACTTGTCACATTCGCTTAGATGCATTAGTAAATGACTGTCTTCATCTGTTGTCCAGTGTAGTTAGTTATTATTCGGACAGTCAGAGTCTAACCACCGAGTTCAATGAGTAAGCACGCAACCACATCCGATCGCAAAGGAAAACACCTGCCATTTTTGTACGTAAGGCACAGCCATAAATGATGACTGATCAAGTATTCGGAAGATAAAATAGAATGCACCAAACGGCCAAACCTCAAGCACCGACAAATCAACCAATCACAGACGGCTTCCCCAGCTTTCGGGGTGCCGAGGTATTTTGTCGAGGGACCCGCCCGGCAGACACCCTTCATAAGCTAATCCGTCGCCAAAAAGTGCCTCGGCCGTAATTCTTGCACGCCGCTTAATAACTTCCAACTTCCAACTGTTAGCCGACCTCCACGTTACGTCTTCATCCTTCCATATTCATCTTTTATCCTTGACATACATTTTATATTTTCCATCAACTCCTTTTCCTGCTTATATCCCTATACCAACCGACGAACATCGACATATTGTAACCATGGCATCTCCACGTGAGTTCTTATCCCTGCTGCTAACATCACCTCAACGAGCACAAATGGCAGAATCACGAGCTGACGATATTTTAATGAACAGAGATTCTCCGTACTCCCATCACCGATCTTCTCAAGATCAACCACCCAGTCCTCCTGGCTGGTATGAACGTGGCCGCGGGACCTAAGCTCGCTGCTGCCGTCACCAATGCCGGTGGTCTCGGCGTCATTGGTGGTATTGGATACACCCCAGAAATGCTCCGCGAGCAACTCGATGAATTGAAGGGATACCTCAACGATAAGAGTGCGCCATTTGGTGTTGACCTGCTTTTGCCTCAGGTTGGCGGTAATGCACGAAAGACCAAGTATGTTTTTCTCGATCACATGCAAATTGTTTGCGGGGAAGCTAATTTTTGTCCCAGCCATGACTACACCAAAGGAAAGCTCAACGAGCTTATTGATATCATCATTGAGAGCGGAGCCAAGCTCTTCGTCTGTGCTGTTGGTGTCCCACCCAAGCACGTCGTAGAGAAACTCCACAAGGCCGGCATTCTCTACATGAACATGATCGGACACCCCAAACACGTCAAGAAGTGCCTCGAGCTCGGCGCCGACATCATCTGCGCCCAGGGTGGTGAAGGTGGTGGTCACACTGGTGATGTCCCCACCACCGTGCTCATCCCAACCGTTGCCAAGCTCGTGCAAGGACACAAGAGTCCCTTGACCGGTGCGCCAGTGCAGGTTATTGCTGCCGGCGGTTTGTTTAGCGGTCAGTCCGTTGCTGCGGCCTTGATGCTTGGTGCTTCGGCTGTTTGGATTGGTACTCGATTCATTTTGTCCGAGGAGGCTGGTGCATCTGAGGCTCACAAGGAGGCTGTTCGCACTGCTGGATTTGACGACAATATCCGAACCATTATCTTCACTGTACGTCCATTCTCTTTTCCACTATTTATAACTCGTCACTAACATCTACCAGGGCCGCCCCCTCCGCGTCCGCAACAACGCATACATCACCAACTGGGAAGAAAACCGCTCCCAAGAAATCAAAGACCTCACCTCTAAGGGAATCATTCCCGTCGAGCACGACCTTGAGAACTTGCCCGATGACGTTGATGACGAGTACTTGGACAATGCCCAGCCCTTCCTTATGGGCAAGGTTGCCGCTGTTGTCACGGAGAAGAAGACTGCCAAGGCTATTGTTGATGAGCTTGTGACTGATGCTTCTGCCTGGTTACAAAAGGGCCAGAAGATGATTGCTAAGTTGTAAATAGTTTTTCCTTTATTTTGGTGTATTTAGCATATTTTTGTAGCCTTGCATCATCTATTACTTGTCCGATGCATTTTGGTTTCTCTGAACTACGAGCGTATTGCGTGTTGTCGTCCATGACTAGAATTTTTCAACGGCCTTCCATATATCATTATACCTCGGCGGCAGCGTGTATCGCCACACCTGCAGCAATCATGAGAGTCGAAAAGGAGTCGACCATTGCCATACCAAGAACAAACCTCCTCATTCACCCAGTTTTAATGCATCGCAGAAAATTGTGAGAAATGACCAAGCTTCATCAACTTCCAATACCCAAATCACATTGAGAGTACGTAGTCTAGAAAAAAAGGGTTAAAAGAACCATGCCATTCTGGATTCACATTATGTCAATAATCTGTGAACAGGCAAAAAATAATTATCTTCCATCATAATCACAACCCCATCCCTTTCCCTTTTCATTTTCCCATCTATCCATCAATCTTTCGAGAAAAGCTCCCATATTTGAACACACACGAGGAGTCTTTGGAGAAGAGCGGGGCGTATGATAAGAGTAAAAGTTCTCGTCGATCCATCAATCCATCAATCCATGCACTTTTCCCATTTTCCATTGCCGAAAATCAAATTTATCGTTTATTTTTTGTGAATTTGGTTGAGGGGAAAGGCGAGGCGTTTATCGGTACTTGACGAAACCGATGTCTGAGGACTTTTCACGGAAGCACTATACACCAGAAAAGAAACCGGTCAGTGGGAAATGTCGTAGACTTGTTGAAGGATGGATTCGAGACTAACCTGACGGCAAACCAACAATCCGTACTTGCGGATGAGACCGGCCTTGTGAGCGCAGACACGGCTAGCAAAAAAAAAAAAAAAAAAAACATACGTTAGCATGCGAGTTGTAAAGAACGCATCGTGGTTTTTGTTTTCGCATAGGTCCTGGCGCTTGATGGTCCTTCCCCAATGTCCTGTTTCCATGTCCCTGTAGCATGCATGTCCTTCACTCATATCTCGACGAATCCAAATCATCATTTTCCAATTTTGATTTTTGTCATTTTTTCTTCTCCCAGCATTGTCTCTTCTCCCATTTCCCAACCATCAAGCCCAGTCCCAAGCGCAACGAACAATTCACAAAGATAAATCCTTACCATTCACGGCTGCCCTTGCCGTATGTGCGTGGGCGACTGTACCAAACGTTCTCGTGCGCCATTTTGTCTTTTCAGAGGATTATCTCGACGGTGATCGGGAGATTCGGCTTGGTGGGTGGGTTGGCGAAAAGTTGTCGTGTCGTCGTTCGAAGGGGGAGTAACAGCGAAGCGCTCGGTAGGCGGGAAGTAGTTTTGTGTGCCCTTAAACCCGGTTTGGTGCAAGAGGCTTGGCGCCGTCTCGTACCCGGCGGGAATTGGTTGTAAGCGAGGAGTTGTGGGACACGGATCACGTGATGGTGAGCGGAATGGGAGGGTAGGGTATTAGCCCTAAGTTGAGGCTGGATTGGGATTCGTCTTGTTGCTGGGCCATCCACATGTTAGTTAACTAGTTAGCTAACCAAGACAATAGTTTCGTTTCTAAGGTTGCCAATTTATGCATGCAAATAAACACTCATTATCTAGTACGAGCATACTATAATCTTGAAGGCTTTGCTACACTTCAGATCCAATCTTTAACTTGGTCCCATGTTTGAGTCTATCCAAGACAAAGTCCCAACAGGACGGCATCTACGTACTAAGGTGAATATACTCCTGGAAAAGTGCTTGAAGAGTTGAATAAAGGAGATGCATTAACTATCAAATCGTTTTATATACAAACAATCTATCGTCCAAAAATTCTCATCTCAATAGGACGAGCAATCAGGTAACCAACCGCCGCAAAAGCGAATCCAAGTTCAAAACCAACATCTCCACCGAACGGAGCCTCGCCAGCATAGAGAGCGATAGGTCCAACATACCAAGTCTGGCTCATACCAGTAATCATACCGGCAATACCGCAGCAGAAAGCGAAGATGGCAGCGATACCGGGGGGGAGCTTGTCAGGTTGGTCGTAGTGTTCAGGGATGTATCCACTAAAACCGCGCCTGATGACGAAATGGTCGGCGATGCCGATACCTTCGTAGATGGCGAGCCAATAACCGATAAAGGTCATAAAGGTTTCCAAGACGGTTTCGTAATGGCTATATCCAGGGATGGCAATGGCAATATAAACACCGGTAGCGATGACGGTGTAGACGAAGCGGGGGATTTTGCGAGTCCAGCGGGCCAACACAAAGAGAGTAAGACTGACGGAGTAAATGTTGGGGCAGTTGTTGGCGATGATCGACAAGGCAAGGATGACAACACAGAACTTGCCGAATCCACCCAAGGGACCAAAGAGTACAGCTCCCAAAAGACCACCAGTGCCGGACTGTTCGTAGCCAAGGGCATATTTGTTGTCACCGCCGTTGATTGTTGTGGCAGTCATGACAGCAACACCAAGCATCTCGACGAAGAGTAGAGGGAAGAGTAGTCCGACAGCGGTCGACAAGAAGATCAACCATCGGCTGCGGTTTGATGGCTGGTAAACCGTGTAGTCAGCGGCATAACTAGTCCAGCCGGTAGCGAAACCATAGACAGTTGCACCGAAAGAGAGGACGGAACCCATTTCAGCCTTGCCGACTTCCCAGGGGACGTTGTAGAAGTCTCCAGAATGAGCAAACACTCCCAAGACGATCAGGAAAATGATGAAGGTAGGGATCCAGCTCCAGAATTCGTAGGCGTGAACGACCTTGTAGCCGAAGAAGGTAATGACTAGAGTGCAGATGGCAATGATAACAATTCCGACGGCACCAGGTACATCAGGGTTCACGGCAACAATCAACTGGGCACCGACAATCGAGTTTGCAGACGACCAACCAATACAAGCGAGCACATTGAAGAAGGCGACTGCGAGAGTCTATATTAGCACGGATGTCATAAACTGTATCTTCATGCAGAGAGATCGTCATACTGAGCTTGACACCCCACCAACCGAACCAGAAACGGGACACCACCATCTGACGCAAGCCGAATTCAGCGCCGAAGACAGAGAAGAAGCAGACCGTCATGACACCGAGTATATTGAAGAACAAAACGGTCAGGATACCGTCGACGAAACCGCAGTAGAAGACCGATTGTCCCAGCACACCGATAGCGAACGATGTCACGACCATGTTGGCGGCGAGCCACTTGAGAAGTCTCAGTATGTTAATGTGCGACAATATATTCATATACAACGCACCATGCTTCCCACGTTCAAATACGAAGTATCCGTTCGCTCATTATCCGGCACCCGCTCAATACCTCTCTGTTCGACGTTGAGCTTTCCAGCGAAACGCTGCATTTTGGCGTACCAGGAATTGCCATATTCGAAGGTCTCCCCGGGGACCGCGCCAGAATGATCCTCATAGTAGTTGTTAGCGGGATGTTTCTCAACATCCGCTGCTAAATCGCTTCCGGACATTGTGTCGTGTATGTGGTCGTCTTACTACGTACGTACTGTGACCAGGGCTGGGTAGTCAAGATCGAACGAATACGTAACGATGATCGACGACTGCGTAGAAACGGAGGGACACGGCCCAAGTGAAGGGGGATTGACGATTGATCAACTCAACGACACGAAAAAAGAGTCATAAGGAGGAGGAGAAGGGAAGGATAGATAGACATTAATATATTACTTGTCGAGTCGCGTGTGCGAGCCCGAACAATTTTTTTTTCTTTTCTCTATTCGTTCCCGGGATTATCTTGAGTGGAGCCAGCAGAGGGAAGGTGGTATCCAGGTATTCTACATCTAGAAGGAGCGGACCATTATCAGTTACAATATGGCCCCTCCCCCTTGTCAGCCAATCAGCAGCGCGGCATGGTAAGCGACATGGGCTAGGAGTGGAGCCTCCGTCGCGTGGGCTTTGACTGCACTAGGCCCGATTGAGAGAGAAGCCGATCTGCGAGGCGCGCTGATTGGCGGGCGGGCGACATGTCCCAAGCAAGCACTGCCAAGCTAGCTCTTAAGCTGCGTAAAGTTCGCGTATCAACTGTGGCGCTGATAAGCATTGCGCCCAATCAGAGGCCCTGTTTACTACCAGCGATTAATCACTTGAAGACATAGAGAAATGTCACAAAGATAACGCTCAAGCTATCCTCCTTAGCCTCAACGCCAACCCTGTCCCCTATCTGTCTGCGAGCGACACTTCGGCCGCTCCCGCCCCCGTGCATTGTAACTTAACTCGGTGCAATGAATCGAGATGAATAGAATGCAATGCATTGGATTGCATCGGAAACGAGCCGGTTTCAGTATCTCCAGATCGCCACTGCGCAATGTATTTGGTCTCAGCTTCAAATCGAGTCATCTCAAAGCACAGATGATTTCATTTGTGGCAACCATCCACTCCGTTAACCTTTTTACGTAACACGGTGTTCCCGGTTGATCGGTTTGCAGAACTTTGTACGAGTACCCCATACACGTTACATTCAATGTTGGTGACACATGCCGATTATCAATAGCAGGTGGCTGAAGATACTAACTGAATACGTATATGATATTGATAGATGGAACCTCGTCCAATCACGATCGCTGGAAGTGTTTCTATCAACAACTAACTACGGAGTATTTATTGAACAATGGGGCTGGCCCATGTTTACTCCACGCTCATTGTCGACATATTCGTACACTCAACATTTGAGCCATAGTAGCTATTATTCATCTTCATTTTCAGCTCGACATGGTTATCTCATGCCCCTGCCATGCAGCGCGCACCTTGAAACAAGTCCTAGCGAATAATAAATCCGGAGCGCTACGGTGCCCATCGGAGGGAGTAGAAACGGAACTCTCCGATCCCCTGTCCCGCCGGCGGAGCCTCCCTGTACGTATATACTATACACCACGCCGTTAGTCTGGGGTAGGTACTAAATAAGCTGATCAGCATTGCTGGCTAGTACGTACATAGCAAAAAAGGAGATCGACTTGTTCATACCCCGCTGAGATGCATTATCTGTGATTCATCATCGCGTGGCCGATATTATTAGGTATGTAGTTTTATAAATGCATTCTCTCTTAGCGCTACTCCAGCATAACCGAATAAAAATCTGGATGGCGTCAACTCTGAGGACATTCACTTTCATTGATTCCACGTGCAATGTTGTATAGTAGGCAGTTGGAAGGTTGTTAAGTTGTTTTGTCTAGGAATAAAGATATAGACAGAGCATATGCATGATTAGGGCTTCCGCTATCAATCTCGGAAGAAACGACCTGGCAACCAATATGCGAGGCAGGTACATGCCCGCCCACGTGTGTACAAAAAGCAAAGTCATTCTTCCTAGACTGTTTTCACAATCCGCACAATTTACTCGCGTCGATCATGCAAGCCTATGCTACCAACCACTGCATCGACACAGAGCGAGATCCGCCGAGAATCAAGATCTTCTAGACCCTAGAGCTGACCCCATATAACATCTCTGACACCGGCCGGCTCCGTATGATGGTGAAGCGGGGAGTATGATCTTTGTCTTTGTTACGGGGACCACGAAATACCAGGCAGAGCTAGCTATGAGTGAGTCTGTGATTTTGAAACATTGCTGCATATACGGGAAAACCCATTTTTGAGAAGACTGATTTTATTGTCTATTGCCGAGCATTACAATGTCTAATTGAGTCCTGAACAATTGATATCAAGACAAAAGGAATGGGGAGGCCCCCGAAAGACATTGTCGGCTCGGGGGAAAGTCCGTGAAGAAGATAATCCGAAACTAGATTATCATAAATTTTCTGTGTTATATGAGCATTAGATACTAACTCTACTCTCGAGGCTGTCTTCTACTATCTCAATGATGTCTCGATTCCACTTATGTGGAAAGCACCCTGAAACCCGAATAAGTCGATTCGTATGTACGAGCCTCTAATAGTGTCCGTCATTCGGTGCATTAGTATGCATCCCCATCCACTACTGAGCTAGAGATAGTTTAACAAACAGCGGTTTTCTCTCCCAAATAGTGTAAGACTTTTGAATATTCCACCCGTTTGAGCTCTCCTCCAGGACTATGTCAAAACTCCAAATGATTTTTGCTGCTATCAGTCTCATCTCAGCATGCGCAAGACTAGAATTTTAAAAGTAGCCATCAGCAACCCTACATCACGACCAATTTTATGATATGATAAAACTCACTTCCTCCCGACACAGTCTCTCAGGCCGAGTGAGAATGGTTGCAACACCCCGCGACAATCTTTTTCAAATCGTGTGTCGCGACTATCCAACCAGCGGTCTGGACTAAACGAGTCTGCATCTCTGAAGTAACATTCTGCGTGGTAGGCTGAGTAATGGGCTCCAGATACTGATACCTGCTGTGATTTAAGTAACGCTTTCTACAAAGCCTCTTGTAAGTAAGGGAAGTTCAATATTGACTTACTCCCTCTGGAATGAATTCACCATCAATGAAAGCACCACCCTTGGGAACGATGCGTGGAAGGGTTCCAGGAGCCGGTGGATAGATACGAAGACTCTCCTCCAGAGCAGCATTGAGATATGGGAAGTGACGCAGACCCTGAAAGTCAATATCCTCATAGGATCGAAATGACCCTCGAATCTCATCTGAGAGTTTCTTATACGCCGCGGGTGTTGAAAGCATGTAGTAAGTAAGGGCTGCGAGAAGGCCGGCTGTAGTCTCACTACCCCCAAGGATCAAAATAGATGCATTAGCTTCAATCTCCTTCGCCGTCATTGACTATTCGCCATGGGTCGGAAGAAAGTAACTAATAAAGTCTGGGCAGTCTGTCTTCACTGCCAAGCGACGACGAAGCTTTTCCGCGCTCATTTTCAGATGATTTTCACGCATTTCTGCCATTCTTCTTGGAATAAAGAAGTTCACGACCGGGACGAGGAATGGGTAGACGTTGAGTGGACGCCGTAACACGCCGACCTTTGTGCTCACAAATACAGCCTCAACCCATGGGTGGTATGTTTTGTCATGAAGGCAATTGAAGAGCTCGCCGAATGCAAGATCTCCAATCAAATCAAAGGTAGTAAAATTATACCATCGTGCGATGTCGAGCGTTTCTCGAGACGAAGCAATTTCATCACGAAGCCGATCTACCAATAGATCGACGTAGGATCTCTTGGCTACACAGAGCTCTCTCCGAAAAGGCTGGCGATATTAAGCGTCGTTGTCGTGTGTGGGTAGCCTCATCGGCATTAGCGATGTTCGGGCCCAAGGCGACCCTAGGGATAGAAGGTTGGATCTTTCAGGAAAGAGCCAGCACTAGACTTGCGGTGGCCATAGATGTCCGTCCATGCTTGGGGACTCCGATATACAAGAGATGTAGGGCCGGTACGCACGACATTCCCGTATTTATCATGTAACTCTTTGAGCTTGTAATGGGTCTGTCCGGTCATGCACCAGTATAGATTGGGGATATTTTAACAGGCTGCTATCTTTGGGCCTGGAGATCTGGCTAGTGGGCTTAGGTAGGCATTCTTAACAATAACCCACAAGAAGAGGCCGATAAGCTGGGATCTCAAATCAGTACCTCTGTCAGGACGAAGAACTCGTGCGGGAGACAGTCCACAGTAGGCACGCAATAATACAGTGTTGTCATCTTGCTTAAACCCCAGTCAACAGAGCAAGTACTGAATGAGACCATTCGTCTTAAATATTTCGACGCCTCGCTCTGGAATAGGTATGCAAAGCCCCGGATTTCAGAGACCTTTTTCTTGGATGAGCGAAAGATGACATATTCCCTGAAACTATTCTACCAGGATAATACGCAGAATACCTTCTGATACTCCCTTCATCTTTGTTCTTGCATCAACTGATTGCAGATGCGTCACCAATGCCCGCTAGCAGAAGGCCATATGGTTTTGATTTTCCGATAGGTGATAACGCGTCAGCTCGTCTCAAAATAGAGTGACCTGTGGGCCAAGGACATGATCAGCAGTTACACCGGCTAGAGGAGGCGATTTCAGGGAAATAATTATTGATTCGAGATCGAGCTGTGACACCAACCCCAAGATGGATTGTGTAATGTACCGTACGGTATGGTAATGCGATCCAGAGCTAACCCTATCAAGCGACTGTACGATCCTAGTGCCAAACTTTGTTTTTGTATTGGAACTCTTCTAGTTATCGATTTAGACCTCGGATGACCTATTAACCGCTTTGATTGTGTTGACAGCAACATGGCTTGTGAACTTTTTCCATTTTGTCATCTCGCAGGAACCGTGTGAAGAATCGTTAGGTACTCTGCCAGTCAAAAAAGGTATCATACGCTTGGTAGTCTGGTTGACCTATCGAGAGCGGTGTATATATCTTTACCTCAGATGGCTTCTTGCTTTTTGAATGATTCTTTCCGATATTGCCAACCGAAATAAGCATGAGCCTATGATAAGCCAAGTTGTAGGGGACCTCAAATCTTGAGAAGTAATGACGCTCATCGACGAGTTGGCCCTAAATCCAAAAAGAAGAAGAAAAAGAAAAAGAAAAAAATAGAGACAGTTTCGGTGATCGTCAGCTGATGTTTCCTCTGCAATCTGTCTTAAACAGTAAAGATTTCCTCATCACTATCCATTTCTGACCTGAGTATGGCCAAGATAGTCCAAGCGTAAAACCTTCATTCTGTGGCGCATTTTGTTGCGACAGTTCCCGGGTTTGATAGTCAAGCAGCAAGCTGAGACATACCAGGACAACACGTTTAGCCAAACTTCAGCATGGGGGGTAGGATACGATGACGAATATTTTCAAAACAATAATGATTTCCGGCTCTAAATGAGGATGACAAGATTACGGACAAGCGTTATATACGAGATGACGGGTCACTTCCGGGCTCAGGATTCTTGTCAAGTTCTTACAAGACTTTCATCGGATACAAATACACTTCAGATCTTCTCTTATTTTGAAACCGTCCCAGTATGGATTAATAAAAGCTATCGACTGCTACGGATTTGTGGTAATGAGTTCAGTTGTCACCAAGGCGTCAAAAATCCCGGAGCCTACCTTGAATTTGGAAACACAAGATCTTATTTCAGATTTGCAGCAGCAGCAGCATCATCATCATCATTTGAGTCTGCTATGCACATGTGGCACGCACCATGATGTCTCCTCAACACATGAGTATCAGTTGGATATTTAGCCGGGCTTACCGAGCTGATTTTTGAATATATCTTTATTCCCCATAAGGTGGGAATGTGCAGGCCCGAACTACGCTTTTATAAGTACCTTCTTGACTCGCCCCGAACGCAGTCTTGCCAGGCTATTTTCGTTGAAAGAAATAAGGAAAATACCCTGGCGGCTCTGTCTTTAGGAGCTCATGGTATCGTTTGCAACAGCCACGAAACCCTTGAGCGTGGGCTTTTGAGCGTGGTTGGGGATCAAATAGAGCGCAGATTTGCATTCCTAACCAAGTCTCTCAAGAAGATGCACTCTGTTACCAACAATGGACTCATCGTGCGGGATAATTTCTCCCAACTGCTCATTTATGAGATGATGGAAGTTGAGTATGTTTTCCTTTTCGGATATTGGCTGGGTTTATCTTCTACTGATTCTGTACCACAGGAGCCTAGTCGATCTCGAGCCTCGAGACAAAACATGGAACTTCCTCATAGGTAATTTACACTCCTTACCCATCCGAGACATCTTCTCACCGTTCGGCGTAGGAGAACAGCATCTCGTTCCGGGGGGGTGTCCTGATGATACAGACACAGCTAGTCTTGCACTGGTGGTCTTGCCAAGGAACCCTCTGCAGCACGAGAGGTGATAGAAGAGATCTTGAGCTTCGTTAATCCTGATGGGATAGTTCAAGTACAATCACGATTCAATTACCATGTCTATATATGAACAGAAATCTAACGAAAAGTTAGGTATATTTTGAACAAAACAGGCCCCGCACAGACTCGGCAGCGTGTGTGAATATCCTCCGGCTCGTTTACAGGTATGGCGAAGGCGAACATATTGCATTGAAAGTAACCAAAGACTGGGTTTACCAAACGCTACTCCATCGAACTCACAGTGATGGGACACGTTACTATGCTTCTCCTGATATATTCTTATTTTATCTTTCACGACTTCTAATGGAGAACCCAAATTCGAATTTTTTTTCACTCAAATGATACCTCTTGTGAAGGAGCGGCTGAGAGAGCGTTTGAATGTTGATGGAATCAATTACCATCGGGTTTAGCAAGCTGTTCTCAAGAATCCTCCCATGGAGGGTAGTCACCCTATGCATTAACTATAGTGTTTGTACGTCTATCTCATGGATCCGGAGCACCAAGCGGAGCAACGTTTCACCACCTCCGGGTACGGAACAAAGCTCATTCTGCAACGCTTTACGGAGCTCCAAAGGACTTTGACATGTATGTTTCATGAACCGGGAATAGCCTCATATTCCTTGTTACCCCTTGTTCCACTGTATGACTCATGTCTCAGCCCTTGTTGTACGTTAAACAAACACCTGTTGGAGGTGCCTTTACAAAGGCACCGCGTAGGCTTATATACGGCCGACGTACGCCTCTAGATAGCTCTTGGGAATCAGTTATCAATTGGAAGTCATCTTATCATATTGATCAGCTCACTCTTAGGCTGCATTGGACTAGCCTATCCTATCCTAACTTGTGGTGTTAGGACCGGGATAAACCAACATATAGGCAAGATATATATTACATAACAACATCATTGGCCCAGTGGTTTGGACCCATCTCAGCTCCTTTGTATACAAGCTCATGTATCATATACGAGGTATTTGCTGCAAAAAATGCCACATGGTGTACGGCTGCTTACTTAAGAAGTTGGAAACCCCCATCATACAGAGTTATGTGGATAGGGAGATAGGTTATGCCTGCGTACGTGGCGGTAAGGAAGGTAATCAATAATCAAGTAGTTAAACAATGCGCAGTAAACAGCGGATTTATAACTTTGATTGGCTGAATTGGACCTTTCTTGATTACGTAAATCATCTGGTTTCTGAATTTTAATTAACTAACTTAGTTAGTTAGTTAACTCACTAAGTTGACTGACTAGTTAGTTAGTTATCTCCTGGGTTGCTCTGGCAGGGGTTAGATAGAATAATGGAAATATAGTTAGTTACACTTACAGCTGATAAATGCGCAATTCTAAAAGATTCAACGTCAATAAATGTTTGCCAATTGTTTAACTAGGAACTACTAGAACATCTGTTGCAAAACAGAAACTCACGTAGTAAATAATTTTAATTCGAAAGACAACATTTGAAGATGCAGGTCTAGAAGTGTGGCAAATCCAAACTTTAAAAAAAAAAACCTTGTTCTGTCTGTTTCTACATGTGATACGTACATGGCTTTGGACACAGCGTATATGTGTAGAATGTCAACTGGTAAATCGTGTTACTGGGTCTAATCTACAGAAGATACGTAACCTACTAAGAACATATGTGGGTTATTTATTATCCATAGATTGGACGCTTTGTTTTCTGATCTATGTACTCTTGCCATGATTGTATATGTCAGTGCCCCCAGCCTGGGGTGCTGTCAACTGATCGATCCACACATCCATAATGGAGATTCTTGCTTGTACTGGGTCAATGCGAAGTCCTACCACTGAATAGGAGTATAGGACTCTACAATACTATCCCAGAAACTGTATTTACTACTATCTGACCTATTAAGTTACGGTAGATGATTCAAGTAGTACGAGACAACGAGGCGATATATACTAAATGCGGTTAGGTAGGACGCTTGCAGACGATACAACCAACCATGCATCATATCTTCCATCTTCTTCTAGCATCGTGCATGCCAACGTTGTCCAGCAAAGACAACGATCGACGAATGAAAGCAATGGCCAACAGTCCGATTTGCAATGCTTTGAACAGAGCAAAACGATGCAATCCGACAGTTTGGGTAGGTGGACCCAGCGCACTAACGAAATTGGGTTAGTCCGCAGCCAGATCAATGCGAGATTTCTGATGTGTCGAGAAGACATTCATCACATTCATCACATTTAGCATACAATTCTCTGTTATGGTAGCTGGTTCTCACCAAGTACCACGATCATCGAAAAATGATTTACGTACAACGCACTACGAAGTACCCAACAGACGACACTGTTTTCCGCTAGTGGCCAGCGATGCGCGGGCTAATTTCTTGTATATTTGGGTTTGCAGCGTCTGATTGGCCAGAGCAATAAAAACTATTGACAGCAAAAAGAAAAAGTACTTCTCGGGTGAAGCGACTATTGGTTGTTCCACTCGATCGCCCGCCAATGAGAAAAAATATCGGAACGTGACAGATCTAGACCTACATATTGTCATCATGCTAAGCTAGAGAATTAGCTTGAAGAATTGTCATTCATCACACTACCATTCAATACACCCTCTGTAGTAGCTTGACGAATCTTCTCAAGCCACTTGCTGCTCTTTGCATGCTCCGTGAGGATCGGTCCAATAGTAACTACGTCAAAGTCTAGACTTCCCCTGTCCACTGTCCACTAGTGTGACTTTGTTGGTCGGCCTGAGTCCCTGGCTCTCCTGGCTCTCCTCACATACACAGCCAATAGTCGGACCTGACATCGACTCGATCTCCTGTGTTAGCGAACTCAATCCAGATCCCAACTGGCTGACTACGACGTACTAACTAGTTACTGCGTAGACTTTAACTAAGTTACCGACAGTCTCATAGCGCACCCGGCTGGAAATTAGCAGTGCTGACCTGCCGCCTGCGAAGCCTCCCAGGCGCCCCAAAGCGGCTAGGGGCATCTATTTCAAGAAAAAAATAGAAAAAAGCCGACTCCACTTTTTTAGCATTTTCTTACATTGGCTGCTGGCCTATGATTCTTTTCTCGCAACGCTTCACTTTTCTTCTTTTCTTTTACTTTCTCTGTTCTTGGGATTTTCTCTGTTTCCAGCTTTTCTTTTCCTTGGTTGCATCTTCTATAGCCATTGGGTGGTCTGGAAAATTAGCTCTGATTGCTCCAGCCTGGTTTGATTGGGCCCATCCTCACGTAATCCACGATTGTGGATTTGTTTGTTTGTTCCTTTCCTTTCCTTGACTGAATCGGCATCCCTCCTGTCCTTCTCCCTACGCCAGGATCATAGGGGTTCTTCTTGTGAATGCTTCCTTCATTCACAGGAGGGTGTATATCTCGTGACTGGCTTCTCCTTGGACAGGGACGAATCTAAGCGTTGAAAAATCGAGGGACTTGTTTGAACTTAATTTATCTTGATTGCACATACGGGGTGAAGGTAATTGAACGCTTCAAGAAGGGTCTATCTGCTCAGCTATACTGATAAAAATAGTCAACATGTCTGCTGCTCCTCCAGCAGCTCCTCCACCTGTTGGAGACCCAGGTCTCAACGGCCATGCTCCCGGCCACAACATGAATCTGCCTCGATTCCATCCCATAGCCATTAATCCAAACGGACCTGGCTCGACACCTTCAGGACCACCACCATACCATCGTCCATATGGATCTCCGTATCAGGATCATCCGCCACCTCATCAACACTCTACTGGTTCCCTTCCACCTCCTCTTCCACCAGCTCCTGCGCCCCACCAATACCAACAGCATCAGCACCAACATCTTCAGCCTCAGTCAGCACCGCCATCGCAGCAACATCAACAACAACAACAACAAAATCCTCAACAACATACACAACAACCAGGACCGCCTTCTCGTCCCCCGTCTCATCCACCTATACTCCCTGTTCCAATGACATCCCAGTTGGACCAGATCGAGGCTCGGTTACGGCAGATTGAACAAGAAGAGGGTAGTCGTGCGGCAGCTCGGGCCCATATGCTTGCTATGAGAAGACGGGAAGACGAAGAGTTTCGTATGGTGACTGAGAGAGCCGAGGCTGAAGAAGAGGTTTGTCAGGCGTCTGTTTGATAATTTCATAATACTAATCATAGATAGGAATTGCGACGACGGAGAAAAAGACTAAAAAGGGAATCCATGGGCTTGCTGGACGGTCAGATGGAGTCACCGCCTGCACCAGCACCGCGACGTTTATCAGAAACAAGTGCTGCCACAACATTAGCGTTTTTCAAACAACAGACCCCCCCTGAGCCACGGCCATCAGATCTGAGGGCACCGCCACCACACCAACACCAACACCAACAACAATCCCATAACCCATCACCTCCTACAATCAGTCAACAACCCACGCCAATGGCCCCAGCCCCAAGTACCTCAATCATGTCAAATCCACACGGCAACACATTCCGAAAGAAGCAAAAGTACACCATCAAAAATGCAGAGGCCTGGGGCGAGCGACATGGTCGACCCGCAACCTACGATGCAGAGGGTCGAGCACTGTGGAAACGTCCCTCGGACGGCCGACTCGTGTACCTCGACTGTCCGGCCCCAGACTGCGGCAAATCCGATTTCGTCACCTTGCACGGATTCATGTGCCATTTGACCAAAAAGCACAAAGACCGTACACTGGGTAGTCAATCTCGTGCGTTGGAAGTTTGTGGGACTGTCTATGACCCTAATGCGCCGCGGCCACAACGACCCAGCTTGAAAAGAGATTCGTCGGGGAATAGTCGTGGAGGATCGGTGCATACGGAACCCGACGTGGACGAAGAGGAGGATGCATATTCGACATCGGCATCTGATATCCATGATGATCATAATACCAATCAACTTAATCATCTTAATAATGGCCTATCGCTGCGGGAGAATACTGTGAAAAAGGAGGAGACAGGTAGTCCGGTTACATCTGCGTCTGCCGTTGTCGAACAACCGTCTTCGAATAAGGCCAGCATCGCATCCATGATTGACGGTGATGTCACAAACGATCACTGGGCGAAGAAGTCCTCCATCCCAGACGGTTCTGATACCGCAGCACCGGCACTAACAGAGAATGAGTCTGTAATAGCCACCACCACTGCCGAAGACGCAGCGGCGGCGGCAGTCCTGGCTGGGCGGACGATTCAGGTCTAATCATTATGAAACCTCGACCCTCGAAAATCTTTGATTGATTATAGACGTTTCTTGTTAGATTCCCCATATGTTGTTAAAAACATATCGTCTAAGTACTATAATACAACGAATTTCAAAAAATTAATAATAACTCTATTTTAAGAACAACTACTCGGTAAATCATCCCTGAGCACTAAAACATGTACCACATACCCACTCCCATCCCCTAGCCCACTACTACCACCACTACTTTCCGGCGTCGCTTCGGATGAGGGTGATACATCGAATTTCTCGACCCTCCAAACCCGAAAATATCTCAATGTCTCTCTTAACCACGCCTCAAACACATCCGGTGACCGCTGCTGTTGCGCTATTATCGCCATCGTCGGATTTTTCTCTTCCTCGTTGCCATCGTTTTGTTGTTTGTTGGCACCAGACCGTAAAAGACAGATATCGGCGCATGTGCGCACAAAGGATGGAATGAGCGCTTCGTTATATATGCAGTCGCAGGATATCACCATATCAAATCCCTTTTCGTCGGTGGTGTCATCGCCATGCAGAGTCTCGTTCCGTGGGATATCCAGTTCCCAATCCAGTGGGATGAATTCTATATTACTGCTGCTGGTAGCGGCGGTGGTATCTTTCCCGCGTTTTGCATTGGCTGCTGCTGTTCGCGCTTTTTTTGATGTGCCCTTTTTCGAGGAGGTCGGCCGATTCTCATCGATATTCTGCCTAAAGAATCTCCGCACATACTCCTGATCAGTGGCCACATACTTCCTCACCAATGGCGCAAGTGTGAGCGCTACGAGGCCCGAAATGCCGCAGCCGAGTTCAATCACTGCCGCATCAGCCCCCAAGACCTGCCGCGAAGTCCAGAATGGGTTTGTGGATGTTGAGGAAATCCATGAAGCAAATAAAGGCGTGATTTTCCATAGTACGGCGCCTGTGGTCCCTCCGTCGCGTGTTGAGGAGAGTAGTGTGGGGGATTGGTGGATCGTGTAGTCGTGCGAATTGATTGTGAGGTCTATTGTTGTCGCACGGGAGTTTAGGAAGCCTAGGTTGTTGGAGGGGATTGTGCGAGAGAAGAGGAGGAAGGATTCTGTAGTCGATTAGCTAATTGCATGCATATTTCAGATTTGCGATGTAAAAGTAGGTGTGGTGAGATAGGGTCGTCAAGATAGGGCTGGAATGGTCACATGTTCTCCTTTTTCTTATTGCCGAAAAAGGGCAAAGGACATGCTAGCACTCCAGGAGATAACACGCAGTAGTTACTCCGTACAACATGCATAATTATTATATGCATAGGGCAGACTCCAGATGTCACGTCATATGCACTATATAATATACCTCGGCGCAAGATCGATTGCTTGGGGTAACTAATCGACTCACGTACGTACCTTCCTCGGCATCAGCGACTTCCTCACCAATGGACGATAGAAAGTCCAACATTGCGATTGCCCCCGGTTGTGTCTGTCCTTCGTTACTAACTTATGGAGTAATTGTTGGTCAGCATATACTACGAAGCATGTAGTAGCCCTCTGGACTCCCCCTCGCGTGACATGGATCGGCTGTATGGACTATGGAACAGAGATGAATGGATGCTGGGTGAACCAGTGGATTGTTGGAAAAAGGAGAGGAGAGAATTTTACCCCGCATGGCATCGGGATGGGTACGGAGTATTTTGAATGTATTACTATGGTATATTTTTACATCGTACACAGCCAATACAATCGCATGTTGGAATGCTCTAAAGATATGCCTTGTCTTAGAGCTCTGCTGGAGCCCAGGTAGTGTTGTACGGCTATCATCTTGGCCTACTTCATCACACTCCCGCAGAATATGAAACCTCTCTTCCGTTTCTTACTCGGTAAAGTCACTAAGGTGAAGTTAAATTACAGCAACTACGAGGTACGTACTACGTAAAACCGTAATACTTGCAGTAGGTTGGGACGCTAACCCCAACAAACAAATGGGCCAATCAGGGTCCTCCCCTGCGGCTAGGGCCCTATCAGCCAATCAGAACACAGAATTTCATTTTCGCCGACAGATTCCAGACGGACGTCATCAAAGAGTCCAAGTGTCCACAACAAATAAATACACCCTTTTTGTAACGAAGAATACTACGGAGTAAGATAGCAGAAGCTCCAGGATAGGCGCGATAGCCCACATATCTTTAATCGAGGGTAAGGCCTCTATGTTTACTTTTTTATGTGGAAACCTAACAGGCCCAAGGACGCACAGACGGTACGTACCATTCGGCCAGTCTGCTCCGTAGAGTCCGTATGCCCTGACGCCCAGCTGCGTGGTAAGGTACTCCGGACACGCTCACGCAACGTATAGTTAACTACACGCAACGTAATACACCTCGAACCTTGTTACCGGTAGGACCAGTAGAATTAAGAGCCAGTGCTGGACTCGGTACTGAACAGGCTAAAGGACCAAAAGGCAAACTTGCGATAAAGGAAACGCCAAGAAATATTAAGTAGCGTGGAAAATAGTGGGAAATAAGAGGAGCAAAGCTCTAAGCAAGCCACCCGAATTAAGTCATACTACGTCGCAGTTAAGTTAATTTAGCTAGGCCAAGTCTGGGCTCTCTTCTCCTCCCTTTTCTCTCTCTGCCAAAACGTCGCTTGCCAGGGCCTCATACCTGATCCTCATTCTGCTGTTGCCAGAATTTATTTCTTTGTTTGTTATTTTCTTTTTCTTTTGAGTTCAACCATTTTTTTTTGCTCGGGATCTCGTTTCACCAGCCAAGAAACATCACCGTAAGTAAACTCTTGCGGCGCAGCGAGAGTGACTCCTACCCGAAAAAGCTCTGACGTATCGTATCTCTAGTGGAATCACTGACCTGTTCCTTTCGAGGCGGCTTGAAGGCTAAAAGGAACTCTTCCCCCATCGATTTCCTCCCGTCTATACTCAACATTCTCCTCCCACCATCTCCATACCTCCATCAATCAAAATGGCGAGCCGCGACGTCCACCTCCAACCTCGTATGACAAAACGAGCGCCCTTCACAGTCGAAGCAACCGGCTACGAACCTGTGGAAGGCGAAACCATCCCCCGCCGAAACCCAGCCGCAAAAGACAAACTCATCTCTCGCCCTGCCGATGATGTTGCGACTATCCACGATATCCTCCGGAGGGGTGCCAAAACCTTCGGTAACGCCAAATGTGTCGGATCCCGGCGTATCGTCGGCACGCACATTGAGAACAAAAAAGTGAAGAAGATTGTCGACGGCGTGGAGCAAGAAGTTGAAAAGAAATGGACTTATTTCGAGCTCAGCGGCTACGAATATTTGTCCTTTGTTGAGTTTGAGAAGCTTGTCTTGCAGCTTGGTTCTGGGTTGCGCAAGCTGGGTCTTGAGAAGGGTAACAGATTGCATCTTTATGCTGCTACTAGGTGAGCTTGACGACTACTGCCCTGTTGAAAAAAAAATAGCTGCTGATGATTATAGTGCAAACTGGTTCGCTATGGCTCATGGTAAGTATTATGCCATATCATATCGGAAATGAAACTCACGTGTGCAGGTGCTGCATCCCAGTCCGTAACCTTCGTCACCGCATACGACACCCTCGGAGAAGAAGGATTGAGTCATTCCCTCAAACAAACTAAGAGTGACGCCATCTTCCTAGACCCCGGTCTCATTCCATCTCTCACCAGCATCCTCAAAGATATTCCCAACATCAAACATGTCATCTACAACACCGGGGGCGCAGAAGTGAACCAAGCAGATCTCGACAAGCTCAAGTCGGAGTACAATCATCTCAATGTTATCAGCTTTGATGATGTAGTCAAGGCAGGCGAGGAAACCCCAGTTGACCCTGTCCCACCCAAGCCTGAGGAGCTTTGCTGTATCATGTACACTTCCGGATCGACTGGCGTACCAAAGGGTGTGTCGTTGTCGCATGAGAACGTAGTTGCTGCTGGTATGTTCGTTTTCTTCACTGTAGATTTCCAAAGCTGATGATAATAGTTGCCGGTGTTACCGTTATCGTTGGCCCATACATCGGACCGGGCGATTCGTTGTTGACCTACCTTCCTCTCGCCCATATTCTGGAATTCGTCTTCGAAAATGCTTGCATGTTCTGGGGAGGCACCATGGGTTACGGAAACCCTAGAACACTATCCGATAGCTCCGTGAGAAACTGCAAGGGCGACATTCGAGAATTCAAGCCGACTATCCTCGTTGGAGTGCCGGCCGTTTTCGAGACCGTCAAGAAGGGTATTTTGACCCAACTCAACAAGGCCAGCTTTGTTGCCAAGAACATGTTCTGGGGTGCCTTGTCCGCTAAGCAATTCTTGATGCAAAATCACTTGCCTGGTTCTGGGGTATTGGACGCTGTTGTTTTCAAGAAATTGCGCGAAGCAACCGGAGGTCGTCTTCGTCTCCTGATGAACGGCGGCGGCCCCATTGCAAAGGATACATTGAAGTTCATCTCTTATGCCATTGCGCCAATGATCAGTGGATACGGTTTGACTGAGACCACTGCCATGGGCGCGCTCCAAGACCCATTGGCATGGAACCCAGAGGCGCTTGGCGACATCCCCGCATCTATTGAAATCAAGCTGGTTGACTATTTGGACGCAGGATACTCCGTGAAGAACGACCCCCCACAAGGAGAAATTCTCATCCGTGGTAGCAGTGTCACCGGGGGCTATTATGAGAATGAAGCAGAGACCAAGGATGCAATCACTGAAGACGGCTGGTTCCGAACTGGTGACATTGGTGAATTCGACAAGTACGGCCACTTGCGCGTCATTGACCGTAAGAAGAACTTGGTCAAGACCTTGAACGGAGAGTACATTGCATTGGAGAAGCTGGAGTCTGTGTACCGTGCACACCCTGTCGTGGCAAACATCTGCATCTACGCTGCAGAGAACCAAAGCACGCCCATCGCCATCATCGTACCACTTGAGGCTGAGCTGCAGAAGATGGCAAAGTCGCAAGGTATTGAGGGACAGACTCTAGAGCTTCTAGTGCACAACGAGAAGCTCAAGTCAGCTATCCTGAAGGAATTGCAGAATGCAGGCAGGGCTGGCAAGCTTCGGGGTATTGAAATCATTAGTGGAATCGTCTTGTCTGACGAGGAATGGAACCCACAGAACGTTAGTCTTCCATCTTACCACAAGTCTTTGCCTGGATATATGCTAATTGATAACAGGGATACACCACCGCGGCTCAAAAGCTTCAACGCAAGAAGATCGTCAATCACTTCAAAGCCGATATCGACAAAGCGTACGGGTCATAGACGAGACGAAACGAGGTTGCAAACAGCAAAAGGCAAGCGAGATGGAGGACAAACAAAGAATGAAAGAGGCTATGCAATAGGGAGCATGTCATGTTAATATGTATTGCTCACCGGTACAACAATCCAGTTTAATGGTTGGGGTATACCTATCTCTTCAGCGTTGCAATCTGATTTTACATTTTGCTATCTTATTAGCGACTGCATCAGATGAGATGAATCCTGGGGATGAGAAAGAGAAAGAAACGGAATGAGACAGCTACCTATCTGTATGATGAGCGTGATTCTAACTATTGTTGTTTGTTTACTGCTGTGACTGATCTGGAGTTTGTATTCTTCGTTCTTCTTACTATCTAGTTGTTAAATAGCTCTGTGTTTATTAATTGATCTTATCTAGTTGATATTTCAAGTCTGATTATTTCGATGCAGAGTTACATGCGTATCTCGATTTGTAAGAAGCTCCTCACAACTATCGCTCCACCCCAATTGCAGCAAACTGGGCAGGGAATACAATACTGATCCTTTACAAGATTCAGCATTATTTTTATATTGTTAACCCCTATTCTTGTCGTAAGGTAACTAACTTAACTTGGTTAGTTAGTTAACTAACTCCAATCGAGGAATATAACGCTTATGTAATATGATGTTGCGGCGGAATAACTAGTTAACTAGTTATGCTTTTAGCGGAAACCGTACCATTGCCCTCCTTGTCTCCAATCTCTAGAACCACCTCAATCGCAAAAACTTGAGCCAAACCTGACTTCGCGCTGAAATAAGAATCAATCGAGCCAATTTATCGAGGATGTCTTTCTGGAGGCACGCCAATCCCACCCAACTCATCCATTCCCTTCAATTGAACAGCAGAACTAACACCCGTGTTTTCATCTAGTTCATACAAAAACCTCTCCCCCCGAACCCGCCTCCTCTTCGGCATCGGACTCATGGCTTGGGCAGGAATCGGAATGACGGCTTCGCCACAAATCGAGTCTGCGCTGGGTCTGGTACCGACTGAGCAGCAAAAGGGGGAGTTGGAGAAGAAGATGAATGTGAAGATTGTCAGTGTTGAGAGGGAGAAATGAGAGTGTCCCAAAATAGAAGGGAATAGAACAATTTGGTGATTACAGAATGGAGGGAGCCGTGAGCTGGGTCGATCGAAATTATTCACACAATCAATCAGAGTTGTCGATCAGCGAAACGATGGAAAGCATAAACTAGGCCGCTTGTCGTCGAGTGACTCCCATTGAACAACGACAAAACGACAACCTCGCACAGATTGGACAAAGAGGTTCAGCGGACCTTTCTCGCCTCCCACACTCGAAGGAGACGACAATCAGCAACTCTACGGAGCTACCGAATCACGCCGATGTATTACAAAACAAACGTGGCGAATTCTTGCTGGAAGGTGGTAACGCTTTAAGACTGAATAGGTCATCAATGCCTCAGAACGAGCTACATACGAACTACAGAAGATAGTTACAAGACCAGAAATTACATTAAGCTAGTTTGTCCTTGCGCCGCAGAAAATCTCTATCTTCTAGCCGTTACTGATATTATCATGGTTACGGCCCATCATCTCTCCGAATATATCAATTGATGATTGCCCTCAAAAACTCTTCAGGTATATATACCTATTATCCAACGCCCGTTTTGTCGCCTGTCCATCTCTTGAAACCTTGTCAAAAGTATGGCAACATCCCGGGTAAACATGCAGCTCAACATCCGTGCCTCCCTTAGACAGATTGCGAGCGTAGGCGATGGTGTCATAGAGAAAGACATCTTAGCTGTCCGACTTCGAGGTATATGTCTGGTAGACCTGAGAGATAGGTTGCTCTTGCCGGAGAGCCGTCGTAGTCTACGTCGTCGGCCCGCAACATCGCCGACTGGAATGCCTTCGAAGATTAGAGAGATACGCCCACTTTGGCCGAGAAACCCTTCATCATCTCCAATGCCCCACCGACATACATCTTTGTCGTACGAGAAAGGAATTTTGTGTGACTCTTCTTCCAGTTCGTAGCCACGTGGTAGTTGACATGTAAAAAAAGCTTCAGAAATCAACGCACAAGGAGGAAGTACTCGAATAGAAGCTCTTCGCTGAGTTGAAATCTCAAAACAGAGTGACTGCTGGGGTCATGACGAATTTATAAGCTTGCTATCAAACAAAGAGATTGAATGTACCCCTCACTACTTGCCCAGCTAATACTATAGTCGATTGACCTACTCATCAAACAATCTGATAGTATAACCTTCAAATCACAGCTTTCCCCTTTCTCTGATTGGCCATGAAGCAAGCTATCATATTGTCGGACTCCGATATGCACAATGACTGATGTACCAATATTAGCGCTGGAGGACTAGAATTACTTCGGTTTAGGGTCTCATGACTTGGGTTGTTTGGGCTAGTAGTTCTATATTTGTGCGTTGAAGATGCATGAAATTGGGGTTCAAATCTTCATAACGTGACTTGTGCAATGGACTGGCTTCTCGTGATTGATTTGGCCCTAATCAGCAAGCCCTAACCCTACTTGGCCACCTCACCTCATTATCGGTAGGACATCCAACCATACGAATCCCAGAGTGTGCAAGGCATGTACTAGAGAGTAATCCAAATAGGTTAAGTCATTTCTCTTCTGGTTGGGAGATCAATACTTCCTCAAATAGTAAGATTAAGAACTATCGAGTGAATCGACCATAGCAGCCCCGTTACGAGAATGCAAGACAATCATCTCTCCAAGCATAGATCTCCCCTTTCTAGCTATCATAGAGACCACGGTAAAATAAACAGCCTTGGAGAAATATCTGTAGCACGGCCGACACGAACTGGAAACTCTGGAACTGTTTGCAATCGCTTGTATTGGCATCTTGGTGTGAGATTTCTGAAAGCTGAAAAAAATGGCTGTCTATCCATACACTTACAGCCTGAATAGTACACCTGGAACCAGCTCATATCAAGAGCTTCAGACTTACCCAAGTATCATCAATTCCAATAAAGCACCGATCGACCTATTTACCTGGCACATTACAGGCCCTAAGCTGGCTTTTTAGGTTGGCATGAATAGCGTAGATGATTATCTTCGTAGAAAAACGATATGAAGTCGTCTTCTACCCTTGAAATTAAGACTACTTCCCGTCGCCGCTTTCCTGAGTTCCTTCAATCCAGTATTACATTCGAAACGACCACGTCCATATGGTAGCTACATAGATAGCTTTCCCACATAGGTAACCTTCTCTCAGGTATGCCGATACCAAGATTGACTTTCATCTTCTATCTAGGCGAAGTCTTCGGTCAAAATGAGAGAACAAGGATCATGCCGGGTCCGTAATCAAGCTCCAGAATCGTGACAAAAAGAACGGCTATTCTAGACTTCTCATAAGTATCTCATCAATGTAGCAACAATAGGTACCTCAGTCAGCTCATTACGTCTAATACGAAGTTACATCACATCCAATTCATCATCCTTTAGGAAGAAAACCTAAATGGATACCGTCGGCTCCAACCGCCCAAAAATACCACCAAGAGTCCCTCCCAATCCAAAACACCGGGTTTGAGCGTGAAATCTTGTACTACATACCCGAGAGTGAGAAGCAAGTCTGCCTAGCTGGGCTCAGCTCGGACTATTACCCACAATGAATACGTATTGGGGGACAAACCTATCCGTTACTAACCTATACCATTAAGAAATTGTGCCAAGAGTCATCACGCAGCTGTGATGATGGACCGAAAACATGGGTAAAGACCAGAGCTCAATCAGAGATGTAGGCAGAATGCAGGAGTATTCGTCATGTGTCCGTGGATATCGTCAAGCATCACACCGGAAAAAGAGGCACATAACGAATAGAGTTTAGACTTTGGAGAAAGAGGCTATGACTCAGTTTTCTCGACGTTGCACGCCTGACAAAACTGGGTTGGAACCATATCATTGGATCAAATAGGTGCCAATGATGGAGTGTGTCGAACAAGGAGTGGCGTTATAGAGAGGTAAGGTAGACACGATCATCAAATCGTATCATTGTTCAGGACTAGGGCATCCTAGCGGTTTTGAGGAAAATACGCTTCGTACTGGCTGTCTAGATAGGTTGCACAAAAACCTTGCAACCAAAACTCTCATCATCGTCTGACCCTCCGCAGCTGTAAGTTGTACAACCCTTGTGCAGGTTTGAGGTGATACGTTTTGTGCATGGAATATGGGTCGTGGCAACTGGGGAGAGTCTATTTCCACGACTTCTCGATTTGTGGATTACTACTTCCTTCTAGAGGCATACATGTACGTCTTATTGGTTTCGTTTCTTGACCATACAGCTATTGATATGGGGGATGGGAAGGGGCGAACTCCGCCAAAAGTCCCTAATAAAAAAAATGCTTGATCCTATACAAAATGGTGCTTTTCCATACTTGCCTTAGTTCATTATACCATCTATACAGGCCCGCAACCCCCTAGGCTTGATTGATTTACTTTGTCATACGATATTTGAAACCTTGGACAGAACCAGGACGTCTTCAGCTACCAGAATCCGTACCAAGGCAGCTTTGTACGACCATGGCAATCGGCCATTAATCACGCATGAATCTGGTACATGTACTTATTCTTGCAGATATCTTCAAGATATAACGCCTTGTAAGTTGTGTAGGCCGGGTACCTGCTTGTATGATAAAATTCTAGATGCTAGGTTAGACACGATAGGAAAGAGAATGGCATGCTGCCCTGTATGTTTGCTTCGTCTCGTGGTATTGGTGTCACTTTGCTACGTTGAATCTTTCTTGCAGTTGTTTGCAGATTCAGCGTAACAACTGAAACTCGCTTCGCTTTCCCTTGCAGCAATGCCAAGAAAACACATTAATCAAACCGGTATGGCATAGTGTAGGGAATAATACCTATTAATCCATGACGATCATGGAGACTATTGAAAAAAAAAAAAATTAAAAAAAAAAAAAAATCAAGTCAAGCTACCGAGATGGTTTGGACGTTTGTGATACCCAGCTTCTTAAAAGGGGTTTGAGTGTTTATGGTGGAACTTTAGCAAGCCAAACGAACATTCTACAAGGGTTTAAGTCACACTACTCATGATTTGCAGTAGCTCACAAAAGTAGATAGAAGTAAAAGAAGTAAACAAACTCCTAGTGGCCATTATCTATTAGAAACGTCCAGTGGCGTCCCATTTTCTTCTAGAGGTTCTACTACCAGCATATAGCAAGCGATACTATAAAAAATCGGATATGAAAGAAAAAAGATTGGTCTATACATTATGTATTAATATTTATGCTATATTTATGCTAGTAAAAAAAGTTCTTCCAACGTCATCTGTTAACTGACCGCTCAACACAAAATATATGCACTCCATTCATTTCAAGCTTTCGGCGGGCCAGAATACATACGCGGAAGGCGTGTTAAGACACAGACACGGTGAAGAATTATCAACGTAGATTACCAGGCAGGGCATCCGTCATCATCGTCCTCATCAGGCTCAGGAACATCAGTCGTGGTGGAGGCGGCCTGCGAACTAACCGCTGAGCTGCTGGGTCTTGGGGTTACGGATGGTGAGGCTATAGGGCTGGTGGAGCTAGCCCCTGATGTGACGGCAGCACTTGATGAGACAGCAGCACTCGATGAGACGGAATTCGAGAACGAGGCTGGACTTGGAGTTGGTGTGCGAATAGCTGAAGTGGATGACAGGCCGGATGGAGTCGACGAAGCGAGAATAACAGCCTGCGATGAAGAAGCTGTAGCAGCTACCGTGGAATATGAAGTTGAGCAGGCGGTCGTCGCAGGCTCCAGGAACTGAAAGCTATCAAAGCCAACAAGATATTGCGTCTGATAACACTCCGACAAGAACAAAATGAGGTGGCTACTGCCTGTGGGTGTAAAGTCGATCGAATATTGCGTCCACGGCAGCCCGTTCGCTCCCATAGGAATTATATTCTGGACCAGCAGGTTATCGTTGGTTTGGCTATCCTTAAACACGTACACATAACAAGACTGGCCGGTGGCACCATGTGGTAGCCCCGCGATAGAGTAGGTGATGGTGTACGTCATGCTGGTATTGAGCCCATCCACCGTCTGAGACAGGAAGAGCGCATCTCCACCGCGATAGGCAGAGTTGTATGTCTCGAGGTAATACTTTCCGTCTGCGGCGGTCGAAAAGGGTGAACTAGATGACTTCGAATCGACAACAGTGGGATTGGCGTTGTTGGAAGTCACTCTCCAGCCGTCCAAGCTACCTCCCTCGAAGCTGGGGTTTGTGAGCAGCTGTGGCTGACTGACACTACACGAGACGATGGGTACAGTCGTCGCCACAGCAATCTGAAGGACGGAACTGGCAGCAACGAACGCAGAAAAAAAGCGTGGATACATCATGACGATGAGTCGATCTGACGTTAGTTATTATGACAGTAAATAAAAGGTACAAGCCATATACATCTCGGAGAGGTGGCTTTGGGAAGTCTTAAGAATCCCAACTCTTGCAAAACCGTAGCTCGCTTAACATGACTTTTTTCCCTTCATAGGCGTCGAAATACTCATCAAGAGGTTATTTTTGCCGACCAGGCTAGCTCGTAACGGGGGTGTTCCTTTAGTTTTATGGGTCAGGATTTCGTCACCTAAATTCTATTTAGTACTTGCCCCTGAGGCTAGTTTGTAGTACTAATAAAATTAAACAAACGCTCAGCCTTCCGAGCCTTGTTTGTTCTAGGCTTTTGTGGAGTTCACGGCTGGTGGTGCACTGAAAACGAGTATACGAGAATCCCGCTAGTCCGCTTTGGGACCATTTTAGGGCTTTCGATCCGTTGTTTTGAGACTATGGAGGAGGCATCTCGATAAGTAGAAGACCAGAAGAATCGCCAAAAAACCCCGAAGGACTTTGGTCATGATATTTGCAAAGGATTAAATTTGGATTGTGAAACAATAGTAGTAAAAGCCATAACTCATAAATGAGAAAAAAAGAAAGAAAGAAAAAGCCTTGGTATACGCTAAGTGAAAAAGGTACCTATAACTATCGCCTTTGAATCAATCCTTCATTTAAAATGGGAGCAGAGAGAAAGAAAAAAAAAAGGAAAAGGAACAATCTGGTTGAACTCCGCAATCATGTACACAAACGCAGACAAAGAATTCGTCAAAAACACACCATCGACTTGCAAAATCCACCAATATGCTTCGTTCAGATTCCTCCATTCCCTCGCTTCATATAGAATCCATAAAAGAGATAAGATGGAATAACTAAGTGGAGCTAATCATTGAAAAATGTCAAACAAAAAAAAAAGAAAAGAAAAAGAAAGTAGGAAGTACAAGAACTGAAGAGTAGGAAAGTAGAAGGAAAAAGGGAAAGGGAAAGAAAAAGACAGCCACCTTTCCCGCTCTTTAATCCGACAACAACAACAACAATATCCTCATGTAGTCATATCCTTCCGTCTCATTCGAGTAATCATTTTGTATTCCTCCGCCCTGTTCCGCCTTGTCAATTGCACCACCCCACTCGATTAGTACTGTGCCGTAAGCAAACACTTTTCCCATTCCCTTTGATAACTCCCATTCACCATACCGCCCAACTTAACGAATACAAAAGAAAAGAAAAGGGAAACAAAACATTCTTCTATGCATCAGTCCAACTCCCAGCAATCTTCCACGAATCTTAACTCGGAAAACGAACAAAGATCAAGCACACAAACTCTCTTGGATAGGATCAATGAATCTCGAAAACGATGTTCCGCCGCTGCTACCCCGGCTGCATTGACTGCTATCATTCACAATCGATGACAGCGGCAATCTTTCTGTGTTGGATTGCTTCGAGTATTGATCAGACGCATCCTCTTGGTCGTCGCTATGATAGCTCGCGATCATTGGATCGAATGCGTCGTCTAGCGTTCCAGAGTTGGAGCTCAGATCGAGACTGGGTACGTGGCTCTGACTACTGCTACTACCGGAGCTGCCCGAGTCCCTTCGGAATGAGGAGTCACCATCATCGTGGTGGCTGTGATGATATCTATTGTTGTGCGAGAGGCCACCGCCATCCGTGGATTCATGACCGCCAAGTGAATCGGGGAAAATGAATTCTAGGGAACCATCAGAAGTCGAAACGAGGGGGCTGATTGCTTCCGCCGAATGATTGATCTGCCCAAACTGTGGCTGGTAGCTATTATGACGCGGCATATCGCGGCCATGGCTATAATGAGAATCACCTCGTTGGGACCCGTCATACAGGAAAGGCATTTGAGAATATTGTTGATGATCAATCGAAGACTGCAGCAATCCACGACCAGTAGTGTCTCCCGGATTTCCCCGTCCGTTGTCACCCATACTAGCAGAGCTGTGTCGTCGCTCGTCCTTGTAGTGTCCTGGGGATCGTCCTCGCACCACCATGGGATCTGAGATTCTTCTGGCTATCTTCTCCCAATGCTGCCCATTCTGCTGATTAACCAACGCATGCAACTCCACGACCAGATTGTAGTACTGCTGTTGTGCTCGTCGTTTCCCGTTGTTTGCCGTCGCTTTCTGAAACTGGATCCGTTCAAATGTATGTTGTGTCGGCGGCTGTTGTGGCGTCATGCCATATGGCGGAAAGTCCATTTGCTGTCCCATTCCATACATTGGTGAGTGTGGCCCAGAACCAGCCATGTTCGAGCCCAAAAAGTACGGCGGCTGGGGTCGGAGACGAACCTGTTCTGGCCTTCTCTCGGATTGTTTGTCTCGTTTGGGGGTATGTTGAACGAGTTCTCGAATCTCATTTTCCGAAGCATTGACGACTGCCGAAATAGACATGGCCCAGTCAATGATGGGCTCCATCCGCTGATCCTGTGTTTGCAAGTAAAACGTGCCATTGGTTAAAAAGGGTTGAAAAGTGAATGAACATGAAACGGAAAAATAGTTTCGACGGTAACATGTCCACTTGTCATCTGCTTGGAAAAACCCCTTGTGAATCTTGGCGTGGATGACCGGCATGATCTTTTGATTGTTACTTCCCATGATGTGGCCGATACTTTCGGTTTCGCAGAACGGTGGAGCTTCGAGCAGTGACTGCGTTGATCGATGAGACTGCACATAAGCATAAGTGTCTAGTTGATTACCGACTCCCTGTGGCATGCTCGAGCTGTAAGAGTATCGAGGGAAATCGTTCAAAGAGGCGGATGGGGACGGAAATGCATTTCTGCTCAATGCATATCCGCTGGGATATGTGTCTCTGGCCATGATGGGGTTGTTTGAGAGCGAAGATCCACCCCCCTGTAACGAGTTGGTTGGGTTCACCGCTGGATGTCTGTAAGCAGAAAGCAGTCAGCCCTGTATAATGTTTCGAGGAAATGGAGCGAGTCTTAACATACAGAACTGGAATTCTGGCTGCAGGTGAAACGTACCCGGTCATTCTCTGTGACCAGGAACTCGCTTGTTGTGGGTAGAGCGATGTAGGGTTGGAGACAAGACTGTCCGCCGCTGTCCCATCAGTTGGACTTATAAGAAGTCCCCCTGGGCCCGATGCAAATCTGGTTCAAGCAAGAGATAGTCAGTAAATACACGTGAAGGGGAAGTAAAAGAGAAAACAACAGCAGCGACAGAAGAGCCCCATTGCCAAATTTTGGTGTCAGCATGTCTACGAGCCTTATGTGTAGATAATCACCCAATCACACTGCAAAGAAGCGTTTTATGTGTTTCAACCCGATCAACACTGCAGCAGCGCAAATTCGGTGACACGACAGGCCAAACGTCATGACATATGAATTGGCGGGAACGGAAGCAAGGGAATCAAACAACGACCCCCAAGCCCACAAATGACTCAATTGGGCCGTGGAAGAAAAAAGAAGGGTGAGGCTGAACTGTTCCCTCGCGGCTTGATGTAGATCAATACTTACTGAGCATCCTGTACACCGGCACTTCTTGGGCTGTACGGTAAGCCGTTCGCGGAGGTGGTAATTGTACTTGGATCCGACAGCGTATGTCCGATGGACCCGATACGCCGACTATGATTTTCGTCGTCGCCTGTGGTGAAGGCGGCTGACGGTGAGAAAAATCGTTGTTGTTGTTGTTGCTGCTGTTGTTGGGACCCAATACAGTCGCTGGCCGAGGACGAGGGTGGGTAGCCTAGTGAGAAAGACTGGCTGTGTAATACAGCTGTTTTGCCAAGTAGAACAATTGGATGTCAGTCTAGAGAAGCACACATTCAATCTGCAGTCTGAAACGAGAAACAGAAATGGGGGAGAAAAAAAACAAAAATAAAAAAAAAGCGAAATAACAGTGAGTAAGATAGTTCTCCTGTATTGCAACAAGCGCGATGCCCGGACAGTGGTGATTGAAAGTTAAAGAATGGAGAATATCTCGGCCATGACGGACATTAATATGTAGATAAAGAAAGTCGAGGCTAAAAAGGCGGCAAAAAAAAGACAGGGACAAAGACTGACAGACTGACAGGCAGGCAGGCAGGCAGGCAGAGGGACAGAAGGGCTGGTCCAGATTGGAAGTGTGCTCTTTGTGTGACAAGGATGTATGCCGGGCCACACTGCGAGAGGAACGGACAGGGGGCCAACTAAGCAAGTGTGTATGTACTATGTACAATGTACATACATACGTACATGCGTACATGCGTACATACATACATACATACATACATACATACATACATAACATGCTAAGTAACGACCAGAATGACCTTCCAATCAAAGCTGTGTATTCCGCTTGGCAGTTACACGCTGAGGTCGGCGCTTCAAAAAATCAAAGCAGAAAAAATAAGCTTACCAGTAGAATGCATGTGGGCGAGTCAGTTGTGATTTGCTTTAAATTGAGGAATTGATTTCCGACTATGATCTGATAATGTGATGTGTAGCTTGATCGAGCACAAGGCAACCAGGCGCGTCTTGGCTGGGTGAAGGCCGATGAAGTCCAGGAGAGTGTTGCGCTGTGTAGGGCTGAACGCGATTGTACTTGGTCAAGTTTCAAGTCCTTGGTGAACCCGGAACTTTGTTAGTGCTTGATCCAGTCTCTGGAAAAAGTCTTTGGGGCGTAGCTCTGTTTGTTTCGGAAGAAGCCTTCTGTACGGAAATCAGTTTTCATCTTCCTCCTAAATCAGTACCAGGCCACGATGTAAAATCAAATGAGCAGATAGCAGGCATGGTAGAAGAATGAACAAGATTGGGCGTTTTCAACAGAAAAAAAAGCACCTTTTCGGTGACTCCTGAACGCGACATTGGATCCTCCAAAGCTTGCAGCATCGAGGATATAGAGAAATGTGGCGAACACACGATAAATGTAGTCTGAGATGGCTTCTCTGGATAACAGGAAGAGCAGACAAACGACAGCGGAGGTTGGAATAGAAAGGGGGCAGCTTGTGCAAGAATGTGCGTAGATATACCACTGCTTTCCACACCAAGAGATGTTGGATAAGAGAGTACTCTCACTGGACTTGGAGAGCAGAGCAGTAGGAAGAAACAAGACAAGACTTTAAGCCACTCTTGGAGCGAACAACAGTTCGACATCGTATTTCTCGTGGCCTCAAACTGAGATGAACAACACATGGTTGAAGATTCATGAACAACAAGCAGGTCGAGGAATAAGCAGAAGTGTATAGACAAGTAAAACATCCACGACGTTGGCATAAGACTCGATGATGACAAACTTACTTACCGATCTATCTGTAGATGAGGTTGAGCAAATGTAACGACTTGTCTACCGCCGGAGATTTTTCGAACAAATAGTCGTACTCCGTCGAACTCAACAGCTGATGTTTATAGGACCTCACGATGTTACGTATGTTGATCTTGTTTCACAAAACAAAAAGAGGTCGAGGTAAACAGGAAATTAGAATCAGGTTATTGTGGGAGCAGTTGTCAGCAAAAGCTGAAATCGTCCGTAACGTTGGCGGGTAAATAAGAGAAGTAGAAGGGTATCACCGAAGATACAAAAGTTCACAGTCGGAGATTTTGAGAGATAAAAAGTAAATGGGATTGAAAGATCGAGTCGAAAAGATTTTAAATCTCGACAGAAGAATAAGGGCTTGGGTAAAGAAGGAAAAGGAGAAGGAGGGATCCTGAGGCTTTGATATCTGTTTCACTCAATACTGGTGGTAGGAGAAAGCCTACCTAGTTAGCTCTTTTCTCGTGCTTTCTCGGTTTTTTTGCCTGTCTCTCTTTCCGTCAAGCCCATGTCCTGGAGAGAAGCATGCTGATGGACTGTGACCTTCTAGACAAATCGTCCAACCCTACGGAGCTACCCTTGGCCGCAGAGCATTACCAAAATATAACCTGCACGTCAGAAGAGCTAATCCCAAGACGCTACCTTTTTTTTTCGATGCACGCACCACCATGCTCAGATCATTTACATCAACGGGCAGGCTATGCGTATAGAAAACCGAGAGCCAATCATAGTGTTTGATGAACTCACCCATCACGGACTTAGGATGACCTTTTCCGCATAGTACTATATTAGATAGAGCACTACCATCATCATGTAGGGCCCGCATATCATCTGCCGGGAGAAAGAGTAAGGCACCCTCCCAGTCAACATCTGTGAAGACCCGCTGGCGTTAACTCAAGAAGGAAATGTCGTGGACATTCGAGAATCCGGCTGTAACCAAACGATGTCCCCGCTCTGGCCAAGAAAATACCATAGGAATTAGGTATCATTCAACGGCTGGACTGCATTTTCCTAGCTGGGCATCTGTGATTCCGACAATCACGCATGTATCGTAGTAGCATTCCGCACCTTTTTTTTTTTTTTTTTTTTTTTTCCTTGGTCGTAGACTATGGCTGGTCTGCTGCAGGAACATGGCGTAGTGAGAAAGTTGGTCCTCAATTTAGCTGTCCAATAGAGTGCCGGATCTGCAGGAAAATTACAGGTTGTTGATCCAGAGCTATTTGTAATTTAAAGGTCTAATCTGTATTGCCATGTCCACGTATCAGAGAATGGCCGTGGCAGAACTGGTCAGTGATCAATCACAGCGAGCCTACTCATTTTCCCATCGCCACACTAAAGCAGTCACCCGAAAAACCGACCCCAGTTTTGAGTCGTCGCGTGATCTTGAGGAATGCCGAGTCTGCATGTTGCACGCACTCGTTGGAAAGGAAAAACAAAAGGCTGGGGGGTGGAGGGGGGGGGGGCTATCTTTGAAAAACAGGAAACAAACAACAAGGCTCTCGCACTCCGAACATTGAATGATTAGACGAGGTCTGCGGTCTATGAAAATCCAAACTGAAAAACGGCCAGATTTCCCTAAAGGGGATCGAAACCTGGGCACTCGGATCTCCAGCGAAGTCCTTGGGAGCGATCAGGAAGATCATCGGTAGACCGGGTCCGATGGAGGCTTCAATGTTGTCTGTCGATTCCGGGGGGGGAGAGTCGTCGGGCCAGACGACAGTGTATACCAGAATAGGCAAGTATACATATCTGGTGGCGCTTTTTTTCACCGATTACGCCAAACCCCGTTTTATTACGGTACACTGGTACAGGCACAGTGAATGAAGCGAAGCCGGCCAGGATCTTCGCGGAGAAGGTTACCGATGACTAACCGGGCAAATCCACATGCACCACTATCGCTCTCGACCCTAGTGCGTGCGTATGTATGATGATTGATAGAGTTCTACTATGTATGTATGCTTAATAGGGCGGGCTAAGCCCAGCCTTATGGGGTTTACTACGAGTATGTAATGTATGTCGCAATGCAAAGGGTAGATTCGGATCTTCGTTGTGAACATCCTCGTAACACGGCCGGGTAGGTAGTTAGGTAGCGTTATTTATTAGCCAACACTTTTCCCACCTGGCTTTAGTTAATTGGAAGATTCAGAAATTGTCCTGGCGACGAGGACAAAAAGGCTTGTACGGTAAGTTGTAACCAGCCACGCCAGGACGGAGTGAGCCAGTAATTGACTATGTGTGGGTCTTCCGGGAGGTTCGTTCCAACTTCCAAGTATTGAGGACAGCGTCGCTTGTGCAGAGCTTACTACTTACTCTCATAGTAAGAGTACGGTGGTGCAGCTCGTGCAAAGCAGTGGGCACGAACTAGTATGTACAGTAGTAGTCTATGTAGTATGTAGACGATGGATCGAGTGCGGCTACAAGCTCTTGGTGGCCTGGAATAGTTATGTTAAGTTAGTTAGCTAACTAGTTAACTTGTTACGTAGTTGGTTAGTTCGTTAACTAACTAGTCAGTTAACTAACTAACAGGAATGTGGTAATTTGTCAGCGCGAGTTCCCACCATTCACGAGGCTGAGAAACCTGACTCAACGACTCCACCCAGTTGAATCATGATCGGGCCAACCACGGTATACGATTACGCGGGACGGACTTTGTTCGGAAGGTGACGACCGACGGATCCGCTCTGAATAAAAATAATACTACATACTCTGGTATACGGAGTCGTGCACACATACTACATAATCGATCACAGTGTAAAGTGTGAGCATTGTGATGGGCGCCCAAATAAAAGTCGCTAGTCGCAGCAGGGTCTAGCGTGTGCAATTAGGCCATTAGATGGGTCTAGACTTGGGCTCTAGACCTGGGCCAGCTAAGTTACGGAGCAGAAACTGCGAATTAGTCACTCCCCAACGGGCCATCGTGTACGAAGGATACGTACGTACGCACGTACCATTGCAATGCTTGAATGTGTGTTTCAAGTTCAGCATTGGGACTATGTAGTATTGAGAGTCATGGACGAGAGCGCCGACGGCTAGAAGAATGGTTGGGCCATGACATTTGAACGATATGACAAATATGATCCGGGCCAGGCTAGTCGGTGGGCGGGCATAGTCTCACTTACTAGCACTGTATGGAGTAGCGTAGCAGGACAGGTCTCAGACTCGTAGTCAGTTTCGTTCTTGGATTCCCCAATCCCCAGGGCGAGGGGGTTTGAGTGGGGATCGTAGTGCCCTAAGGAACGGAGTTAGTAGCGCATACAGACAGACAGACAGACAGACAAGATATGTCTTGTGCAGGGAAACCGATAAGAGGGGCTTGGCGAAGGCTCGCTTTGAAGACTTGCATGGCAGTTGCACTGTAGGAGTTGGCGACGAGGATGTTGCTGAGGAGGGATAATGGCGATGGCTAAAACTGGTTCTTGCTTGTGTACTCCGTAGTCCGTACAAGCAAGCAAGCAAGCCTACGAGGAAGGAACGAAGCTTCCTTGGTTTGGTACGTCCTAATGTTGACTAGCAGGTCGGCGTCTGCCTGTCAGTCACAACTAAAATTGGCCCAGGCGCCTCCCTTCCCGCTCATTGTATAACCGCCTTCCAGTTGGGCGGTACCATTGTACCGAGGTACTCTCTCCTGAGTGAGTTAGTGCGTGTTTGCTTACCAATACACTTGATACGGGATGACCTAAGCAAGTCCCTACACAGAGGGAGGCCTTGTCTGTTACCGCAGTTGTCCCGTACAATGTATGCCATAATATGTCCTAAATTACTGCGTACTCAGTAGTAGCAATCTGGTACGGTACACTCACCGTACGTCATTTCACTAGCGGCCCGCGGTCCGAAAAAAAGTGGGGCTTTACTAACGTTGTGGGCTGATGATCGTCGATGCTAGTTCGGTTCGATACATACTGTACGGTAAGGGTGTGTATCAGGGTCTTCCCTCTGCTCGTCATTGCTATCACGTGCCTAGTCTTGCGATTGCCTATTAGTTAATAGTTACCAGGTAACTTAACTAACTAGTTGACTTAAGTTAGTTGTCGTTAATCATGTTAATCATTTGAGCAAGGCCATCGGAGACGCCCTCCCCTCTGCCAATCTCCGTGATGCTCTGACCTCAACTTCTCCCTCAGTTCCTACAATCTTATTTAGTTAACGGGTAATCAGTTCAGTTACCAATTCAATACCCCACAAACTCTATTTATAACAATTATTGACGAATACAGCGCTTTCTTTGATCAGCGGAAGAGGTCTGCAATCGCCCACCCCCATTGGTTCCATACCGTTAAATCCGGACAATGTCCATCTCGGCGCGCCGGCCTTTTTCATTCCCCGAAGCATATACTACGTACGTCCTCCAGACCGCACATCTTGGCACCAACACCAACAGCTCGCTCTGCCTCGATCTATCCATAGTGTCCATACCTACTACGCATGTAGTGAGCAATGTCAAAGCGTCGAGGATCTGGTCGTTCCTTTTGCTATCATATTATGCAGTGCGGTGCAGTGCACCATACTGATTGACAACGATGGCCGTTATAGATAGAGTAAGCCCCTTTTCAGGCTAGCACAGCACCCCGATGATTTACGGCGGTCTAGTTAGTCTGCGGCAGCGCATGACTATTTTACATTGTGAGACTATCTACAAAAGAGAGAAGATATAATGACACATCGACATGGGATTCTAAGTTCGAAGATTGAACCATTGACGGTTGAATCATGCTTTTTTTTTTGTCTATCAAGTCGATTCGAGCGGGCGTCTGTCTGGCACCACCACCCTACGTACGTAGCACCAAAACCACCGAGCAATGCAACCTTCATGGCCCCTAGCGTACCGCAGAGATGAGGGCGTTGTTGCAAAAGCGCCTAACCTTCTTTTTGAGTCTGTGAGAATTTTATGGTTCCAAACGTGCTCCTTACTTTATTCGTCCTATCAGGAGCGGCGATGACTATGTCTCTACTTTCTTCTGCTGTGGACAGTCGAACGGGTAGCTACCGAAAGATTCGGAGAAAAAAAAAATAGAAAAAGAAAGAAAAAGAAAAAGAGCTTTGTCCGGGTTTCGACATAGCGTGGGCACGTCAACACAATATCAGCTGGGCTGTTTCTTTATTTCACCTGATCTCTTTGTTGAGCCACAATGTTTAACCCAACTGGTAGCTTTTGAAAGGGTTGCCTTTTCCATTCCACTTGGTCAGGTCAACCTGCAGACGGATCTGGTTTTCCCTCCCTGTATAAGAGGAGTCATGCTCAAAATACTCAAAAATAGAGCGATTGATCCATGAGTCGCCGATGCTGCCGCCGTTCTTGCCGTTGTTTGCAAGTCAACCGGTTGATATCGAAATATTGAACGTCGCCGAAGCATAGACCAGACAGACGTCTTTGACGTGCTACAATCTGGTTGGATGATGGCTTGCAGCTGCAGGGAAAATTTCCAAATCATCCCATAGGATCAAAATCCCGGTTTGATCATGCTTCCAATCTCAGAAGCGTTCCAAGTGGCGGTGAATATGTTTTGACAAATGATATTGATACTGGCGGCTAGCAGCGATATGCCAGAGCAGGAAGTCTTAGTTGCTTGTCTGCGGCTCCAAATGAGACAAGCTAGACGGTAGTCCAGTGTGTTTCCGTCTTCCGCTTGCTTGATTGTATCAGGATCCGGCTGAATATCCAATCAACAGAGCATCAGATAAGAAAGACTCTGGAGTACTAACACAAGTCGCACGGATGGACAGCCCCAAAAGACCGGTAATGTACCCGCACTTCCTGCAGGGTTACGGCATGGACGTGTAACCAGACAAGGCAGTTTTCTGGATTCTCCAACGTCAATGGGTGCCAATGAAGCCAGGGTGATCAAAATAATTGTTCAATTCTTCAGAAACCGACCAATCCAGTCTCGAAAAGGCCAAAGCGGCGACCTTTAAACGGCGACCTCTGCGAGTCAGTCATACGATTGATATTCCGGGAGGCAAACAAAGACCTTCGACATACGTGCGTAACGCAAAAACTCGGAACTATGTATGGATCCGCGACATGGCATTGGACTCGCAGAGTCTATTCGACGCCCTGACACGAGTTTGTAATTGCAATCTCGATTGCCCCTGATTTACCTCCGTCGTCTGAGACCTGCATCTAACGAGATAGTTTTAGCTTCCAAACTCAAAACTAAAGGAGGGGAGTGAAACGTTTGCCTAATTTTGTACCACCAAACAGGAAAACTTTAAGATTATGGCAATGTACACGCCACCTGTCTGTGTCACAGTCAACTCTCCGTGCCCGTACGAAAACAATGATAGGTGAAGAAAGACAACGAGGCAAATAACGCCCATCATCCATGTGTTTCTCAATTTTAAGGTATGTCGTAGCTACACAGAGTGTTACATTTCAGCCTTTGATCAGATAATGACTTGCTTCCAGGGTTTCAGCGCGCATAGACCAAGCAATCAAGCTGACAGAACGGAACCAAGGAACAAAAGCAACCCACCCTTTCCACGGCGTCTACACTTCCCGGTGTCAAGTTGAACAAGACCAGGACATGAACCCAAAGCTGGCAAAATCTCCGTTTCGTCCAACCAAACCTCAAATCCTCTTTATACATTTTGGGTCTGGTTCCGGGTTGTTTCAACGGAAACTTTCCTAGAGTAAAGGCTAATGCTAGTACGTACCGAGTTCCTGAAAAGGGCTAGTTAATATAAGCCTTCCTCTCACTCTCTGTCTCTCTCTCTCTCTCTCACTCTCTCTCCCTCAGGACTGATTACTATCCATGCACACCCGTCACCTAGACAGTGCATACATACATGATCTAAATTTATAGATAGACGCCTTGATAGTTCGTAACTGCGTATAGATGGAGAAAACAAATCCCCGAAACAGGAAGAATGCCCGGCCAATGTGCTTTCAAAATGATCTTTCACTCAGGGCCAATCGAGGGGGGTTGGTTGTCAGATCTGGGATTCTAGAATATGTTAGTCACAAGGCCATAGGCCAATTTCCGATTTCTGATTGAGAGTCTGGATTTTTCTTTTCAGTTTATACAGGAATATCCATGTATGTCCCGACATAACTTTTTGGAGGATCCGTGGATAAGAAAAAGCCAAAATCGAACCCGAATGAATTACCCAGTTAGGTAATTACGGCGGAGAAACGCGGTTGGGGGGTACATACACACAGACATACAGACATACATACATACAACATGTACATGTATAGGCATGGGTATGAGCATGGGCATGACGAGGCTGGGGTTTGTTATGTCAAGTTTGAACCGGGGTTTGGGATATTTACCCTCCTATATCCATCAATGCCGGTTTGGGCACCGAATGGAGATTGTGGCTCTATGAGGGATTCCAAATACTTGCTCCTTCTCCTCCGTCCGAGGGTTCGTTCACCTAAGAGAGAGATAAGGAAAATCCGGATGAGCAGATCCTTTCACGTCTTGTTTCTTTTTTTTTTCCCCCTTTCGATGTGTTTTTTTGGAACCCTGGCCTGAGGCGACTACGACTGTAACTTGGACGTTTGAACTAGCCTCGTAAGCAGCCGCCTTTGACGCTCTGGTGATTGTAGAAAGTCGAACCCCCCCCCCCTTTTTTTTCCCCAATAGTTGCTGTAGTCTGGGACAAATGGAGATTTCTGCGGATTCTCTTTAGCTAGCTAGTCAGGCTGTGAGGAGAATTTTCAGGGCTGACGCGGCTGATACTCGATTTCGAGTTGTCGCGGCAAGTGCTCGTGGGTGTAAGTAAATTGATCTTTGTATCTAAAGTGAGTAGGTATGACAGTCTGTCACTCAGACTCCTAGAAGGGTGCTAAATCAGTAGGTAGGCCCTGCTACCTATACGTAGTCTGAATCATACAATAAGAAATCCATAGCTATTGGAAACTGAAAACACGACTTATCATAGCTAGATATGTAGTTGGCGATATATGTAGGAAGCAGATTGTACTCTAAGCTTCACGTATCCGAACTGTTTGCATACTCATGTCTCTTCTTGACAATGGCAAGCTGCTTGTAGAGAGAAAAGAAATATTCATTGAGCATTACCTAGGTACATAAAACATCTTCTAGTAACAAAAATCTAGAAGAGAAAAAAAGGTCGTCTGCCAATATGCCAGTCTCAATCACTCATTCAAAAGAGGCCAGTCCCACAGGCATATGGTCTAATGCAAGAAAGAAGAAGAGATATTTTGTAAACGTCGAAGATGCGAATAAAATAAACTTTTTATGAAGTTCTCTTGGCGAATTCCACCCGCAAAATGAGATGGCGATAACCGACTGAAGCATAAATGTTAGTATCGATTGCCAGCAAGAATGTGATGTGTATTGTAGAGGTAAACTTACATCCGTCCATCTTCTCGCATGCGCGCGCTGCATCGCTTCGGTCTGCAAAACTGATAAATGCGAATCCCTTTGCTCTCTGTGTATCTCTGTCGCGGGCAAGGAAAACTCTGGTGACGCGGCCGAATCGTTCGAAGAGATCGCGGAGTTCCTGCTCCTCGGCCAGTTCAGATACCTACATGACTGTTAGTAAATTCATAATGTCACACACGGAAAGAAAGGAGAAACTCACGTTCGTAACTCTGAGAGTAGCAAGATCGTCTCGCTCGTACTTGCCACCACCACCGCCGCCGCCCGCGCCTCCGGCAGCAGCAGCAGCAGCCGCAGCAGTACCTTTGCGCAGATGAGGAGGAACGTAGCTTCCACCAGCAGTGCTCAAACCACCAGCCGCAGGCTCCTCGTCATCAAGACCAACACCAGCGCCGGAGCCCTCGTCCACGGGCGCCATAGTATCCTTGAACGGGCAACGAGCCGTGAAATGCTCTCCCTGACAAATACGGCATTTGACCTTCTTATCCTTCAACTGCTCCTTCACACTGCCCTTCTCGCCTTCCTTCTCGGCCTCCTTGGCATGCGCTTTCCAGTTGACGCTGGGGCGGAAGATGATGTTTTCGCCGACAGAGGTAGTATCAAAGGAAGGACCAGGAGGGTGGCCCTTTTCGAGTCCGAATTTGCTCCATGCCCTTCGCTCGGCGACCTGTGGGTTTACGTGTTCCTTGACGATGGTTGTGCGGATTCGGCGGGTGACTTTGACTTTCTTGCCGTCGTCGTTGAAGCGGTATGATACGATCGTCTTGGTGCCATCCTTGTTGGTTGTGATTTGTTGTGCGGGGAGCGCGGAGGGGTCGTCAAACTCCTCGTCGTCGGCCCAGTCGGCGCGGCTAAAAAAATGAAATATTAGAATTTGGTTCTGTGTCAGTATTTTAATGACGTAAAAACCTACTTCTCAAGTTTCGACATGGTTGCTGTGTGATTGTTGAGACGTGTGATTTCTGGTATCAAATTTCTTTGATATCGGAGCGGAGGCGTTGTGGATTTGATTTTCTACAGTTGCGCCCCAGTGGCGCGCCGCTGTGGCTAGAGCTAGCGAGTATGTCACGTGATTCAGTGCAAACATGACAAACATGACATAGTCATCTTTGAGCTATCACGACGACTCATCTTGGACTTCATACTCTTCCTTTGATCCTATTGTTTCATTTTGGGGGTTAAATGAAGATTCAGAAGGATAGATATACATGAGTATTTCTGCATTATTAGGGAGCAACAAATGTATAGACAGATAAATGAGAAATCCATCAACGTCCTACAGGAAGAACCGGCTGAGTTTATATATATTCCTTTAAGCACTAGTTGACTGTGAATTGAAACTTACACCAGACTGATTCCTTTACACCGACAACGTGATACCTAGGTATACGTTTTATTAAGCTCAACGCCATCATGCAGTTCTCATAGGACTATTTCTGCGAACAAATCAAAGCTGATAAAGATCGTAGACAGGAGCCAAGTTAGATATCACGGGCCACCACCAGGCCCATTAGATATAGCTATAGCTTCTCGGGCTTGTTATGAGATAACCGACAGCAGAAAACGAACCGAGAACGTAGTACATTTATAAATTGATATCGGTACCGACTTGGAGAATAAGACAGCTCGTGGGGTAGAACATCGATATCGTGTGCTATATGGATGGGTCGGGAAGCTGCCGGGAGGCGACAGACCAGTTGACAGAAGGGGGCTCATTACAGCGTGGGCATCTCACAATACTTGCTGGCGAATGGCCTGGACAGAGCATGTACTTAGCAGATGTATCAGTCTGTATCAAGTGTCAACGATACAAGGCAAATTCCAGAATGTAGACTTTAGATTAAGGTTGTTATTCAAGCAAGTGAAAGATAAAGAAAATGTATTATGAGAGGAGATTTCGATTCTATAATCATATGCTCCATGCACCCAACATCCCAACAGTCAGGCGTGTGGATGAGGCCGTTCGGGTCATTAGGTAGATACACTTTTTGTCAAGCGAAAAAAACAAGAAACCTTTCCGTTCCGCCCGCCCGCCGTGCATAGTTTTTGCAGCCCAAGGAATCAGAAACCGACAACCGGTGCAAAAGTCAAATAATATAAAGACATAGTTGAGAAGAAATCAGTAACGAAGAGAAAAAACACCGTCGCACCAAAAGCACAAAGTATCCGGATGAGGAAATATAGTAGAAAACAATCGAGAAAGAAACATGACAGCCATCAATATCTGTACAGTTTTATGAGAACATGAGATGAAGGAGGTAGAGGAGGGACTAGCTCAAAAGGAAACGAGTCCTAGATAATCAAACAATGCGGGTGAGGAGACAAGGAGTATTTTGCAGGATGACGCAGCCAGCAGCTTTATTGCTTGTTCTCGCCACCTTGCTCACCAGACTGTTGCTGCTGGTTGTTGGACTCCTCCTGGCGAGCCTTGTGCATCTTGTCGAACAAGGTCAAGCTGGCAGTCTGGAGCTCATCGGTCTTCTGCTTGAGATCCTCGGCAGTGGCGGTCTCCTCGCCAGACTGGGTCTTGGCGACGAACTCACGGAGGCTGGCAATCTTCTCACGGATCTGGTCAGCCTCAGCCTTGTCAAGACGGTCCTCAAACTCCTTGAGGGCCTTGTCAGTGTCGTTCAAGACAGAGTCGGCGCGGTTAGCGGCCTCGATGGCAGCCTTGCGCTCCTTGTCCTGAGCACCGTACTTCTCAGCATCCTCAACCATGTTCTGGATCTCAGCGTCACTGAGACCGGAGCCAGAGGCAATGGTGATGGACTGGTCCTTGTTGGTGGACTTATCCTTGGCGTGGACGTGGACGATGGAGTCGGCATCGATGTCGAAGGTGACCTCGATTTGAGGAACACCACGGTGAGCAGGAGGAATGCCAACGAGCTGGAAGTTTCCGAGCAACTTGTTGTCACGGACGAGTTCACGCTCGCCCTGGTAGACCTTGATCTCGACGGCAGTCTGGAAGTCAGCGGCAGTAGAGAAGGTCTGGGACTTCTTGGTAGGGATGGTGGTGTTGCGGTTGATCAAACGAGTGAAGACACCACCGAGGGTCTCGATACCGAGAGACAAGGGAGTAACATCGAGCAAGAGAACGTCAGTGACTTCACCAGCAAGAACAGCACCCTGGATGGCAGCACCAATAGCAACAGCCTCATCGGGGTTAACAGACTTGGCAGGTTCACGGCCGAAAATGCTCTTCACGGATTCGGTAACCTTGGGCATGCGGGTCATACCACCGACGAGAATAACGTCGTTGATGTCCTTGGACTGCAAGTTGGCATCCTTCAAGGCCTTCTTGACGGGCTCGTATGTGCGGTTGATCAAGGGGTCGACGAGGCCCTCAAGTTGAGAACGGGTCATCTTGAGGTTAATGTGCTTAGCACCGGAAGCATCGGCGGTAATGAAAGGAAGGTTGATCTCAGTCTGGAGGGAAGAGGACAACTCAATCTTGGCCTTCTCAGCGGCTTCACGGATACGCTGGATGGCCATACGGTCACCGGTAAGGTCAAGACCAGACTCCTTCTTGAATTGCTGGACAATGTAACGGACGAGGGAGATATCGAAGTCCTCACCACCCAAGTGGGTGTCACCGTTGGTGGACTTGACCTCAAAGACACCCTTCTGGATCTCGAGGACAGAGATATCGAAGGTACCACCACCGAGATCGTAGACAGCAATAACGCGGTCACTCTCCTTCTCCAAACCGTAGGCAAGAGCAGCAGCAGTGGGCTCGTTAACAACACGCAAGACGTTCAAGCCGGCAATCTGACCAGCATCCTTGGTGGCCTGACGCTGAGAGTCGTTGAAGTAAGCAGGAACAGTGACGACACCGTTCTTGACAGGCTTGCTGAGGTAAGCCTCGGCAGTTTCCTTCATCTTCTGGAGGACGAAACCACCGATCTGAGAAGGAGAGTACTTCTGGCCACGAGCCTCAACCCAAGCGTCACCGTTGGTGTGCTGGACAATCTTGTAGGGGACTTCCTTAATATCGCGCTGCACCTCCGCATCTGTGAACTTACGTCCGATGAGACGCTTAGTGGCAAAGAGGGTGTTTTCGGGGTTCACGACGGCTTGACGCTTAGCGGCGATACCGACCAAACGTTCACCATCCTGGGCGAAAGCAACGACGGAAGGAGTTGTGCGAGCACCTGTAAATTAATGCGTAAGCTTTTATCCAGGACCTTTTTGAATTTCGAGTACACAAGACTGAGAGGCTTCAAAGGGGCCTCGGGAGCTATGACCACCCGAGTCGGGAGATCTGTGAAGGGAGGAAAAATTTTGAGTACCTTCTGAGTTCTCAATGATCTTAGGGGTCTTGCCCTCCATCACAGCGACAGCAGAGTTGGTTGTACCTGAGAAATACTGTTAGTTTATGGTTTGGAATACGAGGAAGTGACAGCTACATACCCAAATCAATACCAATGACTGAGCCTTTGACCTTCTCTTCACCACCCTCTGTAGAATTCCATCTCCGGAATGATGCACCGGGGGCTCTGATTGCAGAAGCGCGGGCAAGGGAGGGAGTACGCGGGAGCTGTATTGCATAAAAGCATCAGTTTCTGTGTTTTGCGAAAGAAGATAAAAGGTGATGATGACAACTTACCGCGCGAGAGAGACGGGAAGAGAGCATTGTGCTAGAAGTACAAAAAGGGAATTAAACTATAGTATAAAAGTACAAAGAAGCCCTGAATCACTGAGATGCAAGCTGAAGAAGCGCCAGCAGAAGATGAAACGGGATGTATGAAAATGGGAAGAAGGGGTTTTTGTGATGGGAAGAAGCAATTGAGATGGATGGATGGAAGGAAGAGAAAGGGAGAAGAAATTGATGAAGTCAAAATTTCCGGTCCCTAATAATCCCTTGGCTTTTCCGAATTCATGCTTAGCGCCTGGCGAAAAGCTAGTACGAGTCACGTGCCGGGGTACGGATCGAAGTCTATAGAACCGTAGAAGCCAGTAAGTAGTAGACTCTAAGGAAGTGGCGCCTCCGAAAGCCGGATAGCCGCGGAAGCCTGATTTCTCAGGCTAGACTTTGGCAGCTACCGGAAAGAGCTAGCCACGCTAAACCAAAAACTACCGTGTTGTGCCGTCATACCTTCTTTCTCGGCCTCGCCCTCACGCCGTCTCCACTCTGGTATAGCATTGTGATCAAGTGCAGCCATCACCTCACGATTGTCCATACAACTGCCTTTGGAAGAATCCCAGCCACGGTCTTCTTTGGAATTTCGGGACCGTTGATCGGGCTCCTCGTCTCCTCTCTTTGTACATACCTAAGCTCTTCAGTCGGCCAGTGTCTGGAGCTCTACTGCTCATGAATCACTGGACGTATTCACTCCATTTGACCATGCGGCGTCACTGATGCCTCCCTCTCCCGGTCAATCATGACACTAGATTATTCTATACTGTTGGTGCTCGTTCAGATCTGAAATAACATTGGCTTTCTAATTGACTAACGATGTCCCGATGCCTTTGGAAGCTTCCCTACCGATTCGCTGATCCTGCCCACGAAACGCCGTTACTTTCCCTTCAAAATCCCAAACTTGTCAGTGATCCCTCGTTTCTACACCCAAGCAATCTTACTGACGCCGAGGGCTCCGGTTCCAGTCATCATCAGCTCCGCCACTACATAAGCACCGCAGATCCCGATCGTGTATATTTCGTCGCCCATAAGGTAGTCCACTCGATCCACGTGAAGTCGCAGAGATGGGATACGATTGAACGAATACCATTTGAACCGAAATGCCTTGCTGCAGCATATGGGTGGATCGTTGTTGGGGGTTCTGATAATGGGGAGTGTGCATTTATTAGTCTCCCTGGCCGAGATCCGCGTGCCGCAAGTGATGCAAGGTCAGGACTCGGAACAGCAGACGTAGATACCGCATTGCCCATTGAGCTGGACGCGGACACAAGGGTACCAACAGCGCCACCAGGTGCTTCGACAGAACAACGACCATATCTTGGGGTTCTAGAGAGTGGCACTGATCTGCCGGAAATCTTCACCAAAGCGCTGACCGGCAGTATCGTGAATTCTGTCACAATCCATCGCTTGCCAGCCGACGAAAGACTCGGATTCGCCCATGAGGACATCGCTGTATTCAGGTATGCATGTGCTGCTGCATGTTGAGCACTTGACCTAACAAACAATGGATAGTAATAATGACAAGACGATCAAGATCTTCTCACTGACGCGGCGCCAACTCCTCGAAACCAAACATCATCCCAAGTGTATGAACTATGCCGTAATTTCCCCAGACTCCAGACTCCTTGCGGCCGTGGGAGACGTGAACTTTGCATACTTCTATCGAATCATCCGAGACCCGAATAGTATTGACTTCGGATGGGGAAATGAGCGCTTGTCAGGTTGGACCTGGGATCTTTGCTGTCGGATAGAGTTGCCTCTGAGTACCGACTTGAATATGAGCCCGAACTTCGACGATGGTAGCTGTTTCACTATAGCCTTTTCACCCTCGAGCCGGTTATGCGCCATTGGCTCACAGTCCGGTATCATCAGCGTTTTCGACGTAAATGCGCTTCTTGAGTGTGTCTCTGGAGCACAAGGCTGCGAAGCTCGCGTGGCCTTATTTCGATCATCCCGAGCCGACTCCGCTGGCGCAGTACGCAGTATGGCGTTTTCGCCAGAACCGTGGGATCTTCTGGTGTGGGTTGAAGATACCGGAAGATTTGGAATAGTTGATATTCGCTCCGGCTTCTTTCGCCGGCAGATTGTGAATCTGGATAGAGACGACCCCGAGACGCAAAAAGTCCGACCTATATATAATTCACCATACTTGGTACGCTCAGAAGGTGAAGAAAATGATTTTGGTACGAGAGATGAGACGGGCAATGTCCACCAAGCCGTTTTAGATTTGCTAAACGGAACGTCATTGACAGGATTGAATACCGGCACCTCTGATAGAGTAACCTCATTGCGCGAAAGCGTTCAAGGGCTCACTGAAAGGGAACGACAGATCATCGAGTTTCTCAACACGGCTCGGTCGTCATCTCGACAAGAAAGTGATGCAGAAGATCGGGCACCGAGTACCGACAGTCATTCACGGCAACACGCCACTTCATCATCCCTAGGTGGTGCTACTGATAATGCTGATCACCCCTCCCGTACTACCTCACCATTCCGCTCTACAGATGCCGCGCTTCAGGAGTTCTTTCGGGAGCACTACCCTGGACGGGCTGGTTCTACAGAGCGAAGCTTTGGCCAAAGACGTCGTGCGTCCATTGTGATATCGCAACCTAGTCAAGGTGCAGACTCGGCACCCAACACGCAAAGTGGCGACGACAGTAATAGAAATACTACGTCTGACTTTCAGTTGCGACTTAGGTGGACGGCTTCGCCCACAAACATGCAACCCTCAGAAGGCACTTCACATAGCAACGGTGCTAGTCTTGAACATGAGTTGGAAAATACCGGATCGGGCACCGATAACGGTCAAACGGGTTTGAGTGCTGGAGCAGAGGTCTGGAATATAGCTTACCCCGATGAAGAACCGCCAACGGAAGCGTGGCAAACATCGCAACGGTCGAGATCGATTCCTCGTCGTATTCCGCGCCCCGGTGCTACGACAGAAAGTCGGTACGATGCACAACGCGCATCAGCAGCAGAAATGCGGGCTAGCGTAGCCGCAGAACGACTGCGACGGCAACGACTTGCAGCTAATGAGGTATATCTCTCTTTTTCTCTTTTCCGTTCGTCTTGCTAGAATATCCAATGACTGACGCGCGACTTCAGATTCGTTCGCCAAGATGGATTAGGCATATTTTGAGTAGTGACCAGGCTGACAGACATTTTGGTTACGTGCCCCAGGACCAAGATCCTGCAGATACTGCAGGAGTTGGCTGGGGCGCCGATGGTAGAAGCTTGTACGTGACCTTACCATACTTTTCGTCTATAGATAGCTGACACACTGGGATATAGGTATATTGGGACGGTAGAAGGGATCTTTGAATTCCAAATCAACGTGCAGGACCGCAAAAGTTTTCCAGTCTTTTCTTGCCGATAAGGATGAGATTGTTTCATCAAGGCCCTTCAAGGGTGTTGTTTTGGTCTCTAGTTTGTATTCTTGAGCTGATGTTACATATATGATTTACCCCAATGATCCTGTTAACTGTCCTCATGGTGCTTGGACTGATGAATATACTATGACACATGGAAATCCTTGCATAATGCATCCTTTGTTCTATTTTTCTCCTTTTTGTTGGTGGTATATTTATGATGACGCAAAATATCTAGTTTATAAATGAATTTAGTGAATAATACTTATTTGATTGACAAAGACTGCTTCATATATCCACTTGCAATAGATATGTTTCATGAATGGAAATCATATGATGGTAACGAAAAGAACAAAATATCAGTATAAACAAGGCCTTTCAGCAAAGCAGGCCTTGTGGGGATGTACCTTCCCACTGTTCCCAGACTGTCGTGGGGTTATTTTGGTGGCTCCACAAATATCAAATCAGCACTTGGGTTATGTCACAGCTGAAGTCAACTTTGTGTGTGTGCAAGAAGACAGACTCGAATCCTTAAACTACCAGTCATAGGTATCTGTCCCTGTCTCAGAATACTGAGCTTGACGCAGCATTTGATAAGCGAGTTAGAAGGAGTTTCAGACATTGGCTTGCTCAAGCCGTTTCCTCATCGGCAGCGTGGGAAGAGGTTGCTTACCGGTATTCTACGCTTCGGCAACGACCATCAACCTTCCCTCAGCCTTCTAAGCTCCAAAGAATACAGAAGAAGGTCTTTTTGAAGTATCTTAATAATATTTTAATCACTATCTTCACCCCGGGCACCTCTTCTACGGACACGATCCATATTCTATATCTGCGTTGACTGGTCTCATCTGAGTCTTTCGCGATGGTAGATATTCTATCCTCAAAGCTGAGTCAGCTTCGTCTGAGCTCAGACAAACTGGATGCCGCAAACTATGATGCACGACTCATCGAAGAAGAAGATGGGATCATAGACAGCTCTAGGTCTCGGAAGAAAATTCGCCGCCACAATGAGGACGATCTGAAGAAGGAATTGGAGGATGAGTTTCTTACCCCTTCACCGCGATTTAGCCCAGATTGGCTGAATAGACTACAGAAGTAGATCTCTCTCTGTCGCATGATTACAAATGACCCGTGAAATGGCTACTGATTCTTTTATTAGGAGATGGGATGTGTCTATTGATTATCAAGACATTTTCGACGTGGCACACACTCAGACCCGCACTATCATTCGCTTCAACCGCGAAGGCCTCGAGGGCCGAGTGACGGGTTACCATGAAATGACGGTACCCGCCAGCAGCGCTACAGCAAAGAATTCGACCTCGTTATTGAGACGTCCAGCGGCCCGAGCAGATTTTGTCCGAGGTGCTGCTGGGTTCTTTCCCTTTGCTCCCGGAGGACTGGACGGAGTTGAGGCTATTGCTGAAATGGAATCTGAAATGCAAGCTAGTGAACAGCAGCGAGGCATGGGAAAGCAAGGACTCGACCGCATTATCAATTTCGGCACTGAAGGAGGATTGCTAGAAATCCCACCAGGGTTCACACGAGGACTCAATTTGAAACAAGCCGAATCAAAGACAGCGAAAGAAGATGATGAAGAAGTGGAAAAAACTCTGGACCAAGAAGAAGCCATCAAGGTTGAACGTCCTGAAATCGATGGAAACGCCGAGGAATACAAAGAAGGTGAAGAGGAAATGGTAAGCGAGGAAGAGGAGGAGGAGGAAGAAGAAGAAGATATCGATTCCTTGCTACCAGTGGAATTTCCTGCTTTCGAACCCAGAAGTCAGCTATTTGCAGCTACAGCACAGAAAGGTGGTCGCGAATGGGCACATGTTGTTGATGTCAACAAAGAAATCTCCAATTTCCATGATCTGGTACCCAACATGGCGAGGGAGTGGCCATTTGAGCTCGATACTTTTCAGAAAGAAGCAGTCTATCATTTGGAGAACGGAGACTCGGTATTTGTCGCCGCGCATACTTCTGCTGGTAAGACGGTGGTAGCAGAATATGCTATAGCCCTTGCTGTCAAACACATGACCAAGGCAATCTACACATCGCCTATTAAGGCCCTCAGTAATCAAAAGTTCCGAGACTTTCGAAACGAATTTGACGATGTCGGTATTCTGACTGGTGACGTCCAAATATCGCCAGAGTCCAGCTGTCTCATCATGACTACTGAGATTCTGCGAAGCATGCTTTACAGAGGAGCAGATCTCATTCGTGACGTCGAGTTTGTGATTTTTGATGAGGTGCATTATGTCAATGACATGGAAAGAGGTGTTGTCTGGGAAGAGGTTATCATCATGCTTCCAGAGCACGTCACTTTGATTCTATTATCCGCTACGGTACCGAACACCTATGAATTCGCCTCGTGGGTTGGACGCACGAAGAAGAAGGATATTTATGTTATTTCCACTTCAAAACGTCCAGTGCCGCTAGAGCACTATCTCTGGTCAGGAAAGAGCATGCATAAGATTGTGGATTCTAACAAACGTTTCATCGAGAAGGGCTGGAAGGAAGCTGACGATATTCTTTCTGGACGGGACAAGCAAAAAGCACAAAAGGCCGCCGAGGCACAGGCTCAGTCCCAGGCCGCGCGAGGTGGTCAGCAGGGTAGAGGCCGGGGTCAAGCCAATGCTAGAGGAGGTCCACGAGGTGGTGGCCAAGCACGAGGCGGCCCTCAAGGCGGACCAGGTGGGCGAGGAAGAGGGCAGCCTGCTAATCGAGGAACGGGGAATATTGCTCGAACGGGACGAGGAGGAGGAAGGACCACGGCTGCACAAGACCGAAATGTGTGGGTTCATCTGGTACAACATCTACGCAAGGAGAATCTGCTGCCCGCCTGTGTCTTTGTTTTCTCTAAAAAGCGATGTGAGGAAAACGCAAACTCTCTCTCGAATCAAGATTTCTGTACAGCAACAGAAAAGAGTGCTATTCACATGATAATTGAGAAATCCTTGGCGCGGCTGAAGCCAGAAGACAGGGTCTTGCCACAGATTTTGCGCCTACGAGAGCTGCTGAGTCGAGGCGTAGCTGTGCACCATGGAGGTCTTTTGCCAATCATGAAAGAAATTGTCGAGATTCTCTTTGCTAGGACCTTAGTCAAGGTTCTCTTTGCCACGGAAACATTTGCCATGGGTTTGAACCTGCCCACTCGAACAGTGGTGTTCTCGGGTTTCCGCAAACATGATGGCAAGGGCTTCAGAGATCTTCTACCAGGCGAGTATACCCAGATGGCAGGACGAGCTGGTCGAAGAGGACTGGACACTGTAGGATTTGTGATTATCGTCGCCAGCGGTAAAGATGAAGCACCGCCTGCTGGTGCCTTACGACGCATGATGCTCGGTGATCCTACTAAACTTAGGTCACAATTCCGTCTGACGTACAACATGATTCTCAACCTTTTACGTGTTGAGGCTCTTAAGATCGAAGAGATGATCAAGCGAAGTTTCAGTGAGAATGCGACTCAAGCTCTTCTGCCGGAGCATGAGAAACAGGTGCAATTATCCGAAGCAAGTCTTTCCAAGATCAAACGCGAGCCTTGTGCCTATTGCGATGTTGATCTTGCGGTTTGTCATCAAGCCTCGGTGGAATACGAGAAACTGACCCGAGACCTACATTTGGGCTTGATTACGTCGCCAGTTGGAAAGAGACTTTTTATGATCAAGAGGCTTGTGGTATATAGAAAGGCAAGCCTGAACTTGAGATCTTACTAGTGTTTCTTTATACTTACAGATTACTCAGGACGGAATTCGTACCGCCGGTCTCATTGTTCGTGAAGGTATCAGTGGTGGAGAGCCAAATATCCAAGTATTGGAGATTGGTGCCGTTAGCGACAAGCGACACCCAAGCGACATATTGCCATTCCTTCCAAGCTTCCGACGATTTTTCCGAAACCTGCCTACAAGCTCTGCCGACATGTCCCTGAAGGTTTGCCGGGTTGCTTTGGCTGATGTAGAATGCGTGACCAACACCTTTGTCAAAGTTACAGGGCCGATATGGTACCTCAATATCAAGAAAGGTATGTACTTCATCTTTGACAAGCTCATAAACACTTATTGATGTTTTGCTTCATATAGAATCACTCAAGTTTGGCGATAAGGAATTATCAAAATACTGTGCATCATGGGATAGTCCTTTCTGGGATGAACTCGACTGGGATCGTGTAAAGGAACTTCAAATCCGCGAGATATTGATCAAGAGACAAGAGCAGGCTGCAATTGCACAGGGCTGTCACTGTCTCTCATGCCCAGATTTCCTTAAACATGTTTGTGTCCCTTATCCTTGACTACAATTGATAGTCATCAACTGACCTCTTCCTTTCAGTTCGAAATGCAGCACGACGAATGGCAGGTCAAAGAGAATATTTCGCAACTTCGTCAACTTATGTCAGACCAGAACCTGCAGTTGCTACCTGACTACGAACAGAGGGTTGAAGTTCTCAAGGAGCTCGGATTCGTGGATGCCGAGTCGCGGGTAATGTTAAAGGGAAAAGTTGCTTGTGAGGTAAGTTAGAACAGGCATTCTACGTTAACGTTGGCTTGTGTTGACTCAATCTAGATACATTCTGCGGACGAGCTGGTTCTTACTGAACTCGTTCTTGAAAATGTACTGGCAGAGTACGAGCCAGAGGAAATCGTGGCTCTTCTGTCTGCATTCGTGTTCCAAGAGAAGACGGAAAATGAACCGACACTGACGCCCCGCCTGGAGAAAGGCAAAGAAGCTATTATCCGGATTGCGGACAAGGTTAATGACTTCCAAATCCTGCATCAAGTCATCCTGTCGAGCGAAGACTCCAATGATTTCACTAGCAAACCCCGATTTGGTCTAATGGAGGTCGTGTACGAATGGGCGAAAGGCATGTCATTCAACCGAATTACCGATCTCACAGATGTCATGGAAGGCACGATTGTTCGAACCATCACTCGGCTGGATGAAACGTGCAGAGAGGTCAAGAATGCGGCAAAACTAGTTGGCGATCCGACGCTTTATCTCAAGATGCAGCAAGCGCAAGAATTGATCAAGCGCGATGTCATCTTTGCAGCGTCTCTGTATATGTAGGCTCTCGCTCGGGCTGAATGGGTTGGTTGTATAAGACAAGAATTATCCGACAGGTTTGTCAAAATGCTTGACTTTGTGTGTGTGGACTAGGTTTTACAGCTCTGCAAGTGTGCATATGACATGACCGTGACTGGCCAATGAGGCTATTGCCACTCACTGGGGAGGCTCAAGGGCAAAACGGCTTGTGTCGGGGTCTAAGCAGCCACATGGAGTATAAGCATGGGCTGTCTATCTATGATTTAGTCACAATATCAACACTAGACTCTGCCTTCATCAACCATCGCTTGTTGTTTGTCTTCGGGCAGGAACATTTATAAATTCCAGCATAATATTAATGACAATTAAATGGTCATTCTAGTCATAGAGATGATGAATTGTAGATATAGGGCTCGAGGGCAGTCTTGGCGTGGAGTCTCCCCAAAGGTCTTTGAAAGCTCTTAGCGGCAGAAAAATTTCCCAATTCACTTTCTAAATTTCTGTGCTCTGCCGTACCTCGTGTACCTACCCAAGCAAAAAGCCCACTCTTCCCGTGAAACGAATCCACTCAGCCACTACAATTAATCAATCCTATGGTCCTACCAAATACTTTTTTTTTCTTTTATCGTTTATCAAACCGATCAAACAGAGCAAAAAAATTAAAGAGGCTAAATTTTACTCCCCCTCTTTTCTGTGGCACGACATAGGTACCGCCGCACTACTATACCTTCATTTTCCACATTCTTGTTTGGGAACGTACATATTTTTCCGTTCAAGGTTTTGCGAGTGTGGTTTTCGTGATACCACCCCGCAGCCCAGGAGACTTCATTCTATTCTTATTTTTCATTTTTATTGAGTCTTCAAGCTTGCGATATTCTTGTTCGTGCTTGAGGCACACGGAGCAAGATGGATGTGAACGCTCTCCGGGACCGTATACAGTCGACTCTCGACGCGAATGCGGACACACGACGACAGGCCGAGTTGGACCTCAAATATGTATGCTTGACGTTGATCAAACATTTATCTTTTTTCTTACTAATTATGTCCTTCCTCTGCTATAGGCCGAGACGCAACCCGGCTTCACAGGCGCTTTGCTTGATATTCTGCAGGGCGAACAAAACAATGCTGTTCAACTTTCTGGTATGGAGAAACCGCCCCGCCATTTTTGTGTTCGAATCGCTTGTCCACACAATCACCGTTCCTGCTTTTCAACAATGCGGATAAAGCAATTATTCGTCTTTCGCGAAATGTTGCCCTTCGCAATTCCCACATCTGTGTGCTGATTTGCTTTTTCATAGCCGTCGTGTACCTGAAGAACCGCATCAACCGAGGATGGGCCCCCTCTGAAGAGACCAGCAATTACAAAAAGATTCCCGAAGAAGAGCGCCCAGCACTCCGAGATCGATTAATCCCCATCCTCGCCGCATCCCCTCCCAATGTTCGTGCGCAGTTCATACCGCTCATTACCAAGATCCTCTCATACGATTTCCCTGAAAAATGGCCTGGTTACATGGATATCACACTGCAGCTTTTGAACGCCAACGACGTGAATTCGGTTTTCTCAGGACTTCAATGTCTGTTGGCGATTTGCAAGGTGTACAGGTTCAAGGCGAATGAGAAGCGGAGTGATTTTGATAAGATTGTGGAGCATTGTTTCCCTCAGCTTTTGAATATCGGTAATAGATTGGTGGATGAGGAGAGTCTGGAGGCTGCGGAGATGTTGCATACGGTCGTCAAGGCTTATAAGCATGCTATTTATGTGAGTTCTATCCTTTTGTGGCTGTTTGCTATCAGCTGTACCGTCGACTGACTTGACTTGTGCACAAGTTTGAACTTCCGCCACACCTCAAAACTCACCAGGCCACCGTCGACTGGTGTACTTTGTTCTTGAGAATAGTGGCCAAGGCACCTCCAGCCAATTCGATGCTCGAAGACCCTGAAGACCGAGAGTCAAATCACTGGTGGAAGTGCAAGAAATGGGCTTATGGAAACCTTAACCGTCTGTTTGTTCGGTTTGTATATCTATCCTGTTTGCATACAACGGTCATACTAACACGGTACTGTGTAAATAGATATGGAAACCCCACATCAATCACCAAAAACACATCGCCCGACGTCACTACTTACGCAAAGTCGTTCATTACCACGTTTGCTCCCGAGATTCTGAAGGGATACTTGCAAGAGGTTGAGAAATGGGTCAAGGGTCAATGGCTTAGCAAACCCGTCCTTTCATACACCCTAATTTTCCTCGAGGAATGCGTGAAGCCGAAAACAACTTGGGACCATTTGAAACCGCACATGGACACCCTAATCGCACACCTTGTTTTCCCGTTGCTCTGCCAGAACGACGAAGATCTCGAGCTTTTCCAGACGGACCCTCCCGAGTACCTCCACAGGAAGCTCAACTACTACGAGGAGATTTCCGCTCCTGATGTGGCCGCGACGAACTTTTTGATTTCCCTTACAAAGAGCCGGAAGAAGCAGACTTTCAACATTCTGCAGTTTGTCAACGGCGTTGTCAGCAAGTATGAGAACGCACCGGATGCAGAAAAGATTCCTAGAGAAAAAGAAGGAGCTTTACGCATGATTGGATCTTTGTCCTCTGTTATTCTGGGTAAGAAGAGCCCAATTGCTGACCAGGTCGAATACTTTTTTGTCCGTCACGTCTTCCCTGAATTCCGAAGCCCTCACGGTTTCCTCAGGGCTCGTGCTTGCGATACATTGGAGAAATTTGAGCAGCTAGACTTCAAGGACCCTGCCAATCTGATGACCATCTACCGCAATATCTTGGAATCCATGGCCGATCCTGAGTTACCTGTGCGTGTCGAGGCAGCTCTTGCATTGCAACCCTTGATTCGACATGACGCCATCCGTACATCGATGCAACACAACATCCCTCAGATCATGCAGCAGTTGCTCAAATTGGCTAACGAAGTCGACGTTGATGCTCTGTCTAATGTCATGGAGGACTTTGTTGAGGTGTTCTCTGCGGAGCTTACACCTTTCGCAGTCGCTTTGAGTGAACAGCTACGTGATACGTATATGCGAATTGTCGGTGAACTTCTTGAGCGCCAGGCTTCGAAGGGCGATGAAGACTCTTACGGAGACTTCCTTGATGACAAGAGCATCACAGCTTTGGGTGTTTTGCAAACCATTGGAACTCTTATTCTCACGTTGGAAAGCACTCCAGATGTTTTGTTGCATTTGGAAACTATCTTGATGCCTGTCATCACCATTACTCTGGAGAACAAACTCTACGGTTCGCTACCTCCTTCATTATTTATTAAGTGTGAAATGCTAACTTGACCTGTAGATTTGTATAATGAGATTTTCGAGATTATCGACAGCTGCACATTCTCCGCCAAGAGCATCTCGCCTACCATGTGGCAGGCATTTGAGCTTATCCACAAGACATTCAAAGCCGGCGCAGAGCTTTATTTGGAGGGTGTGTACATTCATGTCTCTTGATAGTATATTGAAATGCTGACATTAAGTAGACATGCTACCTGCTTTGGACAACTTTGTTTCATACGGATCCGAAATGCTTGTTCAGAACCCTGCTTATCTCGGCGCCCTTGTCAGCATGGTAGAGGATATCTTCCACGACGAAAAGGTCGGAGGTGTTGACAGGATATGTGGCTGCAAACTCGCAGAGGCATTAATGTTGAACCTTCGCAGATACGTTGACCAATATGTCCCCGTCTTTGTTGAGCTTGCAATGAACGTACTTAACAGTGGTGACGCCAAGACCAAGTCCTACCGAGTTCATTTGATGGAAATGATTATCAATGCTATCTACTACAACCCGGCATTGACTCTGCAAATCTTGGAGGCGAAAGGATGGACGAACAAGTTCTTCAGCACTTGGTTCTCGAATATTGACAGCTTCCGACGCGTCCACGATAAGAAATTATCCATTGCAGCTATCAGCTCTCTTTTGACATTGAAACCGGAGGATGTTCCAGTTAGCGTTCAGCAAGGCTGGCCTAGATTGCTGCAGGGAGTTACGAGACTTTTCCAGACATTGCCTGCAGCTCTTCAGCATCGCGAAGCTGCTACCCGAGAGTCGGATTATACCTACGACGAGGAGGAAGATGATCTCGTTGATGAGGATACCGAGTGGGATGGCGAGGTTGAGTGGAACGATCAGGATGAGGCCGAGGGCGGTGGTGACGACGATGTCGCCGATGAGAATGCGGCATACTTGGATTTCCTAAGTCAAGAGGTAACCTCGTCTTCTACAATTATGAAAACAGATTGATGCTGACTGTATGACAGGCTCAGAAGTTTGGTTCTTGGGCAGACGATGATGATGACGACTTGGATGAAGAGAGTCTTCTCGAAACTCCTCTCGATAAAGTTGAGCCATATGGTCTGTTTAAGAATGTGTTGCTTGGTATGTTCTCTCAACCCCTCGTTTCGAATTACTGGTTACTGACTGCGCACCAGGCCTACAACAAGGACAACCACAATTATACGAAAACTTGACAAAGATCCTGACTCCGGAAGAACAACAAATCATACAATCCGTATTCCAAGAGGCCGACAAAGTCGACGCTGCTATTGCTGCCAGTTTAGCGAATGGTGGTAATTGAATAGATGGCCTTGAATGAGATACGATTAATTTCATTTCTTTCACCGTTTTCCTTCTCTCTTGGCGTTGTTTATATGTCGTTGTCGGATAGTCTGTTTTCTTCCGTCTTGAATTCCCACAATCTTGGAGAGCAAAGATTTGGTATTCAAGATCAAAATGCCCCTTTATGTCACTTATTCCCCCTTCGTCCTCATGACACAACCCCTCCTTCACCCTCCTTATCCAGCTATTATATACTTGCCCCTCGGTCATACGACATGGTGCCCATCTTTCAACAGTTGTGAACCCATGCATCAACTTCCAGATTCCCCAATACTTTTTCAATGTTAAATTGTTCTTTTTCAAGTCAAGTCCACATACTAAATTAAGTGCGAAAATTGCTGTGTGTTATGTTATCTAGATCGAATGCTACGCAGGAATATGGACCATACATTCTTCTTACTAGTCCAGTCATGATGCTACTTAAAGAGCCGATATGGGATCGATAAAGTCACTGATCTATTGGATTTGAAGTTATTCAATCATGAGGCCTAAATACATTCTAAATGCATCATATCCTTCGTCCCTTTCCCCTCCATCCATCCATCAAATCTGCCCGAAGAGGAAAGGTGATTAAGTAACCTTCTCCTTCGCATACCTCTCCAACGGGTGTTCCGGGTTACTCTCCAGCCGGGCTTTGGTTTCTTCTGACTTGGCCTTTGAAAATTCATCGCTGGGGGCTGCGTTGGGGGTCGCTTTGCCTAAGCCTGTGGGCTCTTGTTGTTGGGGTCCTGGTTGACGTTCTTCGTCAGGGGATTGACGGCCTGGGTTTGGGGCGGACATTTTTGTCTATTTTTTTTTTTCTTCTAAATCCTTGGAGAAAGTTTTAGGTGACGAGGTATCTGTTTTCTCATTAGTTTTGTGCAAGAGGGGGGAATGTTCGGCATCAGAGGTGTTGGGGTGTGGCACCTTTCTAGGCTGTGTGACTACTAGAGAGGTGTATAATTTCTCTAGTTGTTTGAAGATTTTGGGGTTATCAATGAGTATGGTAGATGGTATGTTTACGAAGTCTAGGAGCTGGCCATTTTATATAAGTCTTGACTGCTTTATTGATTGCAGATTGACTGTGCTTCATCATTGTGACGTTGTACCTGGAGAATGATATCAAGTCTCGGCATTGCGAGGTACTTCCTCTTAACTACCGGTAAGGGTTAGTTATGATGATTAGTCAGAATGCTTAACTAACTAAGTTAACTTAGGTTAGTTAACTAACTAACATAACTAACTAGTTAGTTAGTCTCGGTTATGCTCGAATGCATGTGTTTGATAAACATGATTCTCATTCCTAGTTACCCTTAAAACTATTTACTAATAATAACACGCCTGGTCACAAAAGAAATAAAAAACAGGCCTGCAATTCACAAGAAAAGAAACAACCATCACTCATTAGATAGAAATTTCAACAAGCAAGCGTTTACACAGGCTTGCCCTCAGTAACGGGAATGCTGGTATTAGTAGCGCTAGGAGCAACGCCTGAAGTTGGGGCAGTCACACCCTCAGAAGCAGCAGGTTGCCCTTCACCGGTGGCCGTTTTTCCAGTCTTAAGATCGGCCAGACGGCGAGCCTCATTATGAATGTCACGGACTTGCTTGTCGGTCTTAACATAGAATTCACGCACTTTCTGGCCTGTGGGTGTATCGAGCGCCTTCTCAAAGTACGAAGTCAAACCACGCCAGTGGCTCTGAGCCTGGTCAGTGATTTTGTACCTTTCATCCAGACCCTTGGCGCGATCAGTGGCCTTGGTCTTGTTGTCAAAGGTAGAGAGGGCAGCGGTGAAGCGGTTGGAGAAGCCGTGCTTCTGGTCTAGTGAGATGGCCTTTTGGATTGCTTGGTCGCTGATGGTGTAGCCGTGGGCGAGGTATTCGGCTACAATGCGGGAGCGGGGCTTGTCTTCTTGTTCAATGTCGTGTTGGTTCTCGTCCTTGGCTTCATGGGCGCTGGCCGCATGGCTGCCGGCGATTTCGTCGATGGTGTGAGCGGCCTCGACATGCACAGCTGCGGGGCCAAGTTGAGTGTTGTCAAGAAGGAGAGCGGTTTTGGCGGCTCTATAAACTGTTTAGTATGCTTCATTATTTCCTTCTGGAGGAAATAGGACGTACGTTTCTTTCTCAAAGGTTACAGTTGCAGACTTGGTGGCATCAGCTTCACCAGACTCGGCTGTAAGCCTCAAGTTGGAAATCTTTCCACTATTCATTCGTTAGTACTTATGACCTGGGTTGAAATACAATGATGCGAATCACCGATGATATCAGAATCAACATACCAGAAGCTGAAGAAATCGCGGACTTCTTTCTCAGTAGTCGCAGGGGCAATGCCCTTGACGTAAACAACGTTGCTTCCAGACATGATTGTCGAGTAGTCGGTAATTAGTGAGTATAATTATGTGATTTGAATGATTTGTGGTAGAATTGACCCTAAGAACGTAGTAGAACAGGATATGAAGTTTTATTTAAGGAAAAGAACGTCTGTCGTTGACGTGTGGGCAGTTCTTCTCAAGCGGGGAGGGAGCTGCTTGCGCCACAAATTCATGACGTAGGAAGAGGGGCTTGCTAAGCCACTTCCGATGTTGTCATTCAAGCCTCCGTTCTAGCCACATCATTTGACATGTGAATTTACCGAGTATAACCTGTGCAATTCTTAAAATAGTTTGATTGAGAAAAAAAAGGACAGCCTCTCAATTAAAGTTTCAAATGTAGGCAGCTACTACTTGTAGCTATTTTAGACTTCAAGTCAAGAAACGAAGAAGAGAGGAGAAAGAAATAGATTAAGGAAGAAAAGATTGCGGTACCATCTCTTGTAAACGCCATTCGATATTGCAATCTTTGCCCATCGCATAACCCAAGTTCTCAAAAAGAACAGAGCCAATTTTGTGGTAGTTGTTTTATGCCTCTGATAGTGTGGCATCCCGCAAACCGGTTACTAAACTATGGGCAGATGGTTCATCCGGAGACTGTGGATGCGAGCCACGATAAGCCCTGAGGGTCTGTTCTAGTTCACGTACTCGTCGTCGAAGCATGTCATTCTCCCTTCTAACAGCTTCAAGCTCTGCTCGGTGTTGTGCCGTCTCTTCAAATCGATTGCCTGCTGTCGACGAGATCGAGGTCGAACGCCGGGTTTCGGGTGGATATGCAGAATTGTGAGAATGCGATACAGAGCTGCGATGGCTATGTTGGCCCTGAGACTGAGATTGAAAGCCAACGTCACCGTAGGGTGACACGGGCTGACGCGGTGAAGTAACAGAAGGCTCACGACTGCGTCCAGCACGGGCGAACTCCCCTGAAGGTCGCGACGAAGGTAGGGCGGTATCGCGTGAAGGAGCAATGCTCGAAACACTTGCTGCCAATGCTGCCGATCCGGGAGGAATGTGGGAACTGAGGTTGGAAGACGACCGATGTTGACGGGATGCCGTAGGATGTACTGATACCTCCATAGAATCAGTGAAGCCTGTTGACGTAGAAGATGCCGTTGATGCAACAGATGCCGTTTGTTGTCTGAGGAGAGTTAACTCTCTTGTAAGGCGGTTAACCTGGATGTGGGGTTTTGAATTAGCATATAGTTTCCAGATAAATGTACTAGAGAGCACAAACCACTGCCTCTTGTTCTTTTTCCAACACCAAGTGTAAGTCAGCAGCGGTCATGGGACGAGGATGACGCAGAGGGCCTATATAGAAAGCATACGTGTCAATCTTTGTGAATCTAAATACAAGTATGCGGAACTCACCTGGGCCGAAACCTGCACCCCCAGAATCGCTAGTGATAGTAGATGACATGGCATTCGCTGGCATGGGCGGAGGTCCCATAATATGAGATGTCCGCTGTGAAGTGGAAGAAGAAATTGGGTTCAATTCAAGGTCAGGCGGTTGGGAAGTATGACGGAAATGAGGAGACGGAGGAACCGAGTTCAAATCGGGAGGAGCCATGGCTGGTGCTCGGCTGATAAACTCTTTTCTATGAAATTCCAGGAACAGGAATAGATCAATGACTTGATGATTTGATGATTAGGGCACGATGATATCAGAAAATGCCGATGATTAGAGATAAGCCAGGGCCCTCAACAGAAGATCATATAAACAAATCAACAGAATATGTGAAGGATTGATGTGCTCAGACCCAGGATTCCGGTTTTGTTAGACTACTGGGTGTAGCCGATGCTATTTAGACCTGGGTGATGATCTTGAAATGCTGTATTGGCAGGTGGACCTTGGGAATCTATCTGGTTTGCTGGCGTTCAAATGCCAGCCAGGGGAAACGTCATTAAACGAACACACCCTCGTTCTGGTGTGTTTATTGTCTTGGACATGGAGGGGAGGGAGTGTTCTGACGAGACAGGACAAAGAAGGCAGAAATAGAACGAAAGAAAGTGAAGATAGAGAGAGATGAAAGAAGGAGGATGCAGCATGTCGCGTTGGACGACAGCAACCACCCTGGTTGTGGCTTGCAGGATGCTGATTGGCTGCATCGAACATATCATCATGCGGGAGGGATCCACTTGTCTTTCCTTTTGTTCTGGGATCCCCAGCTTACTTAATCAGTGCCTCATTCAATCCAAGTCAATTGGTCAGTTGTATTGCTTCTATTATCTCCTCGACTGCCATAGCAATGGAAACGTTTCTAGCTCTCTGTGCCTTTTCAGAATTGGTCGTGCAATGACTTACTCTTCTCGAGAGCACAACACCCCGCGCGACCAAATGTGACTAAGGATGAGGTGCAGTACGGCGTACTATATTTGAATAAGCGACAAAATGTATTTTATACAAAAATTACATGCCCACAGCACACGCTATCCGTCATGTACGCATAGTTTTAATTGGCTGAATGACTTGGGGACCTATATATACCTAATCCAGATTTTAGACAACTACTACTACGTAGTATGGCCTATAATCAACCTTACCAATTTTATAGTATGCCGTATGCAGGCTTGGCGTCAACAAGGATCACCAGTAACTAACTAGCTTGTTTACTAGTTTATTAGCTCTCCATCTCGTTGTTATCTCTGCTACCACATACAACGGAGACACTAATCCCACAAATTACCGAGATACATATCTCGACCGAGGTTGCAGATATAACCAAGCCAACATAGTGTTCCTAGGAGAAGCGCAATCGAGATGCTGTTTCTCCTTGCATTGGTGCAAGTCGCAAGCGCGAGTCTCGCAACTGTGCATCGAGGGTTCGGGCAAAAGGTAAATAGCATCTCTGATATCATAACATCAACTTACATATGATGCGTTATAGGGATATCTGAGTACTGCAGACTATACAGGGCAACACCTAAGTACAGAAATCGACAGCTCAGCTGCCATTTTTCATGCCTACAATCTGTCTGTCCCAATAGATCATTTCCACAATGAATCGAGATATGAACCCCATAGCAGCGACACATTTGCCCTTCGATATTGGTTCGATGCTAGCCACTACAAAGAGGGAGGACCTGTGTTTGTCCTAGAAAGTGGAGAGACTTCCGGCGAAGGTAGTCGTGAATATTCTACTTCGTACTCGCTAGATACTGATCTCGTTGCAAGACCGATTACCATACCTGCAAAAAGGTCTAATCTCCCAACTGGCACAGTTGACAAACGGAATTGCCGTGGTCCTTGAGCATCGTTATTACGGTACAAGTATACCAACCAAGGACTTTTCAACGGAGAGCTTGCGATTCTTGACAACAGAACAAGCCCTTGCTGATGTGGCATATTTTGCTCAGAATATCATATACCCGGGACTTGAAGATCAGAGTCTTACCTCAAACTTTGTCCCGTATATTGCCTATGGCGGTTCTTATGCCGGTGCAATGGTCGCTTTTCTCCGCGTGACTTATCCGGATGTCTTCTTTGGCGCCATTGCATCTTCAGCGGTCACTGAAGCCATCGTTGATTACTGGCAATACTGGGAGCCCATACGGCGAAACGCCCCACAAGATTGTGTTCGCACAGTTGAAAATCTGACCGGTGTTCTCGACAGCCTTACGTCCAACACCGCCGCAATCCAAGATCTGGAAACACTATTCGGTCTTGAGGATCTCAGTTATGTTGATGACTTTGCAAACGTCCTAAGCTATCCGCTGTCAAGTTGGCAAGGAAGGAACTGGGATCCTACCATTGACGATCCGACCTTTTTCGAATACTGTGGCAATATCACTGTTTCAGACTCTCTTCTCTACAAGGACGCTACGTCAACAGACAAGATCGAAAAAGCAACCAAACTCATTACTACTGCTGGCTGGGGTGATAGCGAAGGAAGTCGTCAATTGACGACTCAACTGTTGAACTTTGCAGGCTGGCTTAATGAGACCATAGTCTGGCCCTGTATCGGCAGAGGTCGAAGTGCAGATTCATGCTTCTCGTCCCACAATGTAACCTTCTATGAACAGGATGACCTGGCCCAAGACTGGAGACTATGGGAATATCAAGTCTGTACCGAGTAAGCTATCCCCCCCCCCAACCCATTCTCTAACTAAATGAAACAGATGGGGCTACTTCCAAACCGGCAGCAGCACACCCCCCTCCAAACCAGCCATGATCTCACGCTCCATCACAGTCGACTATATGAGCTTACCATGCAAATACGCCTTCAACATCACCTCGCCACCTGAGGTAGACACAAGAATAAACCATCGATACGGCGGCTTTAGCCTCTCCTATCCACGTCTTGCATTTATAGGCGGCAAAGCAGATCCCTGGAGAGAAGCGACCCCCTTTGCGGATGATGCGCCTGGCCCAGGACGGAAGAATACGTTGAATAGACCGTTTGTGGAGATCGAGGGGGGTGTTCATCACTGTAAGATCGCCTTCCTCTCAAGATTTTTCGTTTCTTTTTTTGTTATTGACTATTATGTAGGGGACGAGAATGGCCTTTTCCCCAACGAGGCGACACCGTCATTGCCGCCGAAGCCAGTGGCGGATGCGCAGGCGTATGAGCATGAATTTGTGAAGATGTGGCTTTCGAGTAAGTTCCCTCTCCGATTCTCCCTTCAGACTATTGCGACTAGGAAGGCTGATTGGATGATGTGATTGATGTACAGTGAAAGAATGGATACGACTAACTGGGGAAGGACAGGGTCCTTTGTTCGGCCTTATTTAGTCTGACTATTCAGGTTTTAGGATAGTTAGGTCCGTTTTAGTGGATAACGTCGACGTGTATATAGATTATAGACCGAGACTCAGGGATGGCCCCATGAGAGTTTAGAGTTTAGAGTATCTAATGACAATCGTTTTACTTTCTCAAAATCCTTTCCATTCACTCAAAATGCAAATGCAAATAAGCTCTAAATCCGATCAAATAATGACTATCACCTAGTTATATCGATCCCTTCATCAACCAAACAACACACAAATCAACCAAAATGGAAAGACGCAAAACACAGAAAGAGAGAAACCCGGCTACAAAATGCAAGATATATCTTCATTTCAGTTCGTTCATTCATTCTCAAAGGAAGGAAATGAAGGGATCGACTGAGAAGGGAGGGCCGCCCAAGTAGAACGAGAAAAGGAAAGATGCAAAGAGAAGGAGAAATATAAACGAAAGAGTACATTGATATGTAAGTGGGAGAATGTTGTGGAGCATCTCCAATGTATGTATGTGATCGTGGCCAGATGATAAGACAAGAAAAGACGAGTTCAAGGATGGAATGGGAGGAAATGGTTGTATGAATCAGGTATTGACAAAGATGAGAATAGTACAGTCCAGCTGAAATGATGATAACGTAAACAAAAGTCGGATTGAAGGGTTCCATCAGACGGTCGTCTCTCGCGAAACTTCTACTGAATGAGTGTTGAGTTCCTTAGGAACGATGCTATGCACGGAGTCTTGTGGAGGTAAAGGAGAGTGGGTATCGACCGGCGGCGTCGTAGTGTTCTGTTGATGAGTTGCATCCTCTAATGGCGGTGTTTTTGAGATTGTGGGAATAGTGGTCGCCGTGGTAGAGGACTGCTGTTGGGCAGTGTCCTCGACGTGTTCTGCATGCTCTGCAACGCCATTAGACTTTTCCTCATCACCAATCACAGCTGCGAGACTTCGAAAGTTGAACATTGGCTCTAGTGCCGGGTTGGATGATCCTGCACCTGTATCTGGTTGTTCGGCTGTTCCCGTTTCGAATGAGGATGAGGTCGATGAAGCGGTAGACATGTGTCTTAGATGGGAACGCCGCGACGGCTCAGTAGGGGAGGGTTGTGTAAATGAGTCCGAGTCATTGCGACTAATAGTCTGTCCGGTAGAAGTTGACGTCGCACCAGCATCTGCTGCTTCCGCATCATTCAATGCGGCCACCGTAGGGGCCGAGGCTGTACGGTCAACTTTCTTCCCTTTATCTAAGTTTGTCGGGGTTTCCCCGGTAATCGATGACGAACTACTATCCGCTCGACTCGAGGTTCCACTGCTACGAAGTGTTAGACTCGCCTGGCTGTTGCTATAAGTAGCATTCTTCCGCATGGTCTTCTCCGTTTTCTTTGCTTCTTTCTCTTTCTTCTTGGCTTCCTTGCGCATTTCTTTCTCTTCCTTTCGCCTCCGTTCCTCCTCACTTGCCAGACTCATTCGAATCGCTTCCATCATCATCATCTCTTCTAAGTCATCAATCCGACTGCGTCTGGAGCTGTCCCGAGGAGGTGCTAATCCGCCGCCTTCCGCGCTTCCGGTAGTGGCAGTTGAGTTTGATTGCTGTTCACCGGTAGCAGCTCGCCGTTCTGAAAGAAATGCAAGTGCATGGAGAGCTGTCGAGCCGGTAGGTCGACTTGACGGGGTCTGAGTGCCAGAGCTAGTTCCTCTAGCTCGTCCTAGAACACCACGACGTCCAAAGCTTCGTGACTCAGAGCCTGGTGCATTCATCAAGTATGCGGCAGTATGGAGAGCAGTAGCCGCTGCTGATCGACGAGCTGCATGTGCTCTTGCATTTGCTAACTTTTGCGCCCAATCCGGTCGGACTTTGTCGGTCGTAATCACAGTCGGGTCGCTAGCAGAAAGGGATGTCGCTCTACGACGTCCTGTGACTGGCGGCGAAGCCATAGAACCAAGGGAGGAGCTTGATGATAGTGGAGAGGTCGCTGAGGCTACTGCTAGTGCATTAGAGCCCGCATAGGCCAAACCACGTCGGAATGGTGGGGGAGCATAAGTGACTCCAAACTCGGGCTGTACGCAAAAGGGACATGCAGAAGGCTCAGATACAAGTTGGCTTTCTTGATTCGAACCACTGCGCTCTTCGCTCGACCCATTTTCCGCGTTGGCGTTCTGATCCTGTGGCTCTCCATGCTCTGGAGGATGCGGGTCCGGTCGCTTGATCTGCACGAAACATTCTGAGCAGATTGGTTGATCGCAACATCTGGTATGATTGAGGTATGGCGGATAGTAAAGGAAGCAAATCGGGCATTCGCTAGCATCTTTGTAAAGATAGGCTTCCAGAGGTTGGCCGTTCACGAACGGATCGTGCGATAGCATAATCTCGCGTGGGCCGACCTCTACAGGTTGGATATTCTTGCTGCCTGTCAAAGCAGCCAAAGTCTTTGCGCGACTTCGGAAAAGTGGCGAGGTGGATGTGCCAGACGCGATCGGTGATGTAGGCGATGGTAATGACTGGGCCGGGCTCAGCGCTGGCAAGCTTGCAGTCTCTGAATGCGCAGATAGTGGTCTTCCGGATGCTGATGGAACGGTTAAAAATTGTGCGCCTTTCCCTGAAGATGGACCACCATCTTCTGTGTTTTTTGAGGGTGGTGTAAATTGTAATTCAGGCGGTATCTCATCTGGTGGAGGAATAGGCAGTCCTCGGGCTGCAGCCATCAGCTGGTGTTCAGTCCAGGACTCTGAGAAATCATTCAGTCCACGCCAGAAAGGCGCTAGACGTCTCTCAATCTATACTTCCGTGTTAGCGAATTAACTGTTTCGTCATGTCAGAATTAACGTAGATGCATAACGAACCATGAGCTGACGAACTACATCCTTGTTAAAGTCTTCTGTCCCAACGTAGACACCTTGAGTGACCAAATATCCACCATCGACATGCTCCTCCTTCATACTCCGCTCTCTTTCCTTCAGTCGGGCGGCTCGTTCCTTTTCCTGGCGTCGTGCTTCTCGATCTTGTTTTGTTTCTCGTCGTGTTTCATGAACAATGGCCTCTCGGTCGCCCGATCCGCTCCCAATGCCGAGAAACGAAAGGTCATGTCGACTGGAGCGGTGTGATCGAGAAGCGTGATATGGGGAGCGGCTCTGATCGGATAATGAGCGGTTTCTGTGTGACGCCGACAAAGGAGACCGCGCCTCCTTTGTCTGTGAATTTCCCATTGCAAATTCTAGTTGTTTGTGTTCATCCGAGGGTGGTTGCGGATATTGTGTTGATAGGTGATAGATGACATAAACCACGGAGCTCTAACTTAATGCGAGACCGACCGACTCATATAGAGAGGCCTGGCCACATTGAGAGTGGAGGTCCTGCCGAGGCGAGCGATCGATAGTGCAGTAGTGCTAGATAGGGAATAGAAGGTGTGATGGCGAAGATAATAATATTTAGGTAGGACAATCCAGCAGCATGAGCAGCTTCATTCAAGCAAGTGTGGCCATGTGAACCGAAGACAGACAGAGAGAGTAAGAGCGTGAAGGCCGGGGAAGGCAGGTAGGAGGGTGACCAAGACACTAAGGTGGCCTCCACCTGAGCGCTACAGACAACGTAATTCAGGCTGCGTGGAAACGGTGGCGCGGGCGGAATGACCGGATGCGTCCAATCCCAGCAGACACAACTAATGCTACTAAGACTAGATGGACTAGGCAGATTTTACTTCCACACGGGTCTAGAATAATAAACAGAGAAAAGAGAAAAACAAAAGGAAAAAGCGATCCCAATGTGCTTGGTTTGGGCCATCCCGCTTATCAGTTGGTTACTACGTGGTCAATCTCAGGTAACTTAACTAACTAGTTAGGGCTGTTAGTTATTATCTAATGTGGTTATCAGGTTATCAGCTGAGGCTGTACTCCGTGATGCTGAGCCCAACGCCAATTACGATTGATTGATTGCAAGATTGCGGCTATCAGTGCCAGCGGGGGAGACTGATAAACTGGCCGATGACCACAACAACACCAACACCAACATCGTAATTCATGGGCATGGATAGACGCTTGTGATAGTGATCTGCAGATCTGTCTTTCCATGGATTGGCTGTATTGAATTCTTGATGGTGACAAGAGACCATTAAATGAATTCAGTGTCAAAACACGGGCAGTGTCTTCTCGGAACATTACCAGCACTACCGACAACCCTCGGTGTTGAAACAATTGAGAACCTTGAGAAGCGAATGTCCCCTGATTCATATGATGTATCATTTGATAAACAACAATAGTATGTAACATCGGGCGATCAAAGGCCTGGATGTGATCTGCTTATTAGGTGCTTTCGTCAATGCATGGGTGTGGAGTGGTTGACGTCAGGCGGGCAATGTGCAAGAGAGAAATCCGGCTGAATGCCCCAAAAATTGCCGACACCGGAGTGGCTGGGACTGTGGCTGATGAATTCTCACCGCCTCGAGCGGATTTGTGGCTGGTGCCAAAATATTTCTGTCTCGAAATTAGTATTAGCGCTCGTGGATGCACCTACCTCGTGCTCATTGAAGCTCGATTGACAGAGTAATGTTTAATCTACTTTGACGAGTTGTATTTCAGTCAAGATTTTTTTTTTTTTTTTTTTTGAAACGTCTCAATCGGGTCGCCCCGGCTTTCAGAGAAATTGACTCGTCGTCAATTTCCAACTTAAAATTTCATTCTTTGTTTTCGAAGACCGTTCAATCGGCAGACAACAGAAATCAACGACACCAAAGTTCGATAGCCTCAATATGCTGCAATGACAGACTCCATAACTCGCCTTCATATTTCGCCTCTCACACCAGCACTGCTGGATTCCGTTCTAAACCCGTCGATCCGACCCTTAGCGACCGACATTTCCTTCCATAATATAGCTACATTCCCCGAAAACGATTACGGTTTCATTACTCTACCGTCAATGGAGGCAGATAAATTAAAGAAAAAGCTGAATGGGTCTATCCTAAAAGGCAAAAAATTCAGAGTTGAAGCTGCACGAGAAGACCCGAAGAAGAAAAAGGCCACGACAATTGAGAAGGATGTGTCTCCCAAACCGACAAAGACCTCGTCAAAACGAAAAGCGGAGGATGCGGAGGACAACGTACTTGATGGATATGAGCTACCCGCCGACAGACAAGTGAAACGAGGATGGACTGAACCCGCGAGCGCAAAGAGGTTAAAGAAACAGAAAAAGGCCGACAAAGAAGCTTCCAAGTCCAAATTACAACCCAAGTCCAAATATACCGAAAAGGAAGAATGTTTGTTTAGGATGAAGATGCCGCCGAACAAGATGTCTGAAACTATTTCGAAGAAGAACAAGTCTAAAAAGACCAGAACACCGAACGAAGTGGTAGTCCATGAATTCGCGCAGACGTTCACGCATCCATCTTTCCTGAAGTCTAGCGCTAGTGAGAAACCGATTACTGCAAAATTTGAAGAGGGAAAGGGCTGGATGGATGAAGATGGTAATGTGTTAGAGGAGATGACTAGCAAGAAGGCTAGAACCGCAGACTACCACCCAGGGAAGAAGGATGACGCTAAGGAACGTCCTGTTGTCAAGGAAAAGTCTCGAAAAGCAGCCGCCAAAGAAAGGAAGCAGTCGCCCACTCCTGATGAAGCGTCTTCGTCTGAAGAGGAAGAACCGGACTGGACCTCGTCTAGTGGCTCTTCGGAGAGCGAAAGTGACGAATCCGACAATAACTCTGGTAGTGAGTCCGACGACTCCTCGATCAGTGACCGAAAAGCGAAACCTATGAAGAATGTTCAAACGACGGTCAAATGCAAAGTTACCAAGAATGATGAACGAAACGAAGAAGAAAACAAATCACCCAGCGAGAGCGACAATGATCTGGAAGGCAGTTCTGAGGTTGATAGCGAAGCCAAGCCGCCAACATCTTCTGAGCCCGCCGAAGCAACAACAAACCTCCAAGAGGTGCATCCTCTAGAAGCCCTCTTCAAGCGTACACCAGCAGAAAAGAATGTTTCAGAATCTCCTAAGCCAACATTTTCTTTTTTTGCTGACAATGACGACGACATTGAAGATGAAGAAGAAGCTGCAACTTTACCACTCGAACCATTGACGCCATTCTCCAAACAAGACCGTCAAATCAGAGACCTGAGAAGTGGTGCGCCTACACCAGATACCGCGGTATTTAATCGACGCAAGCTTCTACTATCAGAAGGTGATAACGATAACGATGACGACGAGGAAATGGATACGGACGATGATTATGATCACACTCAGTTACTAGCTCAAGAAACTCCTTCAAAACCAAGGATCGAGACAAGTACTCAACGACAACCAGAAGAAAGTGACTTTGTGAAATGGTTCTGGGAGAATCGTGGAGACAATAACAGAGCTTGGAAACGAAGAAGACGGGAGGCAGCGAAGGAGAAGAGACAGCGCGAGAACCGGCGCAAGGGGTTGAAGGGGAGAGGTTAGCGATAAAATAATGTCTGTCTGAATAACTAGATATCTGAATCTTCCATTTAAAACAAAACAAAATTCATGATTATATTCCATTCTTTGTGTTCTGTCGGTTGTATATCATCACGTGACCCGATAAGATATTGAGATGGTTAGCTTCGGAGGTCCGAGAAAGCTTCAGTTGCAACCTCATTCATCATCTATTTGATCGGGGTGCACTTCGATGTTGTTACTCCAACTTCATACATCAACATGAAAGGAGTGTCACATATACTACAATATCTACTCTTTTTGAGTATCTTCTCAGGCCTTACGGGAGTATTAGCTGCAAGTAAGTCATACTCGCTCGCATAGCACGCCCTTTCGTCT